>NW_027532679.1:358296-365465 GCF_008692635.1 Crocuta crocuta | reverse complement strand
TCTGACATGGGGGATAGTAAACAAGTGGCACATGGGTTTAGAGCGAGTGGCCCAAGCTCTCTTGCTGGGTGCTTCCAGCCGGCACCAGCACCCTGCCCGCCTCTGTTGCATAACAGCCTTTTTGTGGCCCTACAAATCACAGCTCTGTCTCAGTTCTGGAGCAGGAGCCCTTTATACTGCCCAGCCCCACAGCCCTCGGCGTTTGTAACCTCTCTCTTTTCCAGGTTATCATCATCTGTCAGATCTGAAGTTAAACAACAAGAAACATGTCAGGTGAGTGGCTGGGAGAGACACTTGGCTGTTTATGAGAAATATTCCATTACAATCTGACGCAAAATGTTAGGATGCATCTGCCAGCGCTCAGGCTGAGAAAGTTCCCCTTCTCTGCAAGCAAGCTGATTAGTGTGTGGTTCCAACCCATGTTTATCCTCTCTGGCTCCGTGGCAAAAGCTTGGAAAAACCTGGCTCGGGTGATTCCTGGTTGCCTGGTACAGTCAGATTCATTCAATTAGGATACCCGTTTGAGACGTAATGAGTTTTGGCGAGCTCAAAAGACTGATTGGTTTTTATACACATGCACAGAAAGATTTGATTTCCTCTGTGGAATTTATAGCAGGGGAGAGGAGGTAATTAAATTAATTTCTGCTCTGGCTTCTAGGCTTTCCTTTCTGTTTTCTCTTCCCCTGCCACCTTTGTTGTTCTTTTTGAAACAGACTTTCTGAGGGCTTTGCTTGCATGGATGAAAATGAATTTACTAAGTACCAGCAGTTGGTTTGATTTTGGGGGTTGGTTTCCACTATGACTTCTTGGTTTTTGCTCCATGTTCTAAATGGCGTTGGGAAGAGAATGGAGACAATCTTGTGCCGGGTAGTGTGTGTAGGTGATGTGAAGGGGTGTGGTGTTTGTGTGGCTAGGGAATGACCTTCACACCAGGAAGAGGTGGTCCGACTGGACTTTCTTGAAGGGAGTTGCCTCTCATGTTTGATAATAAGGGGAAACAAAAGTGCGCTTCCCTTTTCTCCAGTCACCAGGTATGCCTTTCTTTCTCATTTCTGCTTTCCCACCTTTCTCATTGCTGCTTTTCCCAACGACCATCAGTTTGGCTTCTCATCTCCCTGTTCTAGAACCACATTCTGCTGCAGCAGGGAGATCTGTAGGACAGACAGAAGCAGACGCTGGGAAAGGTGCTGGTCAGACAGGCCAAGTGTGACTGCCCCACTCTTTCTCCTTCCCGAAGCCCTTTCATCCTTTTATCCACCCCTGACTTTTTTTCTTTTATCCACCGTTTTTATTTTTAATCCACCCCTGCCTTTTTATTTTTTGTTTTTTTTTAAATGTTTTTAATTTATTTCTGAGAGAAAGGCAGCGTGAGCAGGGGAGGATCAGAGAGAGAGAGGAAGACACAGAATCTGAAACAGGCTGCAGACTCTGAGCTGGCTGTCAGCACACAGCCCGACGTGGGGCTCGAACCCGCGAACCATGAGACCATGACCTGAGCCGAAGTCGGATGCCCAACCGACTGAGCCACCCAGGTGCCCCCACCCCTGCCTTTTTAAACAAGGACTTCTCTCCTTAAACTAAAGAGACAAAGAAGACCCGGAGAGATTTAAAAATTCAATGGAAAAAGCAAAAAAACACTAAGCACTTAACTTCTCTCCCAAAGGACAGGAGAGCCTGCCAATTCCCCAGCAAGGCCAGAGCTAAGCATTTTCCCAGTGTCAACATTAAATCCCTTTTTTGTGTTTCTCTCTTAAAGTGTGTTTACAATTGACCATTATGTGAAAGATGACGGATGTTGCCTGGCCCCGTTTAAAATAATAAGACTAATAATGATGCAGTTTTTTGCCTGCAGACTCAGTTTCTGAATGCCTATCTCCAGAAGGAAAGAGTTGAGGAGGCCAGAATATTCACCAGTAAGTGTAGCCGGCCACTGATCCATCCCCCCAGCCCAGTGCCCAAACATTTGAGCTCCTGTGGACTTCTCGGTCAGACACATGCACAGATTTCTCAAGATTAATACCTCAGCCTCCAAGTACCTTTAAAAGTCCCTGTCTTGCTCTGGTCCTGTCAGTAGCTGTAGAAAGTGAGGATCCCATGGCCCATTCCATTTCAGATTGGGAGGAATGAGGCCCAAGGAAGGAGGTGCCACCCTTCTTCTACCTCCAGTGCTACATTTTTAAAGGCTGGATAATGGGAGAGCAATCCTCTGTCACTTCACCATTTCTGACCGATTCAACCTCCTACCAGTTCTTAATCTTCCAGAACAGACCAGGTTGACTCAACTGGGTTTTCTCTACTGAAATATATTGCATTTCTTTGAACCCAATACTAACTACAAGGTATAGGTCACTCTTGCCAGGTAGTGGCTGAGGGCCCAGGCTTGCAGTGGAACCTGTAGATTCCACCATTTCCACCACCATTCTTGCATTGCTACAATGTGTGCAAAAGTTTGGAGTGAATCCCCAAACCTCTCTCCCTGAGATAGCTGGGCTTAGAGGAAGAAGCCTAGAGCTGAGGCTCTGCCTAAGCGTTCCCTTCCCATGGGGATGCTGCCAAAGAAGTGCATGATCCGTAGTAAAAAAAAAGACGGAGAGACGTGACTTAGTCATGCATTTCCGAGAGAAAGCGAGAAAGCCGACTCCAGGATTGCTGGTGAAGGCCCTCTGCATGGGCTCTGTTTGGACTACAGGGCTACCCAGCCCATGGTGGCATCTGCCCTTGGGGACACGGTCCCAGCTCCAGCTTCTCCCCAATCCTCAGCCTACCCTGGTAGGCTAGCAGCAGGATCCGAAAAACTGGAGTGGATTGATTTCATCCTCCCAAGGCATTCACATTGGATTGAAAAAGGAAAAAAAGTCTGACCCAGGACACAAGGTCAGGCCAGGAGGTGAAATTGACCTTCATGATACTGACCAGAGATAAGCCTCTCGGCATAAAGCAGCCTGGCACACAATTAGTTGGGAACCAGCGCCAGTGACCTGCAACCTAGCACCAGGAAACTAACCGGTGTGCAATTAACCAACAACCCGGTACCCTTAAAACAGAGGGTGCACAACTGAACACGGATAACTGACCACCGGAAACTCTTACTGCCAGGCTGGGCAAGATGAAATTGCCCTGAAAGCAACCAGACTGGATGGAAAGGAACCAGGAAATCCACCTGCCCGCTAACACGCAACTAACCAGGCTAGAGACTGGAGCAGGGAGGGGGCTTGTCTCCGTGCTCCTGTGCCTCGGAAAATCTGACCCGAGCAGCAGCGGGGGACACCACGGCGGGGGATGGAGGGGGTGTCCGGTGCTTTTAAATTTACGGCTGCCGCGCCCCAAACGATCCCATAAATTTGGGGGCTGTTTTCACCAAAACCGTGAGTTACGATTTTTCAAATAAATACATTTTCCAATCAGACAGGGTTCTGTTTAGGTTGAACGCGTCCTGAAGCAGACATTTCTCTGCGCGGAAAATACACAGAGGAGGAAACGGAGCCGGGACGAAGCTTAGACAACATAAAAACTTGTGTAAACACGTTGTCATTTACGGACTTCGGAAGGGAAGGGGAATGGGGGAGGAAGATGTTTAATTCTCCTGGACTCCTTAGGTCCCAGCCCCGAGGGAAGACACGGAAAATTTAATATTCTTTTTCCATAAGCTTGATTTATGTTACTCATTAGACAATGGGCAGCCTCAGGTTTACCTTAAATAGATTTTGTATTTTTGAGGCTGTTACAAATCTAAGAATGGACAGGGTTGCCTCTCATTCCTTGCCCCCCACCCCCAACACATGCTCTCTCTCTCTCTTTCTCTCTCTCTCTCTCTCCCCCGTTTTCTCTTTCTCTTAGTGTTTCTCTAGGAAAGAATAGAGAGATAAACTGAAAATGGATTAGGTTAGTAATGGAGGATCTTCTATTCCTAGCTGTGCGCCCCAACCACCTGTAAAACAAGGGGCCCACATTAGGAACCAGACCCCCCCCCCCACAGGAACATTCACACATAATGTCGTGCACAGTTGCAGGAAGCTAAAAGGTAGAGAATGGAATATCAGCTTGTGACTTGGACCCTCTCTGGCCGGACAGTCCTCGTCCCAGGAAAGGGGGGGAAAGGGGAGACAGCCATCAATCGGGTCCTCCCTAGAGGTCTGGCCCCTAGCGGCCTGTCCGCCACTCACTGGCTGTGTGTCCTTAGGTAAACTTCTTTCCCTCTCTGGGCCGGTTTCCCCTATTTGTCCTAATAAGATCTCTCCGTAGACTTGGTGCTTTCCCACATCCGGAAGTCCAGGGGTCTTCTCACACTAGGAGCTTATAGGAGAAATCGATAAGCTTTCTCTCTCTCCCCTGCCCTAACTGTTCCCGGACCCGGGGAGCGGATTGGGCCAGATTGGAAAGTCCTAGGCACTCTTTAGATGCCGCAGAGAAATGTTTAAGGGGTTTGCGCGCTCAAGCTGCGGGGTAAATGGCTCGCGGGCTGATTTATGGTGCGTTACTGCGCGACGCGATTCCCCAAGACAGCGAGAATATTTTACACNGGGTGGGGGGCGAGGGGTGGAGGGGAGGGGTGGAGGTGGGCCTGAGGGGAGGAGCAGGGCAAGGTCAGCAGAAGGACCCCAGGCCTAGGCCGAAGTCACTCCAGACTGTCTGGTACAGCCAGTGCACTGTACAGATGGGGGAACTGAGTTTCGGAGGGCGCCAGAACTCCCCCCAAATCATACAAGGAATGAAATGGGGTGGGTGGGAAGGAATTCAAGTCTCTGACAACATAACCCCCACGCTTGGCAATGCTCGGTCTCCCTCACCTCCAGCCTTCCGGCAGTGGGGTTCTGTAAGGGAGTTGGGGAAAGAGGAGGTCTCCAATCCGGTCAGAAACAGGCTTGGGCAGATCGGGACGCAACACTTCAGTCGGGGAAGGGTGGCCCGGACTCCCTCCGTGTCCGGTGCTATACAGTCGTGTGGTCTCCAAATTTCGTTTCTTCCCTTGCTAAATTAATCCCCCAAACAGAGCACCATTTATCCAGGTTTACTCTTATTGTGCTAAGAGCTTCACCTGTATTATTTCATTCCGCCTTAAGCCAGCACTCTGGGTGGATGGTTTTGTGTCCCAATTTACAGAGGAGGAAACTGAGGATCATACGGTTCCCACAAGGAGCAGCGACAGTGCCGAATTTCAACCCAGGTGCACCAGATTCCGTAGCCAGTCTCTCTCAAGCACTCCTTTACTGCAGTTTTTTTTAACCTCTCTGTGCTTAAGCTCTCTACCCTGTAAGATGGGGGAAGAGTTCTTGCCGGACCTCACAAGCAAGCTTGGAGGAAAAAGCGCGCATTTGAAAACGCTGAGAGTGCCAGACCTTCAGAAGGCGCTCTCCGGGTGAGCACAGCGGGGTACCGGAAGGGAGGAGGATGGGGGGAGCCGGAGAGTGTGGCCAGGCACATAGGCCCCTCAGAGTCCGCGGCTTCTTATCCTGGGTCTGCAGACTTGGTACAGACCTCTCATTAGGCCTCCCAGAGTGGAGCGCTAAGCCCGCATCCCGAGAGAGAAAAACGAGGGTGGGGTCCGTGCAACAGTCCAGAGCTGGGAATTAAAACTCCAGACTATCAGTTCCATCTCTTCCTTCTGAAATTGGGGAAACTGAGGCTCAGAAAGGGAAAAGAACGCACGTGTCTTATCTCTCAGTCAGCAATTTCGGCCAAACTCCTGGGTTGCACACCACGTAGCCTGGGGCGGAGAGAGAGCGCGCCCTCACTAGGTCCGCATTGTTTCACCGCACTCCAAATGCACCTGAGCCCCGCTGGAGTTAAAAACACACTGGGGTCGCCCAGAAGGCCGAGGCTGGAGCCTAGGCGCCTTGCGGTCTACGCAGGGGATCTCGGTGGCGTCCATGCTGCAGGAGGTCGCCAAACCCGAAGCGCCAGCGGGTCCCCTAGGGCTGCGTTCCCAGTGCGGGCGCCGCTGGGCTGACGGCTTCCACTCCTTCGCGCCCAGGGATGGGGCTTGTGCGGGGAGGGGAGCAGCATTTTCTGCAGCCGGGGGACTGGGGGCACCCTGCTCTTTACCCCGGAGAGGCTGCCAGGCATTCCCAGGGCCCTCAAGAGACTCATCATCCAGTATTGATAATGCATTTCCTACCAAACTAATCAGGCAGGATCTCTGGGGGTGTATTTGGCCCTCAGTGATCTGAGTAAGGTGGGGGAAACGATTCGGATGTGTGTGGGTGGGTGCTCAAACTGTGAGTTCCTATGTGCATAATTGCCAGGATCTAAATGAGTGCTTGCCCTTCATGTCGGTGTTGTGACAGTGTGCCTCTATTGTTCAGCTTATGAATGTGGTCGTATAGGTAATATAGAATATATGTCTAGCTGTCTTAAGTGTTTGCAATTTGTGTTACTGTGTGTAGTGTGCACCTGTGTGTACATAACAGTCACCGTGGCTGTGCACCGGGGTATGTTTGCAGGACCGAAGGCTTAGTTTCCACATGGAGAATATGTGAAACGTATGATGAGGTTTTCAGAAATCTGTGCTGTGGAGACAACTGGGGGGCAGTTGTAAGAAAATACAAATTGGTGTGCCTGTGCACGCTCATGGGCATCAGGCTGTGTGTAGAACCCTGCAGCTGTGGGATACTTATGTAGAATTCGTGTGCCTCTGGTGTGCGATGGTATCTTTCTCCATGCCTGCTTACAGGGTGGGGAGTGGCTCATAGCTGTAACACATCTGAATCGGGATGTGTGCCCTGTGGGCGACAGAGAGATAATGTATAAAATCCTAGGAATGCACGAATACTGAAGTGCTGTGTGTCTTGTGGGTATAAATGTGTTATCGTGGGAATACACATACTTCTTGGCGTCTGTGTGAATATATGGGCTACTGTATATGCCAGTGATTTTTGTGAGCCCGTGTGCACCTATATATGCGTGTGTAATCACGAGACCCAGTGTGCCGCTGTGCAGTGCTGCAGGTGACGGTCGGCTGGGTGTGTGTTGAGGACGGAGGTCCCTCTCCCCAGACTGATTACAGATCTCTACCCGAACACCCTCACTCGTGAGCGCCTCCAGGCCAGGGAGGCGCGGACCCGTGGAGCTGAGGCTGAACCAGGCGCCTAGAGCTCCCTCCCGGCAAGCCTCCGGCTCTGCGCCGGCCCAACCCCGCGCTGCTGGCGCCAGGCGCCCGGGAGAGCGGCGGG
>NW_027532679.1:356011-357566 GCF_008692635.1 Crocuta crocuta | reverse complement strand
CGCCTCAGGCAGGAAACCGGGACCTCCCGTCTCCCCACCCCCATGCACCTCTAGGGCCCACAGCGCTGCCGAGTTCCCACAAGTGGAACCTGCCCCGGACTAAGTGTCTTCTTCTCTCCAGTAGTGTGCCCTCCCCTATCGATGTATTTACGGGAGAAAAGTACCACATCTCCATGGGCTAGCAACCCTACGGATAATCTTTCACTTCTCTGGGCCTCGCCTTTCCTATCCCCACAAGGAGAGAGTTGGCCTTTCTTCCTCTCCCTCTGCACTACCAAGTGTGCCCGGCACACGGTGGGCTGTCAGTAAACAATGTTGAATCAATGCATAAAGGAATGAATTTGCCTTCTGAAAAGAGCAGTCACATATCTATCTTCTTCCACCTCTGCCTGGACATCACTTTGGAGAGAAAGGCACGCTCCCCCAGCCCCACCTAGGGAAGGCGGTTGGCTGGGAAAGGCAGGTGTGGATGGGGGCTGTGGGGGGGGGGGGCGGTTCAGGTATAAGGGCATCAGCTGGGAAGCTACTTCAGTGGGAGGTGAAAGAGAATTCCAGGAGAAACACCACCACCCAGGGATTTCCCGGTCCCAACGAGAGCCCTGGAAAGGCCCTTGTGGAGAGAGAACTGGAGATCACGAGAGGCCCTTGCTGGGAGGGGAAATAGTGGAGGTCTGCACAGCCAGGATGTCTCTCTGCTCTGGTGGATGTGAGATACTGGGAAGGCGGTCTCTGGCTGTGCCAGCCTGGTGAACAGTGTGGAGGTCGTGGTCCCCTCCGTATGTGTTTACTGCCAAACGCAGATTTCTTTTGGTGTGAGCCCTGGCACTAGTGGCTTTAGGCAAGCAAACATTCTCAAGCAGTGATGATCTGGGTGGAGTGGCCCAATGTGGCCTTCCATCCAGCCTTTGGACTGGATCTAGCGCCCTGGAGGCGGGAAAAGTGGCTCTTAGGCCCTAGAGCCCGGAACAAATCACTAAATGCCTCTGGGCTTGGAGCCTGCCTTCCTCCACTCCCTCCTCCCTCACACGCCAAAGTCCTCTCCAGCCAGTGGCCGTCTTAGGGATGGTGTAGACGCCTTGGGCAAAAGAGCATGCATTACTGGGCTGTACAGTACCGTTCACAGTCCCTTCCAGGTGGGGTTGACCACTAAGGGCTGGGGGTGATTAGGGGAGACCGTTAAGGGCCAATGCTACCTCCAGCAAGGCCCTCTCATCTTCTGACTCTGAGGGCTGTCGAGAGTAGAGAGAGCTCAGAACGGAGAATGGCTGGAATTTCTATTCTGAATTCTGTACAGTCTAGAAACAAGAAACTTTCTCCGGGTCTCAGTTTCCCTATCTGTAAAACCAAGGCATGGGCTCGAAGTGAAGGCCTTCTTTTCGCTGGATGGTTCTGAATTCCTTTCCTCGGGTCCACAGGAAGGAGGTGGCGGCCACCGTCTAGGGTGTTGACAGGCCTGTGCCTCAAGTACTAGCCCCCGCCTCCGCCCAGCCCGGGACCTGGGGGTGGGGAGGCAGAGGCGGGGCCCCCTCCCTGTCCCCGCAGCCGGGCCCAGGGC
>NW_027532679.1:215560-355850 GCF_008692635.1 Crocuta crocuta | reverse complement strand
GCAGGCGGGGCCGGGGCCGCCTCCCTGTCCCCGCAGGCGGCCTCAGGTCCAGTGGTGCTGGCTGCGCTTAAAGCCGGGGACGGCCACCCCTTTTCCTCCTCCCCGCCCCAGTGCCATTGGCTCCAGGGAGAGGTTGACATCAAAGCCGTGGCCTTATATAAGCCAGACCCTGAAGAGGAGGCCGACGAAGGGTTAAATAGGTCTGCTGGAGTCGGCGTCCCAGCTCGCGAGAGGCCAGTGGGCTGCGCGTCTCTCCGCAGCCTTGCCCCAGACTCTCTGAAGCGGGCGTCCCGCAGAGCGCCGCCCCAGAGCCCACGGGTGGCCCGGGCAGTCTCTCGAGCGCATGGGGCGGCGCTAATCGGGCTGGCGGCGCAGGCCAGGGGCCGCTCCAACATGAACCTCGTGGGCAGCTACGCACACCATCACCACCATCACCACCATCACCACCCACACCCAGCGCACCCCATGCTTCACGAGCCCTTCCTCTTCGGCCCGGCTTCGCGCTGTCACCAGGAGCGGCCCTACTTCCAGAGCTGGCTGCTGAGCCCGGCTGACGCTGCCNCCGCCCACAGCCGCGGCGGCCACCGCTGCCTACGGCCCGGACGCCAGGCCAGGCCAGAGCCCAGGGCGGCTGGAGGCGCTTGGCGGCCGCCTGGGCCGGCGAAAAGGCTCGGGACCCAAGAAGGAGCGGAGGCGCACGGAGAGCATTAACAGCGCCTTCGCAGAGCTGCGCGAGTGCATCCCCAACGTGCCTGCCGACACCAAGCTCTCCAAGATCAAGACGCTGCGCCTGGCCACCAGCTACATCGCATATCTGATGGACGTGCTGGCCAAGGACGCTCAGGCCGGCGACCCCGAAGCCTTCAAGGCCGAACTCAAGAAGGCGGATGGTGGCCGCGAGAGCAAGCGGAAAAGGGAGCTGGTAAGTCAGGGGGCCTGCAGGCTCCCGCCGTGGGTGCAGGCTGGGTGAGCACCCGCAGGCCCTGTTCGCAGTGGAAGGAGTTTGCGTTGCTGTGTGTACGATTTTGAGAGGCTGCGGGGAACTCTGGGGCTGTAGTGTGGGATCGTGTGCGTGGGGGGAGGCAGATTCATATTTGAATTAATTTGTAAGGAAGATTCAGACCTGAGAAAATGCACCCATCTTATATTTCGCTTCCAATTTCAAAGGGGTTTCAATCTATCCCGGGGCTTTCCGGGAATCCACGTTAAGAATGCTGCAGGAATTTGTTACTTAAATGTGCCTGAGTGTGGATTTATGCACGTGGATTCAGCTGCTGTTTTCCAAGGGCTTTTGCTGGAGAGGCTAGGCTACTTCCATTCTTGTACGGATAGGGAAACTGAGGCCCAGAGTGGGACCCAGAGGTAAAGGCCATCTACTCCCGGAGTCAGAGGTGGAGCTGGGGTAAAACAAGTCAGGTCTTCTACTCCCAGCCCAGAGGGCTTCCCACTGCTCCACTGCCCACGAGCTAGTTCTGAGGGCGACCTTGATTGTTTTGTGTGTAAAGACTGACAAGCAAGAGGCATGGGTCTCACCTACTGCTTTTGGCTTTGGAGATCGCAATCCCACTCGACCTTTCTCAATCCTCTCCAATGCGGGTGACACTTACTGGAGCGCAGTTCCGCTGGGCTAGGGCTCTGGGACCTCCAAAGGAGGCGATTTCCAGGCTGGGGAACTAGTTTCTGTAAATTGATGCACTCAGGCCCGCCGCAGTTTTGGAGCCGCCTGTAGAGCCCTGCCAGGTTTTCTATGACCCACAGGGGCTGTGATAAACTGGGGAAAGCTCATCTGGGGAGACGGAAAGATCGATAGGCATCGAGTCTCCAGACTGGAGGAGAGGCAGGCCGGTGCGAAGCCTGCCTGCAGGGAGTTGTTGGGCGTATCCCCACCCACTGCTGGTCGCCGCCTCTTTCAAGTAGCACCGCTCGGTTCTTGCAAAGAGCCGGGAAGGAGGATGGTGGGCCAGGCCGACTGGTTCCTCCTTCACCCAGCCATCTGAGGCTCTTAGCCTGCCGGCAGAGAGACTCAACGCAGTTACCAGCCCAGACCCTAAACTAGGTTGGAAAGCAAGTGGGGCTTGTGGAGGGAGCAAGTCCGCGAGCGGGAAAATGGTCGATTCCCACTCTTCCCATTCCAGCGCCTCTGCGGTCGTCCTTTGGCGCCATAAAGCCAAAACTACACGCAACAGTTTCACCGGGCACAGAAAATCCTCCTTACCAAACCTCTCGAAGCTGCCCTGCCCATCCAGGCCCCCTAGAACTCTGGCGCATAAAGGCAAATTTATGAGCCTGTTTGCCTATTTCGCAAACAGAAATCTGTCACTTATTTAAAGGCGCCCAGTTACTGCTCCCAAAACCTTTTCCCCACCCCAATTCTATGCCTGGGCGATCGGAGCAGAAAAATTTAAACCTGTCTCTCGCCTCTTTTCTTGTGTGTGTCCTCTGGCAGCAGCAACACGAAGGCTTTCCTCCTGCCCTGGGCCCAGGCGAGAAGAGGATTAAAGGGCGCACAGGCTGGCCGCAGCAAGTCTGGGCGCTGGAGTTAAACCAGTGAGCTGAGGCCGCGCCGAGGACCCCTCCACAGCTGCCCGACACCCGGAGCCCCGGGAGGAGAGGAAGGCGGCGGCGAGGGCCAGGCTCTGGGTGCCAGGGGCTTATAGGGCGCATCCCGCAGAGCCTCTGCTGCGTGCTGGCAGGTCGCTGGCTGCAACAACACACTTGGATCGCACGTGCAATGTCATTTGAAATTGATTTTANAGAGCGGCTCCTGGCTGCACAATGCTGGAGAGAGGGACTGCGGGACTTAAGCGCGCTAAAAAGCACCCTTCCAACCCTCCTGGGGCGAATTTAGAACGCCCATGCTTTCTCCACTACGCCTTCTGGCTCTTTTTCTTGTTCTCCAGTCAGCTTTGCGGCACCCCCCACCCCCAGGCGCTCTCTTTCCTAATTAAAATGCAATAAGAGGAATCAATGGTTTTCTTCCAGGGAAAGAGAACCAAACCAGGAAGACGGAGGGGTGTCTTTTGTTGTTGTTCTCCTTCAAACATTGCTGTTTTATTTTATTTTATTTTATTTTATTGTTGCTGCACTTCCTACTTAGTTTCAAGGGAAACGGTATCTTCCCTTCCTTTCCTTTCCTCTCCTCTTCTTCCCTTCCTTTCCCTTTCTCCCTCCCTTCCTTCCTTTCCTCTCTCCTTTACTTCCCTCCTTCCTTCCTTAATAAAAACTTTTCCCTGTGTTGAAAAGTTTTTATGTATTTAAACTACCTACCATGCCTGCTGTGCTCAGGTGTTTGTTTATTCCCCCATCCCTACCCTTTTTCTACCTCAAATCTGTAAAACCACTCACCGCCCCCTCCCTTTGCCAAAGCAGTATCTATGCTCTTGACGAATAAAAGATTTTCTGAAATTGGAGGAAGCCGGTGTGATGTCTTGGTGGGTATATCCATTGGCCCTATCATTTCTGCTAGGTGGAGAACCTCCTGTTCTGATTTGTCTTTTGACAAATGTAAACCAAATTGCAAATCCAGTCAGGAAAGGGGGGCAGATAAAGGATTTATTCGGGGGACAAAGAAAGTTCTTAGAATATAATGAATCCACAGAAGGGAACACTGGAAACGAATTAGACTCAGAGAGGAAAGGCTAGCATTTATGTGGGTCAGCATTGGGCTTGTGTGTAGGACAGTACGCACACCAGTATCTGCAGGCAGCGGTTTGGGCTTACTGGGATCCGGGCTTGTCACACACACTACTGGCTTCTGAAGGCAGGGCAACTCAGAAGGGGGGGATGCGCTGGGGAATATGTTGCTGTTCGTGAGATTCTGATCTTAAAGGTGTGTGTGTGTGTAATAGTGCAGGAACTCACACAGAGCCCTGCGACTCTGCGGGGGAGGGGGGCAACCACAGGCCCAGGGCAGCTCCCAGCATGCTGGACAAATCATACAGGCTATTACTTTATCTGTGAGTAAAGTAAGCTTGTGAGTGCTTATGGTTGCATTGAGACAATTAGATTTCTTTCCAGAAAGAAAGCACTCAACAAATACTTGTGGGAGAGCATCTGGATTTGTGAAAAGCAGTGGTGTGTGCATGCTAATTAAGGCACTTTGTGCAAGACAGCTGGTTTTGTGCCCCCGCGTGCACACCCATGACTGGGTGTGGGGATGGGTAAAAGCTGTGCATTTGCCAAGGCGCGGATGCGTGCAAGGCTAAAGTGGGGCCCGCAAACACTGCTGTGACGTGTCCCTAAATAATAGTGTACAGACAAGTACCCTTGTTTGCGCGCCACTGTGTGCTAGGCTCTCGGCTAAGCGCTTTCATTTGTCCTAACAGCTCCGACGGTTGCACGAGGGAACGCTCGGTCCGCGGTGCCTGCACGGGTGTCTGCGCTCACGGCGAGGGTGGCGCGCAGACGCACGCGCCGGGCTCCGGGCACTTCCTTGCTCTGGAGCTGACGGCCCTCGGATTGGGGCGTGCGCCAAGAAAGGGGACCCCAGGCAGCTTCAGGATCAGGCGTGTCTTAGGCGCCTTGTCCCAGCATCGGGGTGAATATGGGGCCCCATTAGATCTGGCTGTAAACACCGTGGCAGGGGCTGAACGGGCCACGCCAGCCCTTCCGGACGCGAAGGAGTTAATTAAAGGTGTTTTATGGGTGCGAGGAAACGGTGGGGGAGGTGTGAGCGTCTCTCTACTCTGACCCCCCTACTTTTTCCTTTTTTCCCTCTCGCCACCCGCCGCCAGATCAAACGCGCCCGCGATTTAACTAGGGCAACACCTCACGGTAATGAGCCGCCCGGCCCACCCCTCCCCCCTGGCCTTAGTACGCGGCCCGAGGCCCCCAGGCCCCTGGAGAGGAGCAAAGGAAAAAAATCGAGGGGTTTTCTTTTTCTTTTTTCTTTTTCTCTCCAAGAGCTGAGAAGCCCCTTAGGAATCCTGGCACGCATGCGGGAGACTGAGACTCGGGGAGCAAGCGGATCGAGGTGCCTCCCCACGGAGGGCACCTTATCTGGATTCGAACCCAGGACTCTAGTTGCGTTCACTGCCGATCCTCTGGCTTTACACAGAGCTCGGCTCCCTCGACTATTTTTAGCGCGGGGAGGTATCCTAGGCACGGTAGGAATGCGCACCCGGGTTCTGCTTTCTTGGAGCCCTGGCCAGCGAGTGGAGAGGGTACCGAGGGGTACGGCGCGCAGCAGCCAGAGCCAAGCCTGGCATAACCATGCCTCCTCAGAAAGCCCCATCGGGCCGGGCCTACGCTGCATTTGAGAAGACAGCGCTGGAGCCTCAAATTCAGTCCCAGCCACGGTGGCCCCAGTCCCAGGCTTAGGACCTGAGAGCTGGGGACGGGGCTGCCCATTGCGAGGGACACGGGGATGCCCTCCCACTGTCTTCTGGAAACGCCAGAGCCACATTTACAAATCCCCCTCGCCCCCAGACAGGAGCGGGGTGGCTCCAGGGTTCACAAACCAGGGGTTCTCCAGATCGGGCTCCGCGCCGGCTCCCCAGCCTCTCGCCTCTCTTTAGCGCTCCCTCCATGGAATGGCTTTAGAGCCTGGCGTTCGCTTTCTCGTTCTCTCCCAGCGTTCAACGCGGTTTATCAGAAACCTACCTCAATGCAGCTGAGGCAGAAGCGGTGTCATGAGTATTTTTGAATTCACAACGTCACCCCACCCCTTTTTTAACCTAGGGGGAGCATGGGATGGTCACAAATTTAAAAGTAAATTCCAGGAATTAATTTATTGTAAGGGACTACTCACTGATGTTACAAAGCTTTAACTACAGGACTATTCTACTAAAGAGTGAAAAACACAAACGGTCCCTGATGTGTTATAATTACAGAGCTGGTTAGTTAAAGCCGTCAGTACAGTGGGTTACAACACAGTCACTAGAAAAAGCGTAGCAATTGACATGGAGATTGTTCATGATCTATTAAGTGGAGGGGGAAAAAACCTCCCAGGTTGCTAAAGGCTCTTTATTGAGACCTGCTTTATGTAAAACTAGCTAACTAAATATCATTCATGGAGAAGAAGTGGGAGAATATACATCAAAACATTCACACTTCCACCTCTGAGTTTTGGGAATAAGGATAATTTTGACTTTTCCTTCTACTTAGCTATATTTTTCTACATTTTTAAACAATGAATAAGTATTTTACAACAAAAAAAATTAAGCTGCGATTTCCTTCTCATTTCTCCTGTGGCCATTGTAATTTTCATACACTTTATGTAACATGCATTAATTGAGCGCCTACCTTGTGCTAGGCACTGTGGGTATAAATATAATGAATGAGAAAGAATCCTAATAATCACCACCAATTAACATACAATAGTAAATATTCATTGTAAAGTTTTATTATTCTTTCCATACAATAAATATAAAGTTTTCTTATGTTTATTTATTTTTCTTACATTTAGAACCTATTAATGCATGAAATAATCATAACAACAAGAACTAAAATTTGTAGGGGAAATTATTTAAGCCCTTGGTATGCATTATTTCCTAAGCCTCACAAAGATTGTATGAGGTTAATACTGAGGCAGCAGAACACTGAGAGGTGAAGGGCTTTGTTCAAAGTCACCCAGATGGTGAAAGGTGGCTAGGCTTGGATCAAAGGGCATCTCTGGCTGCCTCCGGAGATGGGACTTTTCCCCACATCGTAGAGCACCTTCAGGATGTGTGTGTGTGTGTGTGTGTGTGTTTTCATACAAATACAGCCTCCTTAGTCGGAACCTCCTTGGTCCTCAAAGTAAGGTGGAGAAAGAAAGAAGGAGGGCTGGGAAGGAATCCGGGTTCTAACCCTAGCCTTCACCAGTAGCTCTTTTCCTTTGTCCCAGCTCAGAGCTCATCTATAACATGAGGAAGGCGGCAGGCTCCTGGTCTGCTAGGTCCCGTCCTGACCATTACACTCTGATTCCAGGAATCTGTTTTCTGCTGGTGAAAAACTCAGTGTGTTATTCTTTGCACCAGCCTCTGATATTTGTATAGCACATTCATCTTTCCAGAACTTCACTTCTGTAAGCATATTTGTCTCTCTATAAACTAGAAGGGGATCGGTGAAGGGACAGTGCTCCTCGCTGCCGGGAGAAAGGAAAGCCCAGAGAGGTGCAATGACCAGCTCAGGGGCGCGCATCCAGTCAAAGGCTGAGCTAGGATTAGAAGGCCATCTGCAGCCTTCAGGCCGGGGGCTCCCTTGGAAAAGGCTCTGGATCCGTTCTTTTCATGCAACCAACAGTTAAGCTTATGGTCTTGCAAAATCCCCATAAAAGAAATGAAACTAAGGAATCAGCCAGTCTCATTTTTAAATGAAAAGTGACTGGGAAGAAAAAATATGCAGGATCTAAAGTGTCTGAAACCAGTCTCCTGATTTAAACTTAATTTGTTTGAAAAAAAAAATTTTTTTTCAGCCAAGAGAGTTTTTACAGCTGAGCTCTCCCAAACCCATAAAAAACAAGGTTTATATGGGAAATAGTGAAAGACTCTTAACTATAATACACAGCGTCTAATGTAAGCAGACATAGACACTATATAAAGCTCCTACAAATGTTATTAAAACAAACAGAAATGCACATTTATCCCCACAGAATGGACAATGGAACTCATCGGACTTTCGAAGAGTTCCAGAAGTCCTATTTTCACTGAAATGTTCAAAGTGCCCCGTAACACTGGGACCTCAAAGATCCTCACCCACCATCCAAACATTTCCCTCATTTAACAGGAAGGGGAAACTGAGGCCCACAGAACAGAGGGACTTGACCAACATCATGGAGGCGAGTTGTATTTTGCCTTTTGTTTACTTTCGACTTCTAGCGCAGGACATAGAACAATACAGTGACCAAGAGACTCTGTAAAAGTGACTGAATTATTTCCCAGCTTTGGTTTGCTCACCTACAAAGTGGGAAAGATCATTGCCCCAACTTCCTGGGGGTGTGGGAGGTCTGAAGGAGATAAGACACGCAAAGCAGCACCTTGTCTTCGGTAGATCTATTTTATTATTTTGTTTCATCCTCACAATAGCCTGTGCTGCGTTGAGGATTTTATTTTGGTTTGTTTTCTTATTTCGGAAGGGTAGGAGGGACAGGTATTCCCCTCTTTTCGGAAGTCTGTGCTCTGCCACTTTGCTTTATGAAAGACCTATGTTAGTACCTGTTTTCTACTAACCAAAAGATTAGAAGGGAATTTTTGCTTAAAAAATATTTTTTAAATGTTTATTTATTTTTGAGAGAGCGTGCAACAGAGTGCGGTGAGGAGGGGAAGAGAGAAGAGGAACCAGAATGCGAAGCAGTCTCCAGGGTCTGAACTGTCATCACAGAGCCTGAAGTGGGGCTCAAACTCACGAACCCGTGAGATCATGACCTGAGCCAAAGTTCGATGCTTAATGGACTGAGCCACCCAGGTGCCCGGAGAATTTTCACTTTTATGAAAAAAAGGAAAAAAAGTGAAAATTGCATTCAGTGATTGTTTTGCAGCGAGGCGTTATAGAGGCAGCGTGCACCCCCAGCAGCCAGAGTGGCTCCCCCAAGCTCCTTCCCTGGGAACTATCCTCAGCATCTCAGCATCGAGCTGCCAGAACTTTGGACTGTGTCTGTGAGCATTTGTGCTCTATCTCCGTTTATTTTGTGCATCGATTAGCAAGATGTGTCCTAAGGTATCAGAAAAGCTTAGGAAGTTATTTTTGGGGTCTGGGAATGCTCACATCCCCCCATTCCATATAGATTAATAGGAATTGCTTCTTTGTTTTGCGCCATTTTGGCTAACAAAAAGCATCAAGGAATGTTCTGCTTTCGGAGAGCAGGGAAACCTGCATTTCCAACTGGCACAAAGTTGCAGTGACTTGTCCAAGGGCACCCAGCCAGTGAGTGGATTCCTGGTTCAAAGCCCTTGTATTCCACATCAACAAGGTAAACCAGGGCAGGCAGGCTGCAACAGCTGAATTCCCGAAACTAAGGCAGTACTATATAGTAGAAATACAATGCGAGCCACAAATGTGAGCCATGAATGTAATTACACTTTTTCTAGGAGTCACATTGAAAAGGTAAAGAGAGGGGCACCTGGGTGGCTCAGTGGAGCATTCAACATTGGTTTGGGTTATAATCTCATGGTTCATGAGTTCAAGCCCCACACCAGGCTGTCTACTATCAGCGCAGAGCCAACCTCGGATCCTCTGTCCCCCTGTCTCTGCCCCACCCCCACTTGCGAAAGCTCTGGCTCTCAAAAATAAAATTAACCAAAATAAATAAATAAATAAATAAAAGATAGGAGAGGGGCACCTGGATGGTTCAGTTGGTTAAAGGTCTGACTTCGGCTCAGGTCATGATCTCACAGTTTGTGAGTTCGAGTCCTGTGTCAGGCTCTGTGCTGACAGGTCAGAGTCTGGAGGCTGCTTCAGATTCTATGTCTCCCTCTCTCTCTGCCCCTGCCCTGCTTGCACGCTCTCTCTCTCTCTCAAAAATAAATAAACATTAAAATTTTTTTAAAAGTAAAGAGAAACAGATAAAATTAAACAATATATTTTATTATATTGCTTATACATTATTTATTTAATTCAATATGTCTAAGATATAATTTCAACATGTAGTCAACCTAAAAATTATAATGAGATATTTTATGTTATTTTTTTCATATTAAGCTTTTGCATTCAGGGGTGTATTTTATATGTAGAGCACATCTCAGTTTGGACCACATTTCGAGTATTCAATAACCACACTTGGCTAATGGCTGCTATACTGGACTATGCAGGTCTTGGCTCATGTAGCAGGGATATTAAACACAGAGCTTTAGTTAATCATATCAATAAACAGCCACCACTTACTGAGCACTTCTGTTCCAGGCAGCGGTATGCGACACCTACAGGCTCATTTACTCTTCCTAACAACCATGGAGGGTAGGTAACTCACACACAGTCATATAACTAAGCGGCAGGGCTGGCATGCAGACCCAGACTCATCTGTCTCCGAAACCTGCAATTTTAGCTGCTGAGCTCAATGAGTCCAGGAGACAACAGCTGAGCTACAGTTAGGCAGTGAGGTGTGGAATGTCTTTTGGTGTATTCCACACAGCGAATAAAGCCCTACTTTCCAGATCTAAGCCTACCATGAGTCAGGCGACCTTGGGCCACTCATCTTCTTGGGCCCCAGTTTTCTAATCTTTGAAATGGGCTAATGATGCCTTTCTTCAATCCACAGAACTCTTGTCAGGCTAAAATGGGAAAAGGGGGTTGAAAGTGTTTTGCAATAGAGAATATAGCACAGGAGACAGGGCCAAGGGGAACAGGGAGGTCTGGACTGACCCCCGGGCCTGTACTCACAGCCAGATGAGCTGGTTGGATATGCTGTGTGGCACGGGACAGATTTCCTAACCTTTCTGAGACCCAGAGCCCTCTTCTATGAAAGGGAAAGCAGGATGGCCCACAGGGATGTGATGATTCAGTCATGACTGGATGATGACTGGAAAAATCTCAGCTTGGCCAGGAGTAGGCAGTGGGAAGCATGAGCTGGTGTTAATGCCTCTGTTGTACTTGGGGTTGGGCTGCCTGATTTGGAAGCAAAGAATGGAGGGAAGAGGAAGGGAGCCTGGTTTTACCCAGCACCCAGAGACACAGCTCTTGCCTCAGGGTAGCATTCTGGCAGTTCATTGGTGGGTGCAGAAGGTGTTCATGGGAGTATGAGAACAGTCAGTGTGGTAGAAAAGCACCAGACCCAGTGGTCAAAAGAAGCTGTGTGGCCTTGTGCATTTCCTTGCCCACACTGGACCTTGGCCATCTGTAAAGCAGAGGGAGTCAGACTAGAGATCTACATCCCTTTCTGCATTGATTGTTTATAGAGAGACATACAGAGTCCAAAGTAGGCTCCAGGCTCTGAGCTAGCTGTCAGCACAGAGCCCGACACGGGGCTCAGGCCCACAAACCCACAAACCGTGAGATCATGACCTGAGCCAAAGTCAGATGCTTAACTGACTGAGCCACCCGGGCGCCCCTTGATTGTTTAGGATTTTGCAATGGGTTGAATCAAAAACTCACAACAGTACCTGCGAGGGGACAGAAAATACCCCGAGCCTTCCCCTGGGCCTTGAGCTGCCACTAGGGGGCGGGCGCCACCTGGTGGCCACACGCCTTCCTCTGTGTTCAGCATAGAGAAACCAGTAAGGACTCCAGAACCCCCTAGGCAGTGACTCCAGAGTCCCAGGCACACTTTTACTAACTTCCCTTGGCAGCCCAGGGGAGTAGAGAGGGGACCCAGAGAGGGGACCATTCACAGAGCTAGGAGTCCTGGACATGCGGCTAACTCCCCAAGGACGTTGGAGGCCTTCTTCCCTGAAGTCACCTTGGGGCAAGGTCTGTGTTTCCCTACTGTGTAAAGTCTAAAATGCATCACACATTTTCTTCTGTTTCTTTGGATAGGAGCCACTGAACCTAACATTCTACTCTTGGTAACTCAAACCTTCTGTCACTACTGCACTAGGCTAATGGAATACGGAGGGCTTTCCCTACACTAAACGCCCCAGACTTCTGGGATCTCAAGTTCTTCTAACAGCTGTTACTGCCCTTCCATTTCTCCCACACAGTTAATATTTGACTTCTCTCTATAGTTGAGATTGTATGGTACACAAAGGAGTCAGACTGACATGGGTTCAAATTCCAGCTCACCCTAAGACCCTAGGTAAGCCATCTGACTTCTCTGAGCCTCAGTTTCCCCATTGGAAAATCAGGGATAATAATAGCTTCTTTGCAGATTTGTATGAGGATTATGGTCATACGTATAAATACTCTAGCACAGTGTCTAGCACTGAGTAGGTGTTTAACAAATAATAGCTATTGTTTCTGCATGTATGTACTGACCACTTTTTCATATTCCGCTTTGAAAATATTCCTTGCTAGAAACATGAATAGTATGCACTTGAAAATGATATTAACAACCAGAAATAAACACCCTTACCACTGAAGATGGTGGAGGCTTTTTGGAACTGTTCTTTTTTTTTTTTTTTTTAAATGTTTTATTTATTTCTAGGAGAGAGAGAGACAGCGTGAGCAGGGGAGGGTCAGAGAGAGAGGGAGTCACAGACTGAAACAGGCTCCAGGCTCCGAGCTGGCAGTCAGCACAGAGCCCGACGCGGGGCTCGAACCCACGAACCGCGAGATCATGACCCAAGCGAAAGTCGGACGCTTAACCGACTAAGCCACCCAGGCGCCCCTGTTCTTTTTTTTTTTTTATGTTTATTTATTTTTGAGAGAGAGACAAAATGCAGTGGAGGGAGGGGCAGAAAGAGAGGGAGACACAGAATCCGAAGCAGGCTCCAGGCTCTGAGCTGTCAGCACAGAGCCTAACATGGGGCTGGGACTCAAGAACCATGAGATCATGACCTGAGCCAAAGTCGATGCTTAATGGGCTGAGCCACTCAGGCGCCCCGGGGACTACTTCAATTGGCTTTAGTGAAGTTCAACTTCTTCTAGTTGAGATGAACCCCAGGAGACAGGCTGGGATTGTGTCGGTAGTTGCTTTCCTCAGTCCTCATCCTTTGGGCTCCCCTAAGCTTTATTAGTTACAGTTACACCTTCAGCGGGTGCTTGTTGACATGGCTAAGTATGACCCCTGCCCAGCTGACTGCACGGCTCCCCCTGAAGCCTGGTCTGCCCCTGCACACCCCGTCCCTAAGCAGGATCCTCAGAGGGGTCTGGTTGGGCAGAGGTGTTCTCCTGCTGCTCCCTTAGCACAGTCTCATCTTCCCAGTTGTCGAGAGCCCTCAGGAAGTCTCATTAGCCATCTTAGCTTAATTAAGCTCATTACATTTGTTAAGCCTCACTGGCTTCTCTAAGAGGGCACAAGCCCAGTACGCACAGCTCCTTCATCAGAAGACGGCCCGGTGCCAGGCTCTGAAGCTTCCCTGCAGATCCTAGGATTTCAGCAGCGGGAGGATTACTTTCCATCCCTGTCTGAGAACGAACTCCTCTGAAGTTCCCAGCTCCTGGAGGACAGAGTCCCTCTCCAGATTCCCTCAGACACCTGGCACACAGCAGACAAACATTTTCTTGGCCATATTTCACTGCTTGGTTTGGTTTTTAGCAATAGCAGGTTTGGTGACTCTAAAGCCCATGCTCCTCATTCTGGTATCTGAGTTAGGCTCCCAGCTGGACTTCCCCTCATCCTTGCCTCCTGTGAAACCTTCCATTTTCTTCAAGGGCCTGCCTAGGAGCCTCTTCTTCCAGGACGTCCCCTTGATTTTTACAAAGCCTTTTCCTTACTGTTTTCCCCTTCCTCTGAATCATATAGACACAGTTATAGCATGGCTATATGTGGAGCTGGTAAATAGATGTTTTGATATGCCTACAGATATGGCCACAGTCACAGATACAGGTGTGTGTGTGTACACACACACAGATTTGCGTGTATACACAATAGCATGTATTCATAGAACATGTAAATCTGCATATCCACATATGTATATACTCATATTTATATAATATGTCTACATATATACCTCCGTAGTATATATATCTAGTATTTTTTTTTTTTTTTAAGTAGGCTCTGTGCCCAACATGGAGCCCAATGTGGGACCCTGAGATCAAGACTCAAGCTGAGATCGAGTCAGATGCTTAACCGATGATTGAACCACCTAGGTGTCCCACATGCCTAGTATTTCCAAACTGATATGAAAGCCGTTCCCTGTCACTAGGTATTATTTTTCAATGTTGACATATTTATTATATTTAAAACCGGTTCCCTTTCATCTGATATATTGATTGTTCCCACTTCTTCACTGATCTGAATAATGCTCCCATGAGAGAATAGCTTATCCGATGAGTAAGCATCACTGCACACTGCACTGTGGGGTCAGATAGACCCGTGTTTGACTCTCATCCCCACCACTTTTTGGTGGCCTTGGACAAGCTATTTCACCTTCTAAACTAGAAAATAGAATAAAATTCTCATCTAGGTGTGCTAAACTGGCATCTAGGGTCTGGAGAATAAGTCTTTTTACCCACGTGACAATGTGCTGGGATGTAAAGTGCTTAACATTGGGCCTGTCACATAGTACGTGCTCAGTGAAAACACTGTACCAATCTGGGAGGCAGAAGGGAGGTTTTACTTTGGCTTCCCCTCAGACCAATACGACCTTGTATAGCACGACTTCATAGTGTGTGACAAACCCCACAGAGACGATGGGTGACAGCATTTTACCAGTTAAATGCTGCTCAAATTTAAGATTGTATTATTGTTGTTTTTACTTTTCTATCTTCTACAGCTTTGAGGACTATGTAACCTACAAACTATGCATGTGGAGAATAAGTACTTTGAGACACTTAAAAAAATAGCTTTAATTTTGTAGATTTGGTGAAAATGATTCATGCCCATCATAAATGATTTAGACAACACCAAGAAGGCACCAAGGGGGAAGTAAAACTCCAGATCCCACCAACCAGGACTAACCAAGGCTGGCACATTGCTTGTGGCCTTCTTTTACCTGCTACCCCTGTGGTGCCCAGAGCAGGACAGAGCAGGCTTCAGCTGTTTAGTAAATGTCTGTTGACCTCAACCAGATTGAGTCATTCACAGCAGCATGCTCCGGTTCTGTCCCTCTCGGCCAACCTCTGACAGTTTCATTAACCCCATTAAATCATGCAGGTGCCTTTACACCTCCCGGGCTTGTTAATCTCTGCTCAGTTCTGGGAAGTTAAAACCTGGTTGGAAAGTTGGATGTACCTTGTTAACCTCCATTAAACCCTATTAAATTTCCTAACTAGAGTCTTAGTGGCTTCTAGGAATCCCTCATTAAAGTTTAGTGAATCCAGTTGACTTGGAGCAGGGTAACTGCGGCTGTATTCCTTCCAAGTGTGGCAGTCCTGATTTGCTGGACGGTGAGGTCGACATGTCCCTCGGACCACATGACCCTTGGACCCAATCCCAGGAGCACCTCTAGCCTTTTTACTTGGGAAAGCTCCTCCTCTCCAAGTCTGCATTTACACCTCTATAAATTGGAGTTAACAACAGTCCCTATTTTTTATAATTGTAGTGAGATGAAATGAATCAATGTGTGTAAAAGTAGTGGTGTGTTGTCTGGCACACACGCTGCCCTTGATAGCTATTATTGTTTCTAGATGTTAATGACCCCTATAAACCAACAACTGTTAGGCAAACGGAAGATTCAGTTCCAGACGTTTATAATGTCCAATATGCCAGGCAGGGTGCTAGGAGCTGTGGGTTATTTTCATTCTGGTTTTATCCAGACTGAAGATTATCCATTCCAGTGATTCATCTAAATAGTGTCTCTCTGGCTGTGCACGTCACCGTCTTTGTTCTGACACCTCTGAGCTGTTCCAGGTGGAACACAGTTCCTTTCCTGTCCTGGGCCTTGGGGGCGGCGGGGAGGGAGGGCAGGGTTCAATTCAGTGGCTCCTAAACCTGGATGTGCAAACAAATGCTCCAGGAGATTTTATAAACCTGGTTTCCTGGACCCCACTTGAGGGGATTCTCATTTAGTAGGGTCTCACTGAGAACTTTTTTTTTTTAATATTTTTATTTATTTCTAGGAGAGAGAGAGAGAGACAGCGTGAGCAGGGGAGGGTCCGAGAGAGAGGGAGTCACAGACTGAAACAGGCTCCAGGCTCTGAGCTGGCAGTCAGCACAGAGCCCGACGCGGGGCTCGAACCCACGAACCGCGAGATCATGACCCAAGCGAAAGTCGGACGCTTAACTGACTAAGCCACCCAGGCGCCCCACACTGAGAACTTTTAACAAGTGTTCTCAATGAGTTAAAGCTGCCGGACCGGGTAACCTCTGGACCAGATTCTTTATTGAGCTTAAGTCTTTCTTGGGGAAATTAAAAAATTCATATTCTTGGGGCGCCTGGGTGGCTTAGTCGGTTAAGCGTCCGACTTTCGCTTAGGTCATGATCTCGCGGTTCGTGGGTTCGAGCCCCGCGTCGGGCTCTGTGCTGACTGCCAGCTCAGAGCCTGGAGCCTGTTTCAGTCTGTGACTCCCTCTCTCTCGGACCCTCCCCTGCTCACACTGTCTCTCTCTCTCTCTCCTAGAAATAAATAAAAAAACATTAAAAAAATAATTCACATTCTTGGAATTCAGCCCCTGAGGTTTTGTTCTGAGAGTCTGGGATGGAGGCCCAGGAATTGGCATTGGATACAGCATTCTCAGGGGATGCTTAGGGGTGGGAGGTGGCAAGTGTCACACTTTCAGAAACGCTGGACTTCAGATGATCTGGTCTCCCATATTCTAAAAGTCTATTTTGAGTAAAGGGTGTCTGGTTCCTAGTGAAACTTCTGTACTTTAAGATGTGGGTTCATCCTTCTCAACATGACCCATGTCTACAGATCTTCAAAGGAGGTCAACTCCAGTGGAGGTCAGCCAGCTTGGGGGAAGGTTGGGGACAAAGCGCCTCTTTGAGGTTTAGTGTGTGCAGGTTAGAGGACATCAGGTAGCCTGGTGCTTCTCTATGAAAGAACGGGAGGGCAGCAGGCAAAGGACTGGAGGGGACTATTTATGTTACACTCACATGGAGAGACAACATGGTATGAAAATTAGAAGTTCCTTTGCTCTCTGAAGGAAACCAGCTCAGGAATCACCTAAGTGATGGCATCCTTCAGCAGCAATCCATCAGTAATCCTGTGGGCTCCCAGGGACCGTCAAGACTGCCCACCCTCCTTGCACCCAAAGTGCCACCTGAAAAGTCACCCTCCACACGAGAAAGTGGAATGGGAGTGGGCTGGAGAGGAGGGCAACCGCACTGTCCATTCGGTGCCATTTAAAATTTCAGAGCTAGCATTTATTTCTTCTGGTTAACTAATAAGATGCAGAAAAACATTCATTGCAGGTGCCTGGGTGGCTCAGTGGGTTAAGTGTTGGACTCCTGATTTCTGCTCAGGCTCAGGTCATGATCTCATGGTTCATGAGACTGAGCCCCACATGGGGCTCACACTGATGGTGCAGAGCCTGCTTGGGATTCTCTCTGACCCTTCCCCACACGCATGCTCTCTCTCTCTCTCAAAAAAAAAAAAAAGCAAAAAAAAAAACCTAAAAAAAAGTAAAACAAAACATTTATTGCATTTCTTCCCTTTCATTCTGCTGAGGACAGAGGTGTGCTAAAATGGCACTATTGGCAGATGTGCAGTGAAAGATTCTGGCTTGGCTGGGCAAGGGACTTCATCCCATGAGGCCTTGGGGACCTCCGCCTCAGTCAGGTAGCCCCGCCATGAGCATGTGACTCACCTGGGGGCTCTTTAACACACCAGAGCTGATTCAGTAGACAGTTGGCAGGTGAAGGGGGGCAGAGAGTCTTCACTTCTAACAAGCATTGTTAGATGGACCAACGCTAAATAGCAAGCTTCTACTGTAGGTAAAGAAACGCCAGTCCATACCCTGTGAGAAATAAGTTTTTGAGACATTTGAACATAGAGATCTTTGTATGAAGGTCTAGATCACCGGCTCCTCTTGTGAAATTTCAAGAACTGGACACACAAGGCTGGCATCCCCAAATGGCAACAAGAGGCTGGAGCTGAGTAGTGGCTGCCCTGAGGAGGGATGGGAGTTCCCCGGCTGCCCCCACGGGCATTTCAGCCTGGGGCCCTCCAGCCAGGCCACTCAGGGTGCTCACTTTATACATAGACAACTGCAGACCCAGACTGAAGAAGCTCTTTGCCCAACGCGTCAGGTTCGCTGTGCAGCATTTAGGCTCCACACTCCAGCCTCTGGACCCGTCAATCTCTTTCCACATGAGTGAGCGGGAGAGCAGGAATAAACTTCTGTGACCTAAACTTACTTGACATGCCCTGCGATCAGAAGGGGGGATGGAGGAGCTAGTAGTTAGAGCCTGGAGGAAAGACCGCTGGCAGCAGTTGCTGTGCTACATAGCCAGGGGCCCAACAGGGAAGTGAAAGCATCTGAATTCTATGTGGACGGTCAAGGAGAACAACAGACTGTGTCTCTTGTTACTCATTCAGATCGTTTATTAAGAGCGAAAGTCGGGCCATCCCATCCGTGTGATATTGCAACATGAAAAGTCACATACATACTAAGGAGACCCCACAGAATGGAGAGCCTTTCAACAGTACAGAGCCATAGATTACAAAATTAAAATACACATGATCCCCCAAATTTGGCAGGAAACAAGTACAATATGAGGAGGCCTGGAATGGAAGGGCACTTGCTTTTTGATAAGGCAGTTACAAAATGGAAAACAAACCCACACCCTGAAAACATTCTGATGGGCATAATGGACAGCAGATGGTAAAACAGGGGTCCTGTACGGCCCTCCGTCATTGGCGAAGATGCGTTCGTGGAGCGAGAGCAACCGGAGTGTTTGTGGTTTAAGACGCAAGCCAGATGAAGTAACTGATTGTAGACATTTCTAGCTTAAGAAGAAGTCCCACCTTGCCCCAGACTAGACTCCATCTCGAAACATCAGATCAACTTTACCCTTCCTCACCTTGAATTTGTCTGTAATAAAATGAAGGGACTAAAAAGGCACCCCCAAACACTATGCTTTCCAGGCCATGACCTTGAGTTTATTTGTCCTTCAGTTCAACTGCCTAGCCCAGTAACGGGCTGGGAGGCTGGGAATCACAGGGCCTCAGAGCTGTGTCTGTCCGCATCAGGGCTAACTGAGTGACACAACCCCAGAGGGCCTCGTGGAAGGCAGAAGTCTGAGCAACAGATCACAGAGCAAGCCCATTTCATGAGAACTTAAATTCTAGGACAACACTTCATCTCCTACCAGGGCTTCCGAATGAGTCTTGCATCACAAGCTAGATCTGTTCTCCGCTTACATTCATTCTGTGAAACTCAATGGACTGCTTCCTGATCACTTCACACAACCTGGAGCGCGGCAGGCTGGCAAGGTCTGAAGAGTCTGAAGGCAGTTACTTTAGACAGGATTTGAGTCCCGTACAAGGCAGAAAGTGAGCAGAGCTCTGGACAGCTCAGCAGGATGAGACATTAGTCCAGACAGTGCCTGGGACTCAGGCAAGTCGTCCCGAATTTTTGTCTCCTGTCTTTAAAATGGATGATGGCACGACAGCAACCTTAAAGGACTTTCCAGCTTGAAAATATGACCCATCTGGGACATGGAGACATGTAGGGACCCCCTCCCTCAAGGTACCCGAAGCTTTGCTCAATTAAAACCACATGTGAAGTGCTTGCAGACACTTTAAGGTACAAGCTCTGAGCAGCCACGGAACCTTGACACTCCGCAGGGGGCAATGTTTTAGTCTTCTAGCTAAATGCTTCCTAAGTGATGTGCACATCCGTTTTTGTGGGGCAAGCATGGAACCAGGGCCTCATCCCTTCTTAGGTCCTTTTTTATCAGGCTGAGGGCATCCCCTCCCTCCCTTGACCCCTCCATCAGCTTCAGTGCAAACGAGTGAGCATAACCAGGCTGATGGGCTTTCCGCAACATCCTTCAACAAGGAACTAAATGGACTAGTACCGAGGGGGAAGAACAGTCAGCACACCAAAGTGTCCATCTTCCAGCGGCTCCTTTCCAAAAGGCGAGTGCTATGCCGTGGGATAGTGCCAGCAACTGGGTCCTTGGCCAAGATGAACTGGTTCCACATGGCCCCAACTGGGGAGTGACTAAGATGGAAGTTACAGAGAACATAGAAAAGCCAGAGGTTTACAAAGATAGAGCAGGCTTCCCCAGGAGGTAGTGAGTTCCCTGTTCTCAGAGGTGTTTAAGCCCAGACTGCTCAAAACCTTGGTGGGACAGTTGTAGGCAGAATGTCAGCACCTGTGGGGAGACCAGACTGATGACTTAAAGACCCTTTCCCAACTTCTGGATCTCACCATGATAATGACTGAGAGCCTTTAGGGGACTTCCGTGAAGCAACTTCTCTGGGATCCATGGTCTGGACAGCCTATTTCAACAGACAAAGCCCCCCTGAGGAAGTCCCCTCTCCTACTTTCTCCCTTGTCTACCAGGCAGTTGTCCTGCGGGGTATTAACCAAGAAGTTCCCACAAAATAAACAGCTGAAATGCCAAGGTTAGAGGCGACATTCCAGTTGCAGACAATTATTAATATCTGTTCCCTGGAAGGCTAGCAGTGAATATTTAGCTGTGACAGAACATCTAGCAACTTGGCGGCGCTAACACATAAGTGAAATTCCTTGTCATCTTACAACGCCAATCTTGAAGCCTTTGGTTTCAATCTTTCATGGGATTCAGCTACGATCTTTTTCACATGCTGTTGCCAACCTAAGAGTGTGTTTGTTGAAATAAGAAGTCTGTCCATTTGTTTTTTTAAAACCCTAAGTCAGAGCGACATGAGCGGCAGGATACTGACACGTGCACGTGACAACCTTCAGCGCATCTGAAAGGCCCACAGCAGGCTGGGCTGAGGCAGGCACCGTACTCTTTAGGACGCCGCCGCCAGCTCTGGATTTCCCATTCCAGTTTTGCCCAGGAGCACCAAGAAGAGAGAAGGCAATGTTGCAACGTTACAGGTGGAGAGAAGCACAAGAGTCCTTGGCAGGTGCACAAAACGGAGGCAGCCAAGATGAACACTGCTTTCCCCAAACCCCACGGCTTCGGAGGCCCAGCTGTTTCTCACAGGCAGAGGCCTCCCGCGCACACAACAAGCCACGGGACACTGCAGAAGAGGCTAAGGCAAGTGGCGGCGTGGTGCGATGAAAGAAGAGATTTCTGCACACGTGAGAAACCTAAGTTCAGAGAGCTTTGTCTTTTCTCTCACCTGACATGTTTTCAAGGGGCGGAAAGACACCCACAACCTCCATTTCCTAAAGCCCCTCTTTCGAGGAGAAGCGGCACAGCGCCAAGCTGAAGGTGTGCACCTCCGCGGGCTTCCCACTGGACCAAGAGCGCTCTTACAGACGTGAGCAGATGGACCCTAATCCCCAGCTTCTTGTACAGAAGTGTCCCGCTCTCTCTCAGAGAGCAGACGGATCTACTGTCCAAGAGAGAGTGGCATGGCCTACACATCTGCAATTTCTGCTTCAACATCAGAAAGGTACACTTTCTCGAGGCGCCTGAGTGGCTCAGTCAGTTGAGCATCTGACTTTGGCTCAGGTCATGATCTCACGGTTAGTGGGTTCGAGCCCTGCGTTGGGCTGTGTGCTCACAGCTAGCTAAGAGCCTGGAGCCTGCTTTGGATTCTGTGTCTCCCTCTATCTCTGACCCTCCCCTGCTCACACCGTATCTCTCTCTCAGAAATAAAAATAGTAAAAAATAAAAACATAAAAGGTAAACTTTCTCAGTAAGAGATGGACCTTTCCAGACAGCGGGTTACCAATGCCTTAAATTGTAGTTGCCATCCGGCCCCCCAAACTGCAGCCTAATGAGAAGACCCACCCCTTGGCAAAGAGGGGCTTGGTGTTTGATGCCTCCAAAGCTTTGCTGACTCAGCCTCTCTGGAAAAAAAACCTATATAAAGCCACAGAACCTTTGAGCCTTTTTGATGTCCACACACCAACATCCTTTAGCTACACGCAGTGTGACAGTTTCTATACACTGAATCTGAATGACTAAAAACACTCAGAGAGCACCTTGACGTGCCATCCATAGCTGGGTGTATTAAAATAAGATCCCCGCATAGTCTAGAGTATGTTCTATGTACATTCATTTACACATATTTAAAAAGACTGCAATCTGCTAGACATGCATTGTGAACACTGGTGAAAGTTTGCTGTGATGAACACACTGCATTTTAGGGAAAGGGTAGACTGTTCGCAGTCCACAGAGAGCATGACCCTTTGCCCCACACGAGACCTTCAGACAGTGCACTGCCTTCCTTAGTGGGGTTTTGTTCTGACTTCTCTGTGCTGATGCCCAGAGTAAGCCATCTATTGGAAATTAAAACTCTCTGCTGGGCCAGGCCATCCACGGCTCCTTTTATAATTTAAGGCTTAAGAAAGAACTCACAATTAAAACTGAGTAAGAGAGTGATACTTTTGACCCCAGTATGTGTCAAGATGGTCAGAAATTAGAATCTAAGTCTTTTTCTTCTTTTTTTCTCCCAGGCCCTATTCACATCCTTTGTCCCCTAATACACTGATTAGAAACTTTTGCAAAAGCACATTTTTGGATATAAAGCTTTGCTTTCAAAGGAGACTTTGGCTCTGATATAAGAAGGTAGAGGAATCTGAGTTTTTGAACATTAAAAAAAAATCAGTTAATTATTCGTACTTAAAAAAAATAATTTTAGCAATCCTTCCCCTTAAAAGAGAGGCAAACCACTCAGAAAAATGAACAATGGCACTGACCTTTGTTAACAGCTCAAACTCATGATTTGCTGGCGACCCCGAGCCCGGGGAGTCAAGGCCAGTTGGGTTTTTTATCCCAGAACTGGACTTCTGAGCAAGAATCACGTGATCCTTGGCAGCTTCCTTGGTGCTTGTGAGCTAAGGATTAGTACTTCTGAAAACACAAGCCCCAGATCACTGAATACCTCCATCTGTCAAAGTATGTGGCCCAGAGTGAGCGCAGTCATCATTCATAACTCCTCCCCAGAAAGTAAAGCACAGATGGGGTACCAAGGGCTGTGTCTCCTGTGAGGGTCTCTGCATCAGTGTTTCCAGAACCTCCACGAATGTGGCTTGAGCACATGCAACTGCCCTCAATTCCTCTCTTGATGAGAAACCTCCAGTTGGTGCATCAGGACTTCCTCTGTCCTCTGGAAGGTAAGTGGTGAGCAACAGAGATGGCAGGGGTCTCAGTAACTAGAGGTGTGAAGCAGACATTACGAGGCCGGCAATGTCAGTGACAGTACTATCAGCCAACAAATACTGCTCGAGTGCCTACTGTGTGCAAGGCACAGGGTCAGTGAGGGGGACCGCTGTCAAACTGATGTGCTGATAAACGACAAAGCTTGCAACGAAGTGGGGGCGTGTCTTTCCCCGGCAGACCTGGGTCTACACTCGTCCAGTTAGCTGTGCCTCACTGCTACCCCAGCACCGCGTCTCACACAAGGCAGAGTGGTATTACAAGGTGAGTACCGAAATATTCTTTATCCCGCGTTTCCAGCAGAATTGACTTAATGCTTTGCTGAATGCTACAATATATAATTTCTCAATCTCTTTATGGTCTTGTTTTTTCAGTCCAACAGTTGCCTTAAAAGAAAGTCTTTGTATAACATGCTGAATCATGAGAATATAATTCTCCTGACTAAAAAGATTTACAGTGTTCATCATTCAAACTTCTTTATTTACAATAAAATTTAACAGTCTTTATAGGCCTAAACGTGGCAGATATCACCTGTGCATTAAGCATCATACTTCATTCCTTGATGCGCGTCATCCTCATTCAAGCTGCTTGCCGCCCTCTGATTTCTGGTCCAGTCTACTCTTGTTACTCTTCACCATGTAGATGAAGTAGGCGAGGGTCTCTTTTTCATTCACAGGTATGTTCCTGAAGTGTCGGCTGACAGTCTACATGGAGGAAAAGCCAGAGTCTGTTAAAGCATGCATAAATCAGGGCCACAAATTCTGAACTGCACAAAAGAGGGAGTAGGAATTTGCTTCCAGAGCCGGGAGGGGATTATGATCACTGCAGAACTTTCTGCAGTCTGTGGGGCTCAGAATGCCGTTCTTCTCTGGGGGTTAGGGGGATTTGGCTTCTAGGCCTCCAAAAGCAGCCCTTTAACCCACAACATTCCTGAAGTGCGGTTCTATTTCAGTGGCAGCCAAATGTCCATCATGGCCACGACTCAAGGCCATCCCCATGGAGGAATACGTTGGGACTGCTCTGCTTGGCCAGCTGCTACCCTTTCTAGCTCCTAGGCCCTGGGACTGGGCAGAAAAGTGTTTCAAAAATTGTGTCCAATGAGGGGCACCTGGGTGGCTCAGTCAGTTGAGCATCCAACTCTTGATCTCAGCTCAGGTCATGACCTCACGATTCTTGAGTTCAAGTCCTGCATCGGGCTCTCTGAGGACAGTGTGGAGCCTGCTTGGGATTCCCTCTCTCCCTCTCTCTTTGCCCCTCCTCCGCTCCTGTGCATGCAGGTGCTCTCTCTCAAAATAAATAAGAATAAAATAAAATTGTGTCAAATGAATAGCCAATTGTTCAGATATAAGTGTTTGAGCCAAGACGTCATCTAAATAGAACATAACTGCCTCTTGAAACACACATCACATTTGAAGAATAATTTGTCATTCACTAGACACTCATTCACTAGACGTTCCAAAATAAATTTGGCTTTGTTTTACAAGTTCTGAGAATGCAGGTCTCCTCTTGCCCCATCTCATCCCATCCTTTTCACCAGGGTGAATGCTGGCATATGGGTAACATTACCTTAAAGTGGGAAAGGCTTTTGTACTCCTATGTTCTACCTAGATGCTCATGAAGAAGTTGAAAGTAAAAATGATAGATTAACGAGAAACCCCTAAAGGAAAAGACCAAAAACCCATGGAGCTGTGAACCTTTTAAGGGAATTTCTGAATGGATGGAGAAGCCAGGACAGATTTGAATAAGTCAGAGAACAGGCACTAAAGAGTGGTCGTCTCTGGATGGTAAGGTTATGTTTTTCTTTTTTTCATTTTCCTAATTTTCTACAATGGGCAGAAAAGCACACTAAGAAAAGAGCGATGAGAAGTCCTCACACAAATGCTAATAGGACAGAATATCAAGCCAGGCTGTCAATATTTTAAAACAATGGAACAGAAACCATTTCCCCCACCTCCAAATTGTATTCAGAGCTCAGGATAGGAGAACAATTTCTTGGGTTCCATTCATTATGATAAATACTTCCATCACCAGCATCAGAGTAGAAGAAATCAAAGGAAAAAAAAAAACTAAAGAAAAAAAAAATAGCTCCTGTAGAACAGGATGATGCTGTTGTGATGTGTGATGCACACCTGATGTGCAAAAAGGACCATATCTATAAAGAATCCTACAGAACAAGAGTCAAACAAATGAACAAACAAAAAAGCATACTCAGGACTTAGGATCAGGAGTCCTGATATTCCAGGATCAATTCTGCTACGAACTTGCTGTGTGATTTTAAGTTAAGTCCTTTCCTCTCCCTGTACCATGGTTTCTTTGATAGAAATTGGGTTTTTCTAGGACTAAAGCTATGGGATTCTAGATTGTACAAAAGAGGGACTAGGAAGTTGCTAGAGACCTGCGGAGGGAATTATGATCAACAGACACACACATAGCAGTCGGGAGAACCAAGGACACTGACAGAAGCACGCTGCTGGCTCTCTCTTTTTACAGCGCAATTTGTCCACCTACTTCTGCTAACTGGGCCTTATTGAAGCCTGGTCTGGTCTGCAACTTGTAGTGTCGTTTATAACGCCGTAGAGTGTTCACCTGCAGCTGGAACAGGTCAACCTGGAGAGAAGAGAAGAAACACATTATCCATCACCTGACTACGCACTGCTCACCAAGAGTGCCCAGCACTACACTAGGAGGGCAGGGGTGAAGAGGACTACAGAGACGTCTTAGAAATGATCCACTGAGGACTGATAACTGGCTGGGAGGACAAAAAAACAAAAAAAAAACAAAAACAGTGGAAATAGCTCTGGCTGGGCAGGGGTGGTCTCAGGGGCTCATGAAGGCAGTGAAACTGAAGCAAAGGAGAGCAGGGTTTAGAAAGATGCTGAGGATGGGGACAGAGTAGGGAATGAGAGAGAGGACCATGAGCACAGAGTCATGAGAGGACGAGATGGACTTGGGGGTCACAGGCATTCGTGATGGGTTGAGAAGGTGGGACTGGAGGGTAGCATGTCTTGAAAAGCAGAAGGAGCTGCCACAGGTAGTGGAGGGTGATGTTCCCAGAAGATGGATCTAGTGGGGGCTCGCAGGAAAGACTGACGGGGGTGTGGGGGGCAGTGCTGTAGCTGTCATCAGAAATGAGATACTCAAGTTGAGCTTTGGAGGCTGGTGACACTAGACGGGGACACCAAGCATGGACAGAAAGGCAAACCCAGACAGGTATCCTGGAGGAAGACAGGCCACAGCTCAGCAGCAGACCGGACGGAGGGGCATGAAGGACAGTGGGAAGCAGTGTTCTCAGAGTTCTCCCCTACGCTGAGCCTTCGGGTATCAGAGCCCCCAACAGCTCTCCAGAGAAAACTGAAAAGCTACTGTAGCAAATGTACAAATCAGCAGGTTAGGTCGGGGTCTCTGCAGACAACTGGATAACACAGGGAAAGGACCCCCCCCTTTTTTTTTTGTCTAACACAGGAAGAGAGGAAAGCTTCACAGTCATGAAATATTGAAGGCCCAGAAAGTTGGGCTGCTTTTACCTGCCTCTAAAAGAGATGTTCTTGCTTCGGGCAGGTGGAGAGCACTTAAAAACAAAATGAATGATCAATATGAGGGACCAAAGTCCTTCATTCTTTTCAAAACATTCCTCAAACCTTTTTTTTTTTTTTGTAAAAAGCATTGAAATTGAATACATCCATTTCTTTATGAAATAATAATACTAACGCTAAAGGTGGCAGAAAAATACTGTAAACCAATGCTAGAGAAAGGGACATGGGGAGGGGCAGAGGAAAGGACCATATTTTCAAAGGGTTTCTCCACATCTGCAGACAAAGGTCCGCCTACTCTTTCTATTCCTACGCAGTCATTTCCACTCTGAGTGCTAACAGGCAGTTGCCTTATGAAATATTCATGTGTCAAATATTCAGTGTACATTACCAATGGTTCTTCATCTGCTGAGTCTTAAGTGAAAACAACTTAGATAGAAAGAAAAGCCAATACTCCTTCCTGCGGGCTTGCTCAGTACGCACTGGCACCGTGAAGGTTTGAGAAGCCTCGGCCTCATCGTCCAGTGCAGTGTTTCTCCACAAGGGCTAGTTCTGCCCCCAGAGGACATCTGCTAATGTCTGAAGACGGTTTTTGATGGTCACTACTGTGGTGACTGGCATCTAATGGGCAGAATCTGGGGATGTGGCTAAACATCCAACGAGGCACAGGACAGCCCTGACAAAAAAGACTGATCTGGCCTCCAGCATCAGCAGTGCCAAGTTGAGAAACTTATAGCCGACTTTGGAATGGTTCCTTGGGAACAAGCCTGGACCAAGGATCAGAGCAACCGGAATCAGAGCTGGTATGAATTGACAATGTCCACCTTCATTCTGCACACTAGAAAACAGGGCAAGTGACTTCCCTCAATCCATACAAGCTCAGTCTCCAACTCTGAAGGCAACAACAACAACAACAAAAAAAACTGAAAAAAAAAAAAAACCTTGACATTGTGGTTGTATTTAAGAATTTATCAGGGGTCTCTTAAAGAAAGGCAGGATGGCCTACTGGAAAGGACACTGGACTGGAGCCCCTTTACTACACGTGTGCCTTTGGGTCTCTGTGCCTGTCTGTAAAATGATGGGGGAGTTAGACCTGTTGCTTCCTAAGTTTTCAGCTCTCAGATTTTATATTACCATAACTCCATCTCTGATTCACTTTTCAAATAAACCACAGCAAAACAAAGGGGACTAAAATTATTTCTGAATACAAACAGTGGACCAGGCCGGAGATAAGGATCACATTAGAATCCATTCTCCCAGCTTTCTCAAGCTGATCCTTTTTGACCTTTACCTCAGGAATGTCAGCGTCGTGCTCAGGAGAGTCTCCGCCGTCGTCACTTGTTTTCCTCTTCCTTTTATTTCGTACACTCTGGATGAAATTTTTGTGGAAGTCGCAGATATACAGGTGTCTTACCTGATGGGAAGCAAATTAAAGTGAGAGTTGACGATTCCATGGAAACAGCAACAGGTATCTGCCAAATTATGGGGTTCTCACCATTGTAAGGCACTGAGGAGACAGAAGGAAGAATAAGACGTAGGCCCTAATTTCTAGAGGTTTTCGGTTGCGTTGCAGAAGAAAAGACCCACAAAGAGACATGAACACTACTATCACACCGGGCAGCAGATTATAAACTAAGTCCTCGCTGAAGGCTAGAGACAGCAAATGGTACGGATTCAGCCAAGGAAGACATGCCTGTGGCTGGAACAGTCAGTGTAGAGGTCCCTGACTAAAAGGGAGGATTTAGAGGTAGATAGGAAGCATTCCAGACGGGAAGAGCCAAGGGTTAGAGTCTCAAACACGGCTGACAAGAAGGTGTGAGGGAGGAGGCCCAGGGTAGGCACTGTGAGTGAGGTGGACGTAACCGCCCACACAGGAGCACAATGAGAATTTGGGGGTGGGGCTAGTAAGAGAACAGCTTAGACTTTCCTTAAGACAGAGTCCCCCAAGTTTTTATTTTTAATTAAAAAAATTTTTTTTAATGTTTATTAACTGTCAAGAGACAGAGAGACAGAGTGCGAGTGGGGTTGGGGGGAGCAGAGAGAGAGAGAGAGAGAGAGAGAGAGGGAGACACAGAATCCCAAGCAGGCTCCAGGCTCTGAGCTATTAGCACTGAGCCCGACACAGGGCTCGAAGCCACAAGCTGTGAGATCATGACCTGAGCCGAAGTCGGAGGCTTAACCCACTGAGCCACCCAGGCACCCCACCCCAAGGTTTTTGAAGCAGGGAATGACGTGACATTTTCAGACCTGTAGGAGTTATGAATTTACAATGGGCCGGAAGGCACCGTCTCAGGAAGGAGGAGAGGAGGAAGACAGGGCCGGGGTACTGGTAGACAGGACGTCCTATTTTCACATGGACAACAGCTACTATTGTAAGATGATGTGTCTCTGAAAAACTTTATTTCTGTGTATCAGAATGATAATTCTTGCATCAGCACACATCTGGTCTACAAAGAGAAGTGGAAAGAGATGCAGAAATTCTCATTCTCCCAGAAGCCACATGAAAGGTGGATGCTATTGCTGATTTTCTAATGCAGGCTGGGGGCATAACAGTAAGTGAAGGCCGCAACAGCAGCTAAGAAGTAACATGTTTTTACTGAAGAATGTAACTACTGGGTTGGCTGGAGGAGACACTAAAAAATCTAACAGAAATTAAATGCCTGTGTAAATGACTTGGGGTTATTGATACTGAAGCAGATGTCACACAAATGTTCTTGAGGGACTTCCGAATTTGAGTTTATCCCTTAAATTCTTTTTTTTCTTTTAAAGTAGGCTCCATGCCCAGCATCGGGCTTGAACTCATGACCCTGAGATTGAGTTGCATGTTCTACAAACTGAGCCAGCCAGGCACCTCTATTCCTTAAATTCTTTTATTTTTTTATTTTTTAAATGTTTGTTTTATTTTTGAGGGGGAGGTGGAGGGACAGAGAGAGAGAATCCCAAGCAGGCTCTGTGCTGTCAGCACAGAGCCTAATGCAGGGCTCGAACTCACGAACTATGAGATCATGACCTGAGCCCAAATCAAGAGTCAGGTGCTTAACTGACTGAGCCACCCAGGCACCCCTAATTCTTTTTTTTTCTTTAATTTTTAAGCTTACTTATTTACTTTGAGAGAGGGAGAGAAGGGGAGAGAGAGAGAGCGAGAGGGAGAGAGAGAGAGAGAACGTGAGCATGAGCAGGGGAGGGGCAGAAAGAGAATGAGAGAATCCCCAACAGGCTGGATGCGGGGCTCGAACTCATGAACCATGAGATCATGACCTGAGCCAAAAACAAAAGTCGGATGCACAAGAGGCTGAGGCACCCAGGTGCCCAATTCCTTAAATTCTTAACAAGAAAAGTAAGCTGACAGGAAACCAACATCAATTAATTCAGGCCTTGTCACAGAGGGAAAAAAAAAATGAAAATTGCTTTTTAGTCAGATGAACGATCACTTTCATGTGGTTGGGTTGGAGGGTCATAAGACTTTTCAGTTTATATTGTGACCATGTCTTGCAGACAGCAGGTATTCAGTAAGTGCGGTGGCACCGCCACAGGCCGTCCCTCGCATCTAGAAGTACCTTAGGCCAGCAAAAGCCACCAGTTACAAATAGTTACAAATCCGGAGTAGCTTTGCCAGAGTCAACTCTGTCAAGGGACGTTCAGATACAGCATGTCACTGTCCCAAAGAATCCGTCCTGGTTGATGTACAGACCACGGGACAAGGTTTTATCAGGGAAGAAAGCACCCTCACACCCTATTGCCCATCCCTGATAGGAAGCTGGCCTTCATGTTAGCTAGTTTCACGTGTAAACTCTGAGATTAAGCAGCTCCTCAAATTCGTAGAGTGCACTTGGGAGAACAGGTGGCAGAGGTGATTTCCTGGGCTGTGGCTGGGAGATTTCAGGTCAGGACACTAGAATAATGGAATCCTGGATGGAAGAGAACTTAGCAATCACCCGTGTAACCCCACTGGCCCCGAGCTCATTTTCTACTGAGATAAACAGAAGCCACACAGATGGAGTTATGATCTGGCCAAGGTCACTCAGATCTTCTGATCCCTCATACAGGTCCTTTCCTACCCCAGCATTTCCTTTATACTGTTCTCAACTTCACTTTTCTCCAGAATAGAGCAGAAATATGTCAATTGGAGGAACGTCTGAAAGCATGTTATGTACTAATCACTCATAGAACACTGCCAATGTCTATATGAAATGAGTTTAAACGGCCTGAGTTGGACTTTCGGTGCTATTATTTTAAATAATAGCTGGACCCCTTTACAAGGTAAACAGTCATTATTTCTCCTTAATGATTTTGAAGTACATAGTGGTTTTCAGAAACTTCAGAGCTCAATGGCCTTTGGGGGGTAGGGGTGGAGGAAGGAGGGTGGTGGCAAAGTCTCTCGTGTTTTTCTTTTCCGTTTCACTTTCTGCAACAGCTAAAAATTCTTGTAACACAGCAGTTACTTAGAATTGCATTCCTGCCCAAGCCTGTAAGGATGAAACAGAATCCCCTTCAGAAATAACGATTGTCCACCACCACCTTGAAACAAATTGTGAGTGACTCCATCTTGAAACACTACTCATCCAGAAGCGTGACTGGGGGAACTCTGCTGCCAGGCTCGGGATGCCTCTCTTGTAGACAGTGTGTGTGAAAACACCAACATAGCTCAACTCGGCTTTTCCAGTGGGGTCACTGGGTAAATGGAGCCCCAGCGGCCGCATCACAATTGTTCAGATGTCAGGGTATCCAAGGGCTTCAAAAAACTGAAAGTTTCTCTTTTTTAAGGACTGGAAAATATTATTATCATAAGCTGCTCAAGTAAAGGCTCCCAACCACCTACATAAAAGGTAGGCAGTGTTTCCAAAAGGATGAATTCACTGCTGCCTTAGTATGAGGCATTTCACTTCAACGTGTGTCCAAGTCTGGACCTCTGTAGTGTCTGGCCAATTGTTTGCTCTCAGATGAATTTCATTCATTCATTCATCCATTCATTCATTCATTTATTCTTCATTAATAGACATTTGTAATAAGAAAGCCATTAACTCACTCCCAGCCATTTTTAAAAAATAGCATCTTTCCATTCAAGAGTTGCAAATATGTATTGTAATTGTTAAAAGAAAATGGGAGTGGGAGGGAAGAGCCTGGAGGAAAGGGCAGGGAAGATTTTTTATTTATTAACACTTAATCAAGGCTTATGCATGGTGCTTGGAAGTAAATCAGACAATGCGTTTAAGAAATTAACCAGCCTCGGGGCGCCTGGGTGGCTTAGTCGGTTAAGCATCCAACTTTCGCTTAGGTCATGATCTCACGGTTCGTGGGTTCGAGCCCCGCGTTGGGCTCTGTGCTGACTGCCAGCTCAGAGCCTGGAGCCTGTTTCAGTCTGTGACTCCCTCTCTCTCTGACCCTCCCCTGCTCACGCTGTCTCTCTCTCTCTCTCCTAGAAATAAATAAAACATTTAAAAAAAAAAAAAAGAAATTAACCAGCCTCTCAGTCACTGTGACACTTTGACACTGTCCTTTCCTATCTCTAGGCCTCAGTTTCAGCTGTAAAATCCAAGGTGAAAAAGTGGGCGCCCTTTCAGTTTAACAAGCCGTTTCTGATTTTCTCCAACAGTGGAATTTTGGTCCTAAAAGACAATGGATGTTAACCACCTGAGCTCTTAGCTGGTCTACCAGAATATTAAAAACCCCCTTAACTCATTTCCAATTCCTAATCACAAGGCAGCCACTTAAGGCTTGCAGCAACAGATGTCAAACTAAAAAGTTCTTAATTGGTTGACAATAGGCACATCTTTAGAATTGTTAACTAGAAGTGGTGAAACCACACAGGAAAAGTTTCCCTAAAATGAGGCACAAAGCACAGGGCGATTCTATTCAAACTTAAGCCCCCTCCCCTAAGAAAATTGATTTTCTTCCTCCCGGTCACTTGGACTGCAGGCACCATCTCCCAAGACCTCGTCTTGGCCAGATTTCTGCCACATCCTTGAAATTCCCATTTCCCCACAGCTGCATGCAAAGCAGCGAGCTCAGGGACCCTCTGCAGACGCCGAGGCCGCGGCAGGGGGGAAGTAACTGCCACCTTTCCTTCTCTGAAGAAATAACAAGGGTTCTCAGAGAGGAGAGAAGTTGAAGAAGAGCCCGGTCCCTTTATCGCCCCCTCCCCAACACTCCTTCGTGCGCCAACAATATTAACCCATGTCTCCCCGCTCTAAATCAATACAACAAGCCCTAAACTGNTCCCGGATTTGGGCAGAATCCCAGTCCGAGCCTGTCTGCGCTGAAGCGGCCTTTGAAATCCCGAGTGCAACTCTCCACCCAGTTTGCAGATAAAGGGCGACGAGGCCCAGGACGGGGAGGGCCCCGAGGTCCGGTCCTCAGCCGGGGACAGCGGCCGGAGGACGGCGGGGCGCGGGGACCCAGGCGGGGACAGGGCAGGGGTGGACTCACGCTCTTGTCGATGTCCAGCTTGAGTTTCTTCTGCGAGATGCTCTTCTGGACCCTCTTGCTGAAGGAGGCGTTGCCCGCGGGCCGGACGCAGCGCTCGCCGTCCTCGATGAGGCAGCAGCTCTGGCCGTAGCCCGGGGCGGCGGCGGGGGCGGCAGGGGGCCCTTCGCGGCTGTCCTCCTCCGTACTAAAGCCGTTCATCTCCCCGCCCCGGGCCGGCCCCTCTGCGGGAGGATCCCCAGTAGGCCACTCCGCGGCCGCGCGCCCCGCGGGGCAGGTCGCCGAGGCCCCCGCACCCGAGGGTCCCGGAGTCCGTCTCCAGACCAGGCGCTGCCCTNCCCTTCGCGGGACAGCGGAAGTCCCGCCTCCGCACGACTATTGGCCTTGTTCGCTCTATGGGCGGGGCCGCTGCCGCCGCTGGCGCATTCCATTGGGCGCCTCCGCCGTCAGTCCCCGGCGCCTGGCTACTTCCTGGACTCTGCTGGGATGGGTTCAAAGTAGAGAAAGTGGAAGAGGGAAGAGTTACCCGGGTGCGGGAGGGAACCGGGCCGCAGACTCTTCAGGCTCGGGGAGGGATGGTGAGCAGGGGCCTGGCTGGACGGAGGGCCAGATTCTGGAACGGAGGAGGACAATTGGGGGTGTACAGAAGTATAGACGTGGGCGGGGGCGCCGAGGGACAAACATAGGGAGGGGCATTGAGGGGGGACCTGACGAGGGTAGAGGTTCTGTCATTAGAAGGACAGATTAGGTAAAACCGAAGGACCAGGGCCAGAGGACCCGCAGACCGTTGGGAGACAGGGTGGATGAAACAGCACAGAAAGCCAGGCATGGAAGGAAAGACTGAGGGACAAGCCGGTACGGATACGTGGAAAGATGTGCAGAGGAGATGATGGGGGGTCTGATGGCGGGTATTGCAAAGTAGTCGGATGCTGGAGGGTGGCGGACACCTCAGACTGTGGAGACTGGGACTGGCTTGGTCGGCGCCGAAAGAGAGGGAGGAAGAAGACCCCTAGGGGGCTTTGGTGACCCCTCGGCTGGGAAGAATCGGAAGTCAATATAAGGTCTGGAGGATGGACTGGGTGAACCGCGGGGAAGCGGAGGGACCGCGGAAGACGGGAGGAAAGGTTGGGGTGGAGGATCAAGGGCCAGTCTCGGGAAAGGCTTGCTGTATCTTCAGCCTTCCCTGAAGCTCTGTAAGCTGTATCTTCTATTGCTTTAAGCCTCCCGATCTATCCACGATTGCTACCAAGCCCCTGAACTTGGGGTTAGGTGCCCAGGGCATCACACACTCAGAAGGGCCTTAGGAAAATCTAGTTTAGCACCTCTAGTCAGGCCACCTCTCTGCTGTGCAGCTTGGGGACAAACGATGGCCAAAGGCCCGAAGGGACTAGCCCAGGGTTCTAGGGTCGTGCGGTCATGCAATCACTTAGGGATGGGTAGCATTGACGGGAGTGCGGGGTGGGGAGTGTTCAGGAGGCGGGAGTGTTAGGTGAGCATGCGTAACCTGTTTTGTTAGTACAGGTGGTTTGACATTGAAGAGGCTTCTAGTTTCTGCCCTGATGAAAAAGGGAAAGCTACCAGTTTCCATGTTTAGGAGCAGATGCCCCTGATCTTAAATTTTCTTCAGTGACCTTCAACGTATTTGTACCCTCTAGCCTAGTAATTTCATATGCAGAACAACCATTTCACGAAATTGGCCCACCAGAGAAAAATTTAAACAACGATGTTCATTGTAGGATTATTTATAAAAGAAAAATAGAAAAAGAACCTCAAGTTCCACAAGAGAAGTGGTTAGGTAAACTACCTAATGTCTTCAGAATGAGATATTTTGCAGTTATTTATGATCTTATCAGCATTTAAGGTAGTTTCAACATCAGTGTAAATGTTTTCTATATGTATATATTATGTTTTTTAAAAAATTTATTATTGAGACAGAGAAAAACAGAGCATAAGCAGGGGAGGGGCAGAGAGAGAGGGAGACACAGAATCCAAAGCAGGCTCCAGGCTCTCAGCTGTCAGCACAGAACCCAACGCAGGGCTCATACTCACAAACCGAGAGATCATGACCTGAGCCAAAGTTGGACACTTAACCCACTGAGCCACCCAGATGCCCCAATGTTTTCTATATAGAACAATTCATCGTTGACTCTTCAACAAAGAATTGATGATTGGTTGGAGAAGTGCTCTATTCATGTTAACTTAAAAATGCAGGATTTAGGGGCACCTGGGTGGCTCAGTCAGTTAAGCGTCTGACTTTGGCTCAGGTCATGATCTCGCGGTTCATGGGTTCGAGCCCCGTGTTGGGCTCTGTGCTGACAGCTTGGAGCCTCCTTCAGATTCTGTGTCTCCCTCTCTCTGCCCCTCCCCTGCTTGTTCTCTGTCTCTGTCTCTCAAAATAAAAAATAAAGACAAAAAAAAATGCAGGATTTAAAATTGCATATGGGATATGTGTGTACATATAAGTTAAAAAATAAAAAAGAAAATCAACTATTTGTGCATACAAAATATACCAAAGTACTAATGTTCTAATAGTAATTATTTCTGGGTAGTGGAAATATGGTTGATATTTTTCAAAAGGTCTGCCTTTGCATTTTCCCCAATAAGCATTTATTGCTTTTTTTAAAATTTTTAAGAAATGTTTATTTTTGAGACAGAGAGAGACAGAGCACGAGCAGGGGAGGGGCAGAGAGAGAGGGAGACACAGAATCCGCAACAGGCTCCAGGCTCTGAGCTGTCAGGACAGAACCTAACGTGGGGCTGAAACTCATGAACCACAATATCATGACCTGAGCTGAGGTCGGTTGCTTAACCAATTGAGCCACCCAGGCGCCCCTTATTGCTTTTATAGTAGGAAAACATAGGATGAAAATTAATGGGGAAAAAAGGCACAGTTTAATAGAATGCCTCACTCAGAGTTCATACATTCAGAAGTAAATTATTGAGCATATTACATACACTCATTTCAGGGTTGGCCACAAGAGAAGGATAAAACATAATCGTTGCCCTAAAAGAGAATATCTTCTAGCAGGGTAGCTCAGACACATACCCAGAAAACAGCTGGGTATCTGTACAAGGCAGTGTGTGATGTTAGCTCCAAATTTGACTGGTATGGATGAGAGCTGTACTTCTACATATATTTTGCCCTTAGATGTTTTTCAAAATGGCACTTGCATCCAGTGCCAGGCTGCTACGGTACACACAGCTTCTTCAGCGCCAGCATCCCCTGGCATTGCCCCTAGAGCAGGGGAGAGCCATGCCTTTGCCTTCTCCTAGATGGCTTGTCTATCTCAGCACCCCCTCTGTCCCCCTGCCCCCCCCCAGTGGCTGCCTTATCTGCTATTCCTGTATTTAGAGTTCTCTTTACTCTTTTTTACTACTGTACCCTGTTGTAATTAATAAATCTTTATATTAGCTTTCCTCTGTTCAAATTACTGTGTGGTTTCTCTCCCGAATTGGACCCAGACTGATACCTATTTTTGTGGGGGTGGGGAGGGTGGTGCACATGCTTTTAATTTTAACTACCCTTTATATATAATCCTATAGTCTTTCTTCAAGGAATATTTTATAATAAGCTCTCCTTCACGTTATTATGTAGTTTGGTTCCAAATGGCAATTTTTTTAAAAGAAATTCTGATTCTTTTCCTGGGGGAGTAAATCTGTAACTCTAGAAAGGAAACATAATGAAATAGTCAGATAATGAAGAAATGAATAGAGAGAAGGTTCTGTGATCCTTGTTTTGCTTTGTGTAGAATTTGAGATTGTTGAAATGTGGGGTGCCTGGGTGGCTCGGTTAAGCATCCGACTTTGGCTCAGGTCATGATCTCATGGTTCATGGGTTCGAGCCCCGCGTCGGGCTCTGTGCTCACAGCCAGCTAAGAGCCTGGAACCTGATTCAGATTCTGTGTGTGTGTCTCTCTCTGACCCTCCTCTGCTCATGCTGTCTCTTTCTCAGAAATAAATAAAATATTTAAAAAAATTTAAAAAAAAGAAAAAAGAAAAAGAGATTGTTGAAATGGCCAAGAGAATCTGCTTTGCTACATTTATAACTTTAGGTAATTAATTCACAACAGTTACTTAAGTTCTTAAAAGATCTTGCTTTTTAGATTTGTAAGCCTGCCCTGTTGGGCATGTAAAGTGTTTGAGAAAATCAGGCATATTAAATTCATAATTGTAATCTGAAATGTCTAAGGAAATTTGATTAATTAAAGCTGTAAATCTGTTAAATGTTTAAGGAGGATTGAATCTGCTAAACTTAAGAATTAATTCAACAGTAATCAAAGACCAAGTGAAAGTGATTGTTCTTATCTTTATATGAAAAATTACTACATTTATAAAGGAATAACAAGATTTGTAAACTGAACATAAAGCTTTAACAAAAGCTAGGTTTTAAAATGGGCAACTTGATTCAGTAACTGTAATATTCTTTCCCATCCCCACGTTTACCTCCAGATAATTAAAATTACAGGCTGATATCCCCCAACTCCATAGTTCTAGCTGAGACCTCTTCTCAGCTCCAGAAAACAACATCCAGTTCTTTGCTTAGTTGCTCCAGAGGCATCGCAGACCACGATGTTCAAGTTAAAAGTTTCTGACGACCGAATCCGTACGTGCAACCTGTACCACCCTTGATTCTCTCTTCTGTCACCCCACTCCAAGCCCAGCCATCATCGAGGCACTTTCTTCTCCTTCCAATAGATATTTAGAATCTGTCCCGTTTGCTTCATTTCCTGTGGCCAGCGGTTCAGCCCAGGCCACCAGCATCTTGTGTCTAACATGCTTCACTGGCTTCTGAGCTGGTCCCTAAACCATTCTTTCCTGATGGAGCATCTGTACAAACCAGACCTTGCCCCACTTCCCTTTAAGCCCCTCACCAGCTTCCCAGTGCATTCTGACATCTGACAGTGCCTCCTGCCATCTCTTTGCCCTGTTCCCATGCCTCAGCTCTGGTATTCTTCCTTAAGTTCCTCAGATAAGCCAGACTCCTCCCTTCCTCTGAGTCTTTGCATCTGCAGTTGCCTCTACCTGGAAAGCTGTTCTGCCTGCTCCTCCCACAGCTGGCTCCATCCTTCAAGTCTTAATCTTTTTTAAATTTTTTAATGTTTATTTATTGGTTTTTGAGAGAGACAGAGAGTGAGCAGGCGAGGGGCAGAGAGAGATGGAGACATAGAATCCAAAGCAGGCTCCAGGCTCCGAGCTGTCAGCACAGAGCCTGATGTGGGGCTCGAACTCACAGACTGAGAGATTATGACCTGAGCCGAAGTCAGACGCCCAACCGACTGAGCCACCCAGGCACCCCCTTCAAGTCTTAATTTAAATGTCACCTCTGCACAGAGTCTTCCCTGAGTCAAAGGAATTTTTCTTCCCATGAAAAATAGCCCCTGCCCATTGCCCTTTTCTTTTCAGTGTCTTTTCTTATTAGGATTCATCACAATATGCAATTATTCTATTTTATTATTATTATTATATTTCTTGTGGGGCTGTTTCTCCCATTGCAATATAAGCTCCACGAAGGCAAGGACCACGTCTGCCTTGTTCGTTGTTGTAGCTCCAGTGTCTACAACACTAATTCTCCAACTCTGGTAGCTAACAAGGGTAGGGACTCCGTAAACACTTTTCAATAAATTGAATATATTCAACTCTACCAAGACATTTATTAAGTAATAAAAAAGATACAAGGCAGTACGTGGAGCATGAATTCCATTTGTTTTTCTTAAAATTTTTATACATAAATACACATATTACGGAAACACAAGAAACTAGTAATTGTGGTTGCCTCTGTGGTGGGGACTGCAGGTCAAGAGGAGAAAGGGAGAAGCTGAAAATTAAAAAAAAATTTTTTTAACTTGAGAGAGAGGGAGTGAGCCAGCATGAGTGAGAGGAGCAGAGAGAAAGAGTGAATTTTAAGCAGACTACACGCTCAGCACAGAGCCCAATGCGGGACTTGATCGATCCCATGATCCTGGGCCCATTACCTGAACCGACACCAAGAGTCAGACGCTCAGCCAAATGAGCCACCGAGGCACCCCAGAAGTTGAATTTTATAACCTCTTTTCCTACTGGATGTTTTATAATGTGCCTATATTTCTTTTACAATAGTAAGAAAAACACCATCCGTTGGTACTGTTATTTAACAGAAAGTATGGAATACCAAAAAAGTTGGAAGAATCTCAGAATAAAGGACAGTCATTTAAATGGAATAAATTTAACTTTATGAAAAATCCACAACATTGGACTATTTTCCTCACTTCGCTGGACTCATGAAAGCTTCCCCCGGCCCTGGCCCTGGTCTGCAGCCTGGCACTTGACAGGTGCTGGCTATTGGCCAACGGTAGCTATTGGTACTGTGGGTAAGAGCAAAGGCTCTGGGTTGAATCCCAGCTCTGCCCGTTTACTAGCTGTAGGACCATTGGCAATTTATGTGAACTATGTAGGCCTCAGTTTTCTTCATCTGTAAGATGGGATGATAATAATACTCCTCTTAAAGGGCTACTGTGAGGATCAAATGTGATATTGTAAAGCCCTTAGCATAGTGTCTCATACATAGTAAGTGTTCAGTAAGTGGTAGTTACTATTTCATCCATTATATGCTGACACCTCTTGTACCCAAGTTCAGATTTCTGCATGTTAGAGAAGGAGACATCACATTGCAGGATGGCAAGGTGGTGCTGCTGATCTGTAAATCGTTCAGTTTCCACACAGGCTGTCTCTATATCCATCTGTGCAGCAATGATTGGGAAAGTGCTTCATTATTTTATTGCATCAACCTCATCTTAAAAAAATTATGTGAATGGAAAAATGAAAGTACCAAGAGTAGTGATAAGAAGTATGTGTATATTTAGAAAGTGAAAAGAGCCTACAGAATGGGTGAAAGTGTTTGCAAATTATACATATGATAAGGGACTTGTATTTAGAACATATAACACATTCTTATAATTCAACAGTAAAAAGACAAATAAGCCAATTAAAAAGGGGTAAAGTTTTTTTATTTAAAAATTTTTGTGTGTGTGTTTTTTTAAGCACCAGAGTCCACTTATGCATTTTACTTGCACACATGTATTATATCCCTAGAAAAAAGAACCCCAGGATTTTCTCTCCAGTGTGTTTATGTCTTGCTTCCTCATGGCCCATGATGCCAGCTGAGGTTGTCAGTGAAACCAAACCAAACTGGTGGGACGGGAGCAGATTATTCTGCCATTTTTCTAGTTGTACATCCAATTTGGGGCTGATCACACATGTTTAACCTGTCCATGAGGTTCACAACAATTTTCCCAGCTCTGTGATCATCCATGATTTCAAATTCATCAATGTAACCATGCTTCAGCATCATAGTTAGAAACTGGAAGGTGACTTTGGAGCATGGCCTAGTGAGAGCCTGGTGTTTGTCTCTCTTTTTGACATTATTAATGCTCTTGAGAGCATCTGCCAGGACATTCATGCATGCCATAACGGTGGCACGAAAAGATGGTAGAAAGAGGGAAAGGTTTCGAATAGATATTTCTCCAGAGAAGATATACAGATGGCCAAAAGCACATCAAAAGATGCTCAACATCACTAATCATTAGGGAAATGTAAATCAAAACCACAATGAGATATTACTTCATATCCACTAGGATAGCTATAGTACAGAAGACAGATAATAGCAAGTATTGGTGAGCCCATGGAGAAGTTGAAGCCCACATACTGCTGGTAGGAATGCAAAAATGGTGCATCCATTTTGGAAAAAGTTTAGCAGTTCCTCAAAAAGTTAAATGTAGACTTACCATGTGACCTAGCCATTCTCCTCTTAGATATCTGCCCAGAGAGATGAAAAGGTATATTCATACGAAAACTAATACATGAACGCTCAGACAGCATTTTTCATTATAGTTGAAAGTTAAAAACAACCTAAATGTCTTTCAGTTGATGAACTGAACAAAATGTAGTATTTCCAGACACATTATCATTCTGTAATATAAAGGAATGAAGGACTGACATAACATGGATGAACCTTGAAAACATTGTGCTAAGTGAAAGCCGTACACAAATGGCCACATATTCCATGATTCCATTTACACGAAGTGTTCAGAAAGGGCAAATCCATGCAGATCAGTAGTTACCAGTGGCTAAGGGACCGGGGAGCTTGGGTGGGGAGTGACTGCTAATGGGTCCAGGGCTTCTTTTTGGGGAGACAAAAATGTTCTGGAATTAGGAAGTGGTGATAGTTGCACAACATTGTAAATATATTAAGAATATTGAATAATACACTATAAGTGGGTGAATTAGATTTCAATAAAGGAAGTATGTGTATCATTAACTCTTTATAATTGATATAAAGGTAGAAATCATTAGATTTGTTGTAAGGAATGAAACTTCAGTCTCTACTTGATGTTCTTTTTTTTTTTTTTAAAGTAAGCTCTAGGCTCATTGTGGGGTTTGAACTCATGACCTGGAGGTCAATAGTTGCATGTTCCACCAGCTAAGCCAGCCAGGCACCTCCTTATGCATGTTTTTTGATTAGTGAAGAAAAATAATCAAGTTGAAGGTATAGTAGGAAAGGCAGGAAATACATCATCAAAGATTGTGTTCAAAAATCCAGGTGTAATTGAAACTGATATTCCCTGTAAACTGGTACAGCCCCTCTGGAAAACAGTGTGGAGGTGCCTCAGGAAACTAACAATAGAACTCCCCTATGACCCAGCAATAGCACTGCTAGGAATTTACCCAAGGGATACAGAAATGCTGAGGCATAGGAGCACATGTACCCCAATGTTCATAGCAGCACTCTCAACAATAGCCAAAACATGGAAAGAGCCTAAGTGTCCATCAATGGACGAATGGATCAAGAAGATGTGGTTTATCTATACCATGGAATACTACATGGCAATGAGAAAGAATGAAATCTGGCCATGTGTAGCAACATGGATGGACCTTGAGGGTGTTATGCTGAGTGAAATAAGTCAGGCAGAGAAGGACAAATATCATATGTTTGCACGTATAGGAGGATTAGGAGGAACTTGACGGAGGAACAAGGGGGAGAAGAAGGGCGGAAATGGTGGGGGAAAGGGAGAGAGGCAAACCATGAGAGACTCTTGAATGCTGACAAAAACTGAGGACTGATGGATGTGGGGGGGAGGGGGGATGGGCATGGAGGAGGACACTTGTGGGGATGAGCACTGAGTGTTGTGTGGAAACTAATTTGACAATAAACTATTTGTAAAAAAAAAAATAATAAAGTAACAACACTGCAAGCAAAAAAAAAAAAAAGAAACAAGAAACTGATATTCCCTTTTTTATTCCTTAGGAGCAAATGTGTCCTGTTGATGGGATACATTTTGTGTTTGACTTTTTACTTTGGACGTTAGTCACATTTTCAGAAACCTATTATGTATGGGGGTGGGGTGTATGTGTGCTCTTTTATGGGAAACAAAAGAGCCCTAAGACCTTTCTGCTTCTCCCTTCTTTTTTTTTTTTTTTTCTGAGAGAGAGAGAGAGACACCATGAGCAGGGGAGGGTCAGAGAGAGAGGGAGACACAGAATTTGAAACAGGCTCCAGGCTCTGAGCTCTGAGCTAGCTGTCAGCACAGAGCCCCATGTGGGGCTTGAACCCATGAACCGTGAGATCATGGCCTGAGCCGAAGTTGGATGCTTAACCCACTGAGCCACCCAGGTGCCCTTGCTTCTCCCTTCTTTAACGCTAGATCACCAAGCAAACTTCTCCTAACAAATAATTCAGCTGATACTAGGAGGTTGCACATAATTATTTGGGTTACTGGATATTTGGGTCACTGGGTCTAATGTCTATCAAAAAAATGAACAATTTTTTATTCATATATCAGTGAAACTCTTTCATGAGTTTCGTTAGGAAAAGTCAGCCCTGGAAAGCTATTTAGTTTTGACCTTAACTAAATATGCAGCTAATGGTGACATAAATAATAAGAGTTATTAATCAATTTCACAAAACTAAAATTGCAGAGGTAGGTGGCGTGTTCATCAGCAGCTCAGCAATTTCCGAGGTCCAAACCAGTTCTGATGAGAGCTAGAGATAAAATGATGGACTAGAGAGAGAGCCTTGTACTCCTGAAGTTAAATGGAAGAGAAAGACAACAAAACAATGAATGAAATAATTAAAGTACTCCTATTATTACACTGGTGTTGTATTTGCAAATGTGCCTAATCACCAAACTGGATTTGTAACCTCAGAACCGATACCCGCAGCATCTCGGAGGTCACCTGCGGACATGCGCACGCGCAGAATGGCGAAAAACTGGAGTCCGCCAATGTGCATGTTCCCAGCTGAGGTCCAGCGTGCATGCTCTAAACAAGTATGCTTTTCGGGAGCATGTGGTGTCATGTTTTACAATTTTTTTTTGGGTGCATTTTGTTGGTGATTTTGGTTTAAAATGCCTCCCAAGCATAGCGCTGAGGTGCCGTATAGTGTTCCTAAGCACTAAGATGTGCCTAAGGAGAACATGAGTATGTTAAGTAAATTTCATTGAGGCATTAGTTACAGTGTTAGCCCTGAGTTGGATGTTGACAAATTAATGACCTATATTAAATAATGTGTCTTTAAACAGAAATGCACATAAAACAAGGTTATGTATTGATCGCTTGATGAAAATGTTTCGAGCGGAGGCTCGCAGGATTCTACCCCTGCGCGTCCCTTAGGGGCGTGGTTCAGTGTTTGCTAACTCCGGGTTCACAGTGACTCGATAGAACGTAACTACTGTGAACAAGGGGGATGGACTGTATACCAGGATAAGTGCCATGAAGGAGGCTNTTGGCCTGAAGTGTCTTGGGGGCGAAGGTGAGCTAAGCTGGGACTTAAACTCTGACAAAAAGCTGCCGAGAAGAGGGAGGACATTCCAAGTAGAGGGGAAGACCTGGCCTGTGAGGGCCTGAGCCCTGCTGGGGAGGTGATGGAGAAGCAGGCAGGGGCCAGCCCTGAAGAACTGTTAGGACCTGGCTAAGAAGCTTTGGTTTTATTCTAGAGGCCTGGGGTAAAGTCACAAGCAGTGCAGCGGTAATCAGACAATTGTTTGTCATCATCACTAGGCTAAAGAGGTGGCAGATTATTCCTTATTCATCTCTGTATTTCCAGGGCTGAGGACAAAGGTGGCCCCAACTACTACGGGCACCCAGCGTGACCGCCACGGGCCCACAGTACATATTTCAGTATGCATTTGTTGTCTCCATGACCAAGCCCCGGGGTCCTGCAGCTGTAAAGACGCCATCGGCAGGGACTTTGCCCCGAATGTGGACAACCTCAGGATTCCAGCCTCAGCGTCCCAGGCCGGGAGGCCAACAGTTGGGGGAGTTTAGCTCTCAGCTCTAGCAAAGGCAGACCCGCCATCCCCTTCCTCCCACCCCCAGGCAGGAGCTGGCAGGAGATCAGATGCCACTTCAATTCCAAGTGGCTCAGGAACAAAAGCTGCGAAGTTGCTAAGAAACCTGCTTCTCTGAGGGTTCACCAGGTTTTCCTTTGTTTCTATGGCTGTGTGTGTGTGTGTGTGTGTGTGTGTGTGCGCGCACACACACACACACGCACCAAGGGTCGTCACCCTGCCAGCTCTGAAGCAAGTCAGATTGGAAGGTAAGAATTGCACACTTCCCTGGGGCACCTTCATGGACCTGAGGTATCGCCAAGCCAGGCGGCTCGGGCACTGAGGGTGAACAAAGAGGAAACGGTTGCTTGTGGCCAGAGGCTGGCAGAGCTGTGAGCAGCTGCAAGAAGGAAGCATTGGATACTGAATGCTGGACCCACTTCAGCAATAGCCCAGAAGCCATAGGGTGGGAGAGGCCAACAACAGAACTGAAGGGGCCCCCACTCCTATCCCCTAGCTGAGCTTGGGAAATAAATCCTTAACATCTGGGCTACTGAAAAATACCAGATGCACGATTTGTACAACTGTAAGAGAACGGGCTGTCGTTTATCTGCTTTGCTCCTCTTCTCCCCACTGCCATGGAAAATCTGAGGCCCTGGGAGGGGAAGGGACTTTCTCAAGAACATATAGCATGTTAACAGATATAGGAGCACTCTCTCTGAAGGTCTGGGGGCTGTGAGTGGAGGAAATAAAAGCCTAAAGTGTAATCTGAAACTGTGTTATTCACCCGTTTGTCCATTCTTCAAATACTCACTGAGCCCTCACTCGGTGCCAGGAACCCCAAAGCCTCAATTCCAACAAAGTTCAGAGAAAGAGACTCCAACTTGTTGGCAAGTTCCCAAATTCTCCAAACCTGCTTCGGAACAAGTATGCCACCACCACTATCAGAGCTCCCACTCTGTGTCCAGCTAGGTGCTTTAGATACCCTGGATTCTACCCTTGCTTGCGGGCTTGGGAGCGGAGGAGCTAGAATGGATGGGAAATGTAATTGCCCCCTGTGCTTCCAACTTCTCCAGTGGGGAAGGACCTTTCCTCCCTGAAATCAGTAACTCTGAGAAGGCCTCTGAGGGCCAGCTGCCCTGGACTTTTCACTCTGCAGGCCTCAGGTGCCAACTATGTGCCCAGCACCTCAAGCGAATCATTCCTAGCTATACACATAAGCTGAGGCACATCTGATGTTCTCACCCTGCCCAGTTAAAAACCCTTTAATGGTTCCTACTGCTTTAAAAATAAAGCTCAGAGATGCTTTAACATGGCCCACAAGACCCTGCAGAGTCCGGTTTCTGCCCACCCTTTCCTTCTTGTCTCTTCTTGCTCACTCTGCTCCCACCTCACTGACCTTCATACCTGTCATGTCCCTCCACAGGATCTTTGCACATGCTGCCCCTACACCTGGAATGTTCTTCCCTCTCTTCCTTTGTCCATAGTAAAAGAATTTAATCTTTTTAAAGAAACCATTTACATTTTAGAAGAAAATTAACTTAATCTATCTTCTGGTTCCAGGGCTTAGAAGGCCAGTGAACAAATTTCTACCCAGTTAATCAGCCTTCTCTAAGCTGTGGTCTACAGCGCCCTCTGGTGGGCTCTGAGGACAGCACCAGCAGGCAGCTCGGGCTCGTGGTCACTGGTAGTCCCACACTGTTTCAACCACAGAACCAGAGGTGGAGCTGGAATCATCATCCAAAAATTTGCCATTTTATGGCAGAAAACTGAGGTCTAGATAGGGGGCAGGATCTGCCCAAGACCTCGTAGTCTGTTGCAGAGCTGGGCCAGCCAGTGCTGTTTCTACAATGTGGTGTTACACAAATTATACAAATCTAATATTCAAAAGCATCACAACGTTTTCGAAGGTAGAAACTTGTGGCTGATGGGTGAGCATCAGAAATGAGCTATGTCATGTTGTCCTCCCCTCCTGAAGTCTTCCATTCCTGGCTGTAGTCTGTGTGGGCTACCCCACCTAAACCGGTGAGCTCACCTCCTATGCCTTCAACACGGGAACTCCTTCCTGCTCAGGGCTCTTGCACTAGTGATTCCCTTTGCCTGGAACTCTCTCCCCCAAAGTGCCTCTTGGCTCAGACTCTCTCATGTCTTCCAGCTCTCACAGAGAGGCACGCTCTGATTGGCCTACCTAACGTTGACCCCCAATCCAGTCTCTCAGACATCTTGGTTTATATTCTTCGTAGCCCTACTCACATCTAGAGTCATCTTGGTTAGTTGTTTGAGGTCCGCCTTCCTCTCTAGAAGGATAGCTGTTGGGGACTTGTTTGGTAGCTGGCAGAGGTCCTGGATACTGAACACTCCCTGAAAATACGGGGAATGATGGACTGGAAAATGGTGCATGACAAGAACAAGCCAGAGAACACGTTAGAGAAAGTGTGGAGGTTTACTCAACAATGATCACAATCACAATTGTACACAGTGAGTCAGTTCATCACAAAGGCTCACTTTTCCAGGCAGGAGAAGAGAGGCTGGTGGTCTTGAGCTCTCTGTTTAGAATCCCAGTCTGCCATCTCAATATTCCCTGTCTGTAGTCCCTTTGGGATCCCAGGCTTCAAGCCAAAAACAGAGCGGGAGCCCAACCCAGTTGTCTGGAGTGGCTTTGATTCAGCCATTCTGGGGAGTGGATGTTAAGAGGACTTTGTCACTTGGGATGTAGGTCCAACTCCCACCCAGAGGTGGCAGTGGGCCTTGGCCTTGGCTCAAGATCAAGTTTGAACTGAAACATTACTTGGATTTTCACAAAGAGCATCAGTTGCAAGTAGAAAAGAATTCCCGCATTGGACTGCACTCCTTGCCCCTCTCCCGCACTTAAAAATCTTCAGAAAACATTAAAAATGCATTGCCTCCCAGGAATTATAAAAGATCACCCAATGTGTACAAACTAGAGATCGCTGAAGCAAGGAATCCTCAGTTATAGCAATTCTCAGTTACTACTGTAAAGTGCTTTGCTGCTCTTTTGAGATTCCAGAGACTAGAAAAATGAAGATACCGGAAAGAAATATGGAGCCATTTTCAAGGGTATCACCTCTTTCTTAAGGAGACAAAGAAATTCAACAGGTAGGTCTGGAAAATGACTATAGTGTGGACTTTGGGAATCTACATGCTGCCTCTTCAACAGGAACTACTCTTGCTCCCCTAGGCCTCACGCCACATCCCCTGTGGAAGTGGCTCCTTCTGCCTCTGACTAGATCTTTCACAAGGGGAGAATAGACGGCTCCTGGACTATCTTAAAAGTCGAAAGCTCCAGCTGGAGGCACACAGTGGAAGGGCTTTTCACACATGTGCTTGAACATTTAGCCACCTCCAAAGGCCTTGTATTCACAGCAAAGATGCTCTCTGTGTTCCAAAATGTTTCTGGAGTCCCCCTTTGGAAAGGCTGCTGGTGGGCCACACGGTCATGATACTTTCTGGCAGCACCTGTTTTGTGACCTCGTGCTCAGAACAAAGGGAGGACAAGGGGCCCACATCCTCACTCACGACCCAGATGAGAGCATCTCACAGGCTCCCGGCTGCTTTACTGGGCATCAGCTGGGGTCTTCCAGGGGTTGCTGAGGCCCTTCTAGGCCATGGATGAAATGAGTTGTCCAGCTGCCCTTTTAACTTGGAGGGTTACTTGCACGAACTGGAGTAACTCCAGCCTCTGGCCCTTGAGGAGCCTCTCCGTCTCCTAGATCCTGCTCTAGGCCCAACGTCTCCTGCTTGAGACTAGAAGTTAAGAAACACACACTCATCCAACAGAAACTGCACACACCACCACCAATGTTTCCCCTCCCCCCCGACCCTGCCCCTTTATGTTTGTCTAGCAAGGCACTAGGAAATTGTTCAAGTTTAGGGATTTGCTGTACATTTGCATTTTTTTTTCTTTTTAAAAGGCACAGTTTTTATTTTAATGATGCTGCATTGCTCTCTGATGATGAACCCTAACTCAGCTCTCCAAACGGCAACTCTTGTTCTCCTAGATCCTGGAAGGGGCCTCATCTTTGGACTCCTTCCTACGGAGGGCCACTTCTAAGGATATGGTACTCATTAGGAAAAGACATGGAGGGATGGACAAGCAAGCTGTGGCACGCACAGGGGCCGGCTCTCCTGGGGACAGGCGGCCAGGGCAGGGCTTGTGTGGGGGCAGAAGTGGAGGAAGTGATGCTTTGCCAGCTATATGCTTAATTGGGGGGTTGGTGGTTGGGAGTGTTTTATTTCCTGATCCCCCCACCCTGATAACTGATGGCCTTGAGATCAGCCAGCATCTCAAAGGCAGATCCATGTCTCTGTTCCCAGGTTAATGTCTCATTTAATTGGTAAATGACACAATCAAGAGATCCAGCTCTAATTGGAACACCGATTTCCAGGATTTCCTGGACTAGCTGGTGGGAGCCATAGGTTGTAGAATGCGATTTCCATTTCCAAATCAGTGGGTGGCAGGTTGGTTACAGAAATGCTTCCTATTAGCTTGGGAAGCCCTCTGGGAGTCTGACACATAATTAACAAAGCAAACGGTAAACAACGAGGGACTGGCATGGAGCTGGGTGTTGGCCTGCTCATGAACCTGGGGTTTCCTCCACTGCAGCTGTGAAGGTGGCAGAAGGTGTAGGGCTTTGGGTCTGCGCTGTGGACCGTGTCATACCAAGGCCTCCGGTACAAGCTGATGGACACAGGTCACCCACCCGCACCCCCTGACACCACCAGCCTTGGATTTCAAAGACTGTCTCTAGGCTGGGGGCCGGCTGCCTTACTGTATTACACTTGGCTGGCTCTTTTAAATCACAGTATTCTAGAAATCCTAACTGGATGCTAGAATGCCAGAATCCTATGTAGTGTTCTAGTTTGTGATCCAATGGTATAGTTCTACAAAAATTCTACAGTTCTCTGTGAGAACTGGAGCCGCGATGAGGTCAGAAGCTGGGCATCTTGCCCACAGTCCACCGGGGAGGCCTCCAGACTTTGGGAGGTGAGCGCTTCACACGTCTGCTCCTTTCTTGAGGCAAGTAATTGCCCAAGAGAGAAAGAGGAAAATGGAAGCACTGATCAGGGAAATTCAGCCAGAGTATCTCGTTTGGAGGTCTTCTACTAGGACTTTTCCATGGGCCCAAAGCCATCTGAAGCCCAGCCCCGAAGAGCCGGTGGCTGAGCTGTCACGTGCCCAGAGAGCAAGGAGAAACATCCCACGTGTCCATGGCGGCCAAGGAACGTCTAGAGGTCCCGCTCCTGACCCCCAGCCTGGCAGCTGGCCAGTGTTCAGTATTGAACACTCTGAGGCTACAGGTGTGGCCTTCGAGCACATCATCTGGGGCTGTGACAGAAGAGAAGCCGGGCAGTAACTGCAGTTACTCCATGACAGGCAGAAACTAAAGGGCTGAAACCAGTGGCCCCGAGAAAGACTCCCTTCCTTCCCTTCCGCAGCGGACGGATGGCTTAGGTGCTACGAGCTGCCCAGACAAACAACAGGGGCCTCTTTTTGTAAAGGGCCATCATGTACGAGCCATCTCAAAGATAGGCAACCTTGTAGGACCCATTTTTGGGTGGCTGAGGGCTGCCTTGGCTTTCCCCCCACATAGTGCTCAAGGGAACGTGGTGACAAAGTCGATAAGGCCCTCCTGGATTTCCATGATGCCGTCAGGGATTAAAGCAGGCACTGCTTTGTGGGGCCTCATGTGGGGGTCTGTTCTCCTCCCCCCACAGCTACCACTGGGCCTCAAGGACCAGGCGGACCTCCTGCTCCAGCCGTAAGAGCCCTCTCTGCCCTTGACCGGCTGGCCAGCGCCTTTCGCATCACGCTGCCCACGGAAGCCCTGGGTCCCTCGGGAGGGGAAAGGTGCCGGCAGCGCCTGCAGAGGACTCCGCCAGGCCCGCGGAGGAGACGCCAGGGCTCAGTTCCTATTGAATTTTTCCAAGACTGTCGAGTTGGTGTGTTCAAACAGCCACTGCTGGGTCGGAGAAGAGGGGTTACAGGTGTTCATGAAGATCCTGTGGTCACTTCCACTGCAGTCCATGCAACTGCCGCTGACGGGGTGGTACAGGCTCTTGTCCTACAAAACAGGGAGGTCATCAGCTGGGCAGCGCTGGGGCTCTGAACCAACGGCAGCAGCAGTGATAGCAGTGAGGCAGTGAGGCAGCAGCTGGCCAGCCGTGCACTGACCCGCGAGGCTTCCCTGCTGAGCACAGTGAGGCACTGCCCTGCCCCCACCCCGCAGGTGGCCTCGCCCTGTGCCTGAGCTCTGCCCCCTGGGATGCGGATGGAAGTTACCTGTATGCCACTTCCGGGGCTGGGCCCTAATCATCTCGTCTCTGGCTAAATTTCATTGGTTCTCATGATGGTGTGGTGTTGTTTTAGGGACTCGGCTGCCAGCATTTAAGACTGTACAGATTTCACGTAAAACTCTGGGTTTCTGGTATCTCTCAAATGACAGAGGAGCTGGGCATGGCGAGTGTGTGGGGCGAAGGCACAGGCAAGCATGCTCTACTGGGGTAAGAAGTGAGGTGCTGCGTGTCTGTTTGCTTCTCTTGGTTTAAAACCAAGCGAGTGGCCCTGCTCCGCCCACACAGCCTTCCTTACTTTGCGATATTTCCACAGCTGGTTGCCCTTCATGCTGTGGCAGTCATAGAGGGTGACCGGGCTGGTGTTGGAGATGGCGTCAAAGCAGAACTTCTTGGTGTGCTGGGGGTCTCCAGGCCGGATGTCCTCTCTCCAGGTGAAGGTGAACACCTATACATATAGGGACATCATCATAGGGACAGCAAAACCAGGGAGAGAGTGAGAGTGTGTGTGTAGGGGAGGGGCAGAGGGAGGAGGGAGAGAGAGAATTCTAAGCAGGCTCCATGCCGTCAGTGCAGACCCGGATGCGAGGCTCGATCCCACAACCATGAGATCATGAGCTGAAATCAAGAGTTGGATGCTCAACCGACTGAGCCATCCAGGCGCCCCTCTCTTTTCTGTAGTGATAGAAAATGTTAAACGTAGAGGTCCAGAACACTGTATTGACCACACCTTTTCCAATCACCCCGCTACAACAATTACCAACTCATGGTGAATCTTGTTACAGTTTTACCCCCTACACAACCCCCACCTCAACGTTATTCTGAAGCAAATTACAGACATCATATCATGTCAGGTGTAAATACTTCACTAAAGTGCCATTATAGCAATAAAAACTTGCTGCCAAGTCCTCAATGTCATCAAGTAAGATTCAAGTGTTCTTAAATTGCTTTGTAAGTTTCTTTTCACAGTTAGTCTGTTCGAATCAGGATCCAAACCAGGTTCACTACTGTATTTGGTTGATAAGCACTTTTCCAGCAGCTCTACTGGAGAGTTAAGTGGCATGCAATAAACCACACACATTTAAAGTACACAATTTGGGGGCGCCTGGGTGGCTTAGTCGGTTAAGTGTCCGACTTTCGCTCAGGTCATGATCTCGCGGTTCGTGGGTTCGAGCCCCGCGTCGGGCTCTGTGCTGACAGCTAGCTCAGAGCTTGGAGCCTGTTTCAGTCTGTCACTCCTTCTCTGTCTGACCCTCCCCTGCCTACGCGGTCTCTCTCTCTCTCTCTCCTAGAAAGAAATAAAACATTAAAAAAAAAATAAAGTGGGGCGCCTGGGTGGCTTAGTCGGTTAAGTGTCCGACTTTCGCTCAGGTCATGATCTCGCGGTTCGTGGGTTCGAGCCCCGCGTCGGGCTCTGGGCTGACAGCTAGCTCAGAGCTTGGAGCCTGTTTCAGTCTGTGACTCCCTCTCTCTCTGACCCTCCCCTGCTCACGCTGTCTCTCTCTCTCCTAGAAATAAATAAAATAAAAATATTAAAAAAATAAATAAATAAAGTACACAATTTGATACATTTTGACTCATTTAATTTTTTTAAAAAATATTTTTATTTATTTCTAGGAGAGAGAGAGACAGCGTGAGCAGGGGAGGGTCAGAGAGAGAGGGAGATACAGACTCTGAAACAGGCTCCAGGCTCTGAGCTGGCTGTCAGCACAGAGCCCGATGCGGGGCTCAAACCCACGAACTGCGAGATCATGACCTGAGCGAAAGTCGGACGCTTAACCGACTAAGCCACCCAGGTGCCCCTGACTCATTTAATTTTGACTTGTTTTAATTTTAATTTCTGATGCTTCATTATTCATATGTAGAAATACAATTGATTTTTGTGTCTCATAACTTTGATAAAGTTCATTTATTAGTTCTGGTAGTTTCTCTGCAGATTCAATAGAATTTTCCACAAAGGTGATCATATAGTCCACAAATAAAGATGATCATATAGTCTACAAATTATTTTCCTTCTTCACCCGTCTGCATGACTTTTATTTCTTTTTCTTGCCACAGGTCAGTACAGTGTCAAATAGAAACAGTAAGGTCACTGGGGCACCTGGGTGGCTTAGTTGGTTAAGTGTCCGACTTTGGCTCAGGTCATGACCTCACGGTTCGTGGGTTTGAGCCCCGTGTCAGGCTCTGTGCTGACAGCCAGCTCAGAGCCTGGAGCCTATTTCAGATTCTGTGTCTCCCTCTCCCTCTGACCCTTCCCTGTTCATGCTCTCTCTCTTGCTCTCTCTCTCAGAAATAAATAAAAAAAAACAACAAAAAACAGTAAGGTCAGCATCCTTGTATTATTCCTGGTATTAGGGGTAAAGCATGCAGATTTCTACCATTAAGTTTGATGTGAGCTGCTTGTTTTCTACAGATGACCTTGATCAAGTTGAGAATGACCTTGATCCCTTTCATTCCTGGTTTACTGGGAGTTTTTATCAGGAATGAATGCTGGATTTTGTCACATGCTTTTTCTGGGTATAAGGTGATTATATGGGTTTTTTTTTTTTCAGTTTGTTAAAATGGTGACTCTATTGATTAATTTTCTAATATTCAACCAACCATGTATCTCTCGGATAAATTATACTTAGTCATGATGTATTATCCCTTTTACATACTGTTGGATAGGAATTTCTAAAATTCTGTTTAGACTTTTTGCACCTATGTTCACCAGAGATATTGGTCTGTAATTTTCGTATAATGGCAGTCCAGTTTTGCTGTTAAGGTAATGCTGGTCTCACAAAATAAGGTGGCAAGTATTCCCTCTCTTTCTGGAAAAGTGTTTGTCAAGTTGGTAACATTGCTTAAGTGTTTTGTAGCATTCACCAATCAATCTATCTGGGCCTGGATTTTTCTTTGAGGGACGGTTTACAACCAGAACATCAGTCTCTTTAATAGAATCCCCTGTTGTCTGCTCTCTCAAAAAGAGTGTTTCACATATTTTGTGTGTGTGTTTTCAGTTGTTTCTGGCAGGAGGGTAAATCCAGTCCCCATTGTCCCACTTCATGTTGGCCAGGAGTGGACCCCATGTTGGCCAGGAGTGGTTCTGCCAGCTACTGCCTCCTGATTATTTCCTGGGTCTTCTGCATCTGAGACTCCCATTTCTCCCTTTTCAGGCTCACAAGAGCTCCCTGCGCAGGGTGTTTGAGAGCCCCAGGGGATATAGATCCCACTGGGGCATGGCTGCCACACGTCCCATTTCAGAGAGTGGAGGCTGGCATAGCAGGCACCAATCTGTTCCCTGTTTGAGTGACTCATTAGTGTGGACTCTGTCACACAGTGAGGCTATCCTAGGCTGAGTTCCCAAGGCACGTTTTCCTCAGGCCCTGTGCTGTCTCCTCCTGGCCTCTTTTGTGGGGTGGGTGTGGGAAGCAGCCACATGCTGCCCTGAAGAATTTAGGAGAACCGATGAAGGAGAGCCACTTCTCATAAGAACTGTCACCAGGAAAGGAGGAAAGAGAGCAGGAAGGATTTCAGAGGGAGGCTGGCACTGGTCCCACAATACGGGCTTCTATCAGTGGGCACTTCCAAAATGTCAGAAAATCCACAATAAGGAGACTATAAAAATGTTCTCTCGAACCAAGATTCAGTGGATGTGGGATGCGGTGTGATTTTGGGGTTAACTGTTGGTGGGGGGGATCATGGAAAGCTCAATGCAGTTTCTTGAGCGTGGTGCCTTTCCTGCACCGCTGGCTCATACCCTTCATTCTTCTGATAACACCCCCCTGGGCACGATCCTCTGGAGAGCCCGCCCTCCTCACTCCTCTCCCCACCCTTCAGGCGAGGATGACCACACTGCAGGCTTCAGGAGTGGGCATGTGACGTGGGCTTGATCAACAGGAGGACTGTATCACATCTTCTACTGTAACTGGCTCAGGAAAGCCAGTATGTGAGCACCCCATGGCTTTCCCAGCACTCTGGAAAGGGACATGCCTTTTCACTGGGTTGGAAGCCTTTGCTGCTGGTGATCATATCTGCCACCATGTGGGAAGAGCCAGGTGAAGGATGAAGCCAACAGAGAGGAAGAAGAGTTGAGACCCTGGAGAGGTCCTGATGACATCATCTAAGCTTTTCAATGACATGCATGAGCCAATATGCCCTTCTCTTTGTTGAAGGTCATTTGAGCTGAGTGCCTGTCATTTGCAACAGACCAGATTGCTGATTTTATTGCAGTGTGAAGGATTCCTCTTTTCAGGTATTGTGAAAACTCTTATAACTCCTCCCCTGGGGTAGCTTTGTCACTCGTCATTGACCCTTGGCCTCTCTTTCCCTGCCCTGACCATGTGAGCATTCCAGGCTACAGATGGCCCAGGGAAACCTGGCTGCCAGTCCCTGAGAAGTGGCCCTCACCTGCATGTTGTTCCAGGCAGCCTCCCCACGGCCCCGGACGCAGCTCTCCAGCCTCAGTGGGGAGCCCAGGGCCCCGTGCTTCGTGTCGGCACACAGCCCTGTGCCCACATTGTGAATCTGAAAGAGACAGGAGGAAAGAGTAGACTGGTGAGGCACCTTGAGATAGTCCCCTGGGACCCTGCTGGGATAGGAGGAGAGAACCCAGCTAGGCATCAGATAGGGGGAGCGCTGCATTGTCTTTTTTTTTTTTTTTAATGTTTTATTTATTTCTAGGAGAGAGAGAGAGACAGCGTGAGCATGGGAGGGTCAGAGAGAGAGGGAGTCACAGACTGAAACAGGCTGCAGGCTATGAGCTGGCAGTCAGCACAGAGCCCGACGCGGAGCTCGAACCCACGAACCGCGAGATCATGACCTGAGCGAAAGTTGGACGCTTAACCGACTAAGCCACCCAGGCGTCCCAGCTCTGCATTGTCTTAATGAAGCTTGCCCTGGGGTGGGAGAAGTGCCTTGCGCCTCTCAATAAAGAAATAATCAGTCCGTGGAGAGGAGCTCCTCCAAAGCCAGCTTTGTCCTAGAGCATGCAAAGTCACAGGGTGGCTGGCGGTGGGGACCGGGAAGTTGGGGGGGGGTGGTATTCAAAGGACTCCCTGGCTCCATTCCTAGAGAATTTGATCCAGCACATCCAGGAACTGAATTTTACCTCCATTGCAGGTGACCCAGGGACCATATCTTGAAAACGACCTTTGAAAAGGACAGGACCTCTTTGCTGTGGGGTCTTGGCCTTAGAGAGCAGGTGAATGGCAAGAGGTTCTCGAGCCAAAGAACAATCGGAGTTTCAGTAAGACAGGGTGTGGTGTGGCGGGAGGAGTGCCGGGCTCGGAGCCGATGGCCTCGCTGCTCAGCCAGCGCTCACGACCTAAATAAAGGCCCCCGTCCGGTACAGGTGCCCCACCGTGTAGTTCCCGCCTCACAGAATCGTCCCTATCTTTTTTTTTTTTAAATGTTTTATTTATTTCTAGGAGAGAGAGAGAGAGAGACAGCGTGAGCAGGGGAGGGTCAGAGAGAGAGGGAGTCACAGACTCTGAAACAGGCTCCAGGCTCTGAGCTGGCAGTCAGCACAGAGCCCGACGCGGGGCTCGAACCCACGAACCACGAGATCATGACCTGAGCGAAAGTCGGACGCTTAACCGACTGAGCCACCCAGGCGCCCCAGAATCATCCCTATCTTGACTGAGGGGTTGGAGGTGTGGTGGCCGTGAAAACGTGTCCCTCAGCTGTCCTGCTGCAGGGAGTCTGACTGCCCGGCCGCTGTGTTCTGAATCCACTGTGTCTGAGGGGAGGCCGTGCTTCCCATGGGCTGCTTCCAGCCAGCGACGGAGGGGATAGGGGTGCTGTGGCAGAGGCCCATTTCAGGGAGATGCCGACTCCTCTGGTGGATTTGGCTCAAAGACTGCTCAGTAACTTGGCTCAAGTGCATCCTTGCAGCGTGGGACCCCTCCTGCGCCAGCCCTTCCCCCCCCTCGTCCCTTCTCAGAGGGCAGAGCAGCCCCACAGCGGATCTCCCAGCCTCTCCTGGCTCCCTTCTCGTTCCTTCTCTCAGGTGTTCCCCCAACAAGTCTCTTGGTATCTGCTTATCGGAGGACTGGCCCTAGTACAGGGGAGAAAGCCAATAAACCAGCAAAGAAATGAAGAGGTTCATGAGGGAAGTCAACAGGACACCTCTTCTAGATATCGATGCTGGTGTTGGATAGAGCGGGCCCCACAGCTTAGTCAGGAAAGGCCCCTCTAACTTGCTGTGTGAATTTGAACAAGCCACACCTGGTGCTTCTGCTGGCCCAAACACATCACTCCTTCCTCAGCACCCTGATTTTCTAGGGGCCACCACCCTTTGCCCACTCTGTGGGCTCTCAGTGTGTCTGTCCACCCCTGCTTTCCCTCTTCCTCCAGTGGCCACAGTGGTTGGTCCAGACCAGAGAATCAGACTTGATTCCTGAACCTGTGCTGGCTTTACTGGCAGGCATCTACCTTCTGTTGCTGGGTCAGCTTCAAGCTTCTGGAAACCATCTTGCTAGCCTCAGCATGAGGCTAACAGCAATGGCAGCAGAGGTGAACTGACATCATTTGAGCCCCTGGATCCAGATGTGTCTGAAGTCACAGCTACCCAAAGTTTCTACGAGATTCAATACATTTCTCTTTTCACTTCAGATTGGACTTGTCACCTACAAGGAAGGAGATCTAACTCTTATGCTCCTTGTCCCCCAGTCCTAGAATGTCCATCTCAGCTCAGAGACCAGGAGCCAGAATCTGGTGACAGAGCGCTGCTTCTCCTAGAAGATGGTCTGCCTCCCCCGGCAGGATGGGCTTCATGAGTGTGACATGGGTAGCGGCCCAGCACCCCTCACTCAGAAGGCGCTGTCATTGGTTTAAAGTTCTGCATCGTGGTCTTAAAATTTTTAATAACAGTGCTGCTGTAAACATTGGGGGTGCATGTGCCTCTTCGAATCAGCATTTTTTTATCCTTTGGATAAATTCATAGTAGTGCTAATGCTGGGTCATAGGGTACTTCTATTTTTAATTCTTTTTTGAGGAACCTCCATACTGTTTTCCAGAGGGGCTGCACCAGTTTGCATTCCCACCAACAGTGCAAAAGACTTCCTTTTCTCCACATCCTCGCCAACATCTGTTGTTTCTTGGGTTAATTTTAGCCATTCTGACAGGTGTGAGGTGGTATCTCAATGTGGTTTTGATTTATAACTCCCTGATAGTGATGTTGAGCATCTTTTCATGTGTCAGCCAAATTATGGAAAGAGCTCAAGTGTTCGACTGGTGAATGGATAAAGAAGATGTGGTATATGTATACAACGGAATACTACTTGGCAATGAAAAAGAACGAAATCTTGTCATTTGCAACAACATGGACGGAACTGGAGGGTATTATGCTAAATGAAATAAGTTAGTCAGAGAGAGACAGTTATCATATGGCTTCACTCATGTGGCATTTGAGAAACTCATCAGATGAACATGGGGGAAGGGAAGGAAAAATAAAATAAAAACACAGAGAGGCAAACCGTAAGAGACTCTTAAATACAGAGAATAAACAGCATTGGCTGTACCTTTTTCCTGCGTTTGCATGTAACACCTGTGATCCCCCAGAAGCACAGAATCCTGGGGGTCCCACGTGCATGGGAGTAACAGCTAAGACGAGGTGGGGTGCTGGCATGTCTGAAGGCCACACTTTCCAACCAGAACTTGACTGCACAAAGAGGGGCCAAGGAGTTCTAGTAGCCTCTTACTTGCATTACTTCCCTGGACCAGCAGACCACTTCCCTTACCAGCGGCAGATAACAACACAGAAGGAAGGGAAGAATAGGGCAATCCTTAGCTGTTCATTAGGAAAATAGTTCATTTTCCTTCTGCTCTGCCTCACTCATTAGCAAGCCACAGATAGAAGGGGTTTAGAAAGCATGCATTATTGGGGCGCCTGGATGGCTCAGTTGGTTAAGTGACTGACTCCTGGTTTCAGTGCAGGTCATGATTTCATGGTTCGTGAGTTCAAGCCCCAAGTTGGGCTACACACTGGAAGCACAGAGCTTGCCTGGGATTCTCTCTCTCTCTCTACCCCTCCTCTACTCATTCTCTCCCTCTCTCTTAGAGTAAGTAAACTTTAAAAAATTTAATAAAATTAAAGAAAGTTCACATTATCAACAAGTGAAATAAAATCAGCTGAGTTAGCTTGTGCTGTGTTTGCATTGTTCTGGTTAAGAAATATATATGCACGTACGAGGGCTAAAATACAGATTGTGAAATTTCACCCATCTGGCACATGAGCTAAATGCTCTTCTACTTGCATTTAAAACTCACACTGCATAATATGAAGCTGAATGGTAAAATTAATGCTAATATTAAAGTTTTAATTTTCCTCTACTTAGAACATTAAGTAGCATATAAAAAACCACCACAAGGCTAGAGAGAATCAGCAAAGGAACGTGTTTTCTATTTCAAGCCTTAAATGGCACTCTTTGCCTGTCTTGTGAATAGGGGGTCCGCTTTTGCATTTTGCACTGGACACCAATTATGGAGCTAGAAGGGCCCTTCAGACTCACCTCTCCCCAAGCTGCGGCGGGGGGCTCCACGGGCGGGTAAAATTTGGGCAGGTCCCAGGCGATCTGGGTCATAAACCACTTGAAANAAGGATGATGGAAGTTGAGATTCATCTTTCTTATTTTATGTTGCACCAAAGACTGTAGACCACCATGTTTTTAAAGCCTTCTGTATTTATTTATGCATGTTTTAAGGACTCCACAACTTCTGGCTGAAGTTTTACCTGCATCTTCCATCATCCTTTTCTCGGGGTAGCCTCCCTCCTCTGCTTCGGCCTTCTCTCTCACAGGGCTTCGGGAAAGGTGCATGAACTAGCCCTGCTCATGGGAATCAGCCCTGGGTCTGGGGATTGGTCAGCACTGACCACGTGACTCACGCCAAGCCAATGTCAATAGACATTAGCCTGGCAATTTCACCATAACTATGGGGAAGAATTGCTCCATTTCTGCTTGCATTGCTGGGTAAGTTGGAGGCCGGAGCTGCTGGGCCACGTAGAAAACCTGACCAAGGCTGAATGAATGAAGCAGAACTGAGGGCTAGACGAGGAACGTTCCTTTTAGTACCTGAACCCACTCATGCCTGAAGTGAGCACTATCTAAGGACTTTCTATTCACACAGGTCAGTGAATTCCCTTTCTGCTTATGCCAGTTTGAGTTGGGTTTCTGTCATTTCCTATTAAGGGTGCTGACCAAGTACTGTGGTTGAAAACAAATGATGATTTGCAACCAAAAGTTGTAATTCTACCAGCAGGTGGAATTTTAAAAAAACCCTTTGAGGTACAAAGGTTGCTGCTGCTTTGAATATAAAGCACAGGGATGATCGATAAAAAAATGACAACCACATTACTGGCAAGTAGAGGCAGCAGTCAGGAAAACAACCTGTTTGTAAGTGGACTTGGAGACAGAGAAAAACTGGATTCTTCTGTTTAACTGGGATGAAAATTCCTCATTTCATCTGCAGTTGTAGACACCACCTGCTGAGAACCCCAGACAGCTGGTTCTCGAAGAGCTCAGCTTCAGTGTTCAGGGGAAATTCTCTGCTCCAAAACATCTTTCTCCAACCCTTGGCTGTTGCCAGAAATCTGCCTTTCACCCCCAACATGGAACTCTCCAGGCTTTATGGCTATCAAAGGATTTCCCCCGTAGTGCAAGCCAAATTTTCTTCTGAAGGGTAAAAGGGAGTTAGCATTTTAAACTGTTATCAGTCATTCAAACCCTGCACACCTCACATCTCTAGAAGCAGAAGATAAGGCAGGGGTCGACCACTATTTTCTCTAAAGGGTCAGATCGCAAATATTTTGGGCTTTGCAGACCATATGGTCTCAGCTCTGAGGTGGCTAAAAAGGAGCCCTAGACTTTATGTAAATGAATGGATTGTGTGTGTTCCAATAAAACTTTATGGACACTGAAATTTGATTTTCATGTATCACAAAATATTCTTCTTTCACTTTTTCATCCTATTTAAAAATGTGAAAAACTATTCTTAGCTCCACAGGCCACACAAAAACAGTTTGCTGACCCCTGAGCAAGGAGGAAGGAAGCCATCGGCGGGGGGGGGGGGGGGCATGCCAACGACAAACTTCACCCACTTCTTGATTTTGCTGACTCTGAGTTTGGGACTAGGAAGCTTTGGAATTTCCTTGCTGGTGCCTCATTCTTTCTGAGTGCTGAAGAGATTGACAGCGGGTTAGAAAAGAATTAAGGAACATTCTTATACCTGCCTAGGCCCCTGCACAGCAAAGGGTGGGGTTAATTTAAATCTGTGCCCTGAGGAAGCTGAAAGCCAAAAAAAGGCTTGTAGACCCAAAGACTCTCTTTTTCCCAGTCTGCCCACCTAGGCCCTTTGGCACACTAATCTGCCCATGCCACAGGGATGGTGAGGAACTGCTATACTTTTCTGTCTCTCTCTGCAGGCCAAAGTGGCCAATCTGACCAAGGAAAGGTGCCCAAATTCACCAGTGCTATTATAAAAGGAGAAATCACATACTGTTTTGATTTTAATTGATTCTTAAATTACTATTTTAATGAATATTACATTTTCTAGACATGCCTTCATAAACCATTTCTCCCATGTCTTGAACTTTTGGTACAGCTGACTGGACCAAAGGAAAGGACTTTACATTTGTTTCCAGTACATCCCCCTCCTTGTGAGAGTCACACAAAGGATTCTGGGATTTTAGCAGGCTGGGTGCTCCTCTCATCCCTCCTCATTCCTACTTCCTGGTCCCAGTCCTGTCTGCTCTTCTTACACTTGCATTACAGAGATTTGCCCAGATGCTTGGAAGAAGAATCCACTTTTTAAAATTTTTTTGCAAATTTGAGTGGGTTTGTGTTGTTGTCTTCCCTAAGACCCGTTTCCAGGGGCAGAAACAAGAGAGTTTTTAGCAAATTTAGTAAACACACTAAGCCTGGCTACTTGTTCTTGAGGCAGGGGAGCTGCTGGCTAGCTCAGCCTTCCTGAATTGTGGCTTCGCTACTCCCTGACCGTTTGTCCTGTTGGAACTTGTACACCTTTAGTAAGACTTTGGTTTCTCTCTTTATGCAGCTCTTTTAGGGCTTTTAGACGACCTCTCCTCGAATCTATCAAAATGATCTTCTAGGAGATAATGCTCCATAAGGATTTGGCTGTTAAAACACTAAGCAAACATTTAAAATATGATCTGCAACTCAAGGGGGGTAGTTAGATACTTTGACAAAAATTCAGGGGAGCTTTAAACTGGTTTAAAGTCAACAGGAGACTGATACAGTACACACAGGTGAGAAAGAAGTTAAAATGTTTAAAGGCAGAATTCAGAGAAGATATTGAAAGAAACTTCGCAGTCTTGTTAATGGATGCTGACATAAATGCTAACAACAGCAGTCACTGTTTAAGGAACAATTGCTCTGTGCCAGGCATGGGTCCCACCTAAGTGCCTTTGAATTCTGGCTCTAGTTGGTAATGTCTCTACATTTCACTTACCTCATCACTCAAATGGGGATTAAAAATAAGCGAGAATTAAGTGAGATAAGTATGGAAGATGCCTTGCCTAATGTCTAGCCCACAGGAAGCTTTTATGTGTAACTACAGTTAGCTGTTATTCACTGAATTCATCTATGGTTCAGTAAACAGGAGGTGGTGGTGCCTTTTTACGAGGCGGGTCTTATAAATGAGCGGATAAGAAAAGGATGCTTCGGGAATAGTCCTTCTCAGGGGTCAGGGATGTCCCCATGGTCCCACCATTCCTAGTAGCTGAGAGTCGCAATCTTGGGCTTACTGAGCACTTTGTGCTGTTTTCCTGCCTGGCACCTTCCTCTGGGATTGCCAATGGGATCTCAAAAAACAAACAAACAAACAAACAAACAAACAAACAAACAAACAAACAAACAAACAAGGGATTCCTACCTCTCCAGCTGAATCTAGAACCGCCTTCCCACACCACCCCGCGTTGATGGGCTGTCCTAAACGCGGATGGTAGGTGCGGCTGTCCTTAGAATCTCTTACCACTAGAGGGCACTGCTGGCTCTCTTTTTCTTCAACATGGTCCCCAAAGCAGCCTCTGCCGCCTTCGGAGCTCAGCTCCCATCAGAGGATGGGGCGTAGGGCGGGAGGGGGGCGGGTCAGGTTGGGAGTAGGGCCGTCTGGTCTCCCTTGTACCTCGCAGGTCGAGGGCTCTTCCTGACCCAGGGCCTACAGTTCTGCATGCATCACACGCGCATGGTGGGGGGAGGGGGGATGCGATAGCTAGGGCAGAAGGACACTGTACAGACTGATGCCAAATAGGCTCGCAAGGGGTCTCTGCCGGAAGGGATCTCCACGAGGCAAGCTGTGCCAGTTACCTGGTTACCTTTCCAGCTTCCCCCAGACCTCCCTGCACCCCTCTTCACTTTCTGGGACTACCTACCCCCCCCGCCCCATTTTCTCTTTGTGGTCACCTTGTTTTTTTATATTTTTGTTTTCTCAAGACACTTAATATTTTAAAATTTACGGCTCAGTGAAATATTAATACAAAAAACAAAACAACCCCCAAAACAAATCTCTGGCTAACGGATTTCTATTTGTAGCCAGTGGCCAATTTAATTCAAGCAGCGATTAATACAAACCATTTTAAGGTAATGAAATAGTTTGACATACAGAATTTCTGGCAATGTTAGTGGGGAGGGGGTGGGGAGAAGAGAACGATCCTGACATTTATTAACCACCCTCATGCCAGTAACTTTTCAGTGCCTTGTCTCCGGCTTCCCTAAACACACCACTCCACCTGGATTAATATATTTTTAGCTAACAATAGGCTTCTTTAAATCACTTCTGGTCTAACTCTGCACTTAAATTAGCTTTATCCTAGTAATATCTGTGAAATCACAAGGTTGCTACACTAATACATATTAATTTCTAAAGCACATTAATTTAAACACATGTAAATAAAAATGTTCCTATATCTGCTACTTAAAATCATCATGTCTGTCACACTTGGGGTAACGATGCCATCTCCCTAATTCTCCTGGCCATGCCAAGAGTTGAAAAAAAATTAGCTCTTTTAAGTAAAGGAAGAAACACAGGCTCAGAGGAGTTAAGCAACTCTCTCAAGGTCACAGCTGCTAAGTGGTTAAGCAGGGCTTTAAGTAAGTTCTCTTAAATTGGATTTTACTTGGAGAGCTGGGGAAGGGGGGCACATATCGTCACCCGTGGGTCACTTGACTTCCAGTTCCCAGGTGCCTCGGGATGCCTCTGCTCTGCTGATGAGCCTAGCCCCTCGCCCTGTCCCCATCCAGGGAGCCACCGTCTTACCCGGGCCAGGCTGACTCCCGCGGGAACTTTGTAGGGTACGTATTTCCTGTAGATATGGCCCACCCTGGAGCAGGGGATGTCCTCCATGCGGCCTCCACACATCCACACCTGTAGGGTGGGAAGAAGAAAGAAGATGACAGTTCTGCCTTTCATTCACCATCCCCTTCAAGGCCACTGTCCCCTCCTCCAATACATTCATTGAAAGCATCAGCTTGGGACTGTCTATTAAAGCCCCCATTTACAGAATGAGGAAAACAGAGTAATAACAACAGCAGTTTTCAACAGCTGACAGCACGCTCTTTGCTCCAAGCCCCCCATGCACAACTGCATTTAAGCCTTGTCAGAAAACCAGTGAAGTGGGTAGTAATGAAGCTCCATTCTACAGATGAAGAAACTGAGGCTCAGAGAAGCCAAGAAGCTTGTCTAAGGTCACAGGGTTAGGGAGTGGTGGAGCCAGAATTTAAACCTGGCTTTAGCCGACTCCAGAGTCTGGGCTCCGAACAGGTGCATGTGTGGGGAGAGCTGTGGTGAGAATTCTAGGCAGCAGTGGGGGCTCAGTGGGAGAATGTGGTGATCACCTTAGTGATGTCCGCCACAGGTATGAGAGGGGAAGAGATGGCACATAGGCCCTGTGTATTTCCTGACTGTGGCACCAGGTTCTGGAGTTTCCTCGGAGATCTTGCTGGGTCACCCTGAGGAGAGGCAGCAGCTCCCTGCCCTGCCTTCTCTGCAGTCTGGCTCACTAAGCCACACAGCTGGGTATCACCGTAGAGAGTGATCTGAAGTTTCTCCTTCTTTTCCTACATCTCTGGCGTCACGAAGAGCTCCCGAGTGTGACAGCATGCTGATCGGATGGCAATCTGGGAATTCTTCCTAAGTACCATCAACGCTGACTCACATCCCCTGAGTGGCCCAGCCTACACAGGCTGTCCTCAGCAGTCCTAGGTCCAAACGCTGGCTCAGACTCTTACCAGGTTTGCGACTTGGATCAAGGTACTTCACCTCTCTGAGACTCAGTTTCCTCGTCTGTAGAGGAGTGAATGAGGCAGGCCGTGGGGGGTGAGATATTGCATGTGAAGTGCTTATTCAGCACAAGACTTTGCGCAGTCGTAACAGTGACACACGCTAATGATTCACTCGGACACCTGGTTGAGATTTAGGGGGTCTCTGCTACATGCCAGACCTTGTGTGGGGCACACACAGTGCTGAGTCTACCAGGGCCCTCGTTCTCACGGAGGGTGAGTGTGGTGTGCCACCTCCAAGATGGCCCCCAGTGATCCTCACCTTCTGCTCTTTGCCCCTTGAGACACCTCCCTCCCGAATGAGTCACATGAGGGCTAACCCATGTAACCAAAGGAGAACTGCAGAAATAGGAGTCATAAAAGACACTGTGACTTCCACCTTCCTCCGTGGGGGTCACCTGCTTTGGGGCATCTGGCTGCCACACTGTGAGGACACCTTAGCAGCTTTGTGGAGAGATCCAGGGGTTGAGGGGCAGGGGGCCTTCTGCTAATAGGGCCGACGTGCCAGCCATATGCCATCTTAGAAAGGGATCTTCCAGGCCCGGTCCAGCCTTCGGATGACCATGGCCCTGGCGGATACCCTGACTACAACCTCATGAGAGCTTCAAGCAGAAATGTCCTGCTAAGCCACCCCCAAGCCCCTGACCCGCGCAAACCTCACGACACTGTCTATTACAGCATGTTCGGGGGGATTTTTTCCTGTGGCGGTAGATAAGCACTACAGAAAGCAAGTTTCTGACGGCGATGTGTGCTCTAAAGAAGCCAAAGCAAGGTATCTGGAAAGACTCATTGCATGGATCTCTGAGATGTTATGTTACCTGCGCCAGTCAGGGATATCCTTACTTAGAAGGGAATATTAGATACGATACTTAAATAAGGAGAAGGTAAAAGTAACATAAAGATCCGAGGGGTGAGAGAACAGGTGGAGAGAAAAGCAAGTGTCAAGGCCCTGAGGTACGGCCAGCTTGGTTTCATCACAGAACAGAGAAAGCCAGAGGCCTGGAGCAGAAGCAGAGATGGGAGGGAAGGTCAGAGGGCTGAGCAGAACAATCATAAGGGTCTTGCAGGGAAGAACAGGGAGGCTTCACCGAAAGTCTTCAGGGAGAGTGACGACATGATCCAGTTTCTACTTTCTGAAGAGGACTCTGCCTGTGGGGAGGAGAATGGGCTGCAGGGGGCACGTCTGGGGGAGGGAAGGCCCGGGAGGCAGTCGTGGCTTGGGGTTTGTGGGGGCTGTGGTGATGATGGTAGGGCCCAGCTGCACTTGGGACACTTTTGTTCATTTATCCCCACATTCCCTCGTTTGTCAATGACGAGTAGGAGTGGGAGCGTCTGTAACCCCGATTCTGTGCTCTGTCCTCAGCCCCCCATGACCCTCTGCCAGCCACCGTCTCCATCCCACCCCAGACGTGCCGTATCCCGGGCCTCCTACAAGGGGACATGTCTGCATGGGGCTGCAATGAGTGCAAGGGCTGCCTGGAGGCATGCAATTACAGTCCGCTCTTGGGGGAGAAAAAAAAATTGAGCAAGTCAATAGAACAGAACATTGGTCTTGAGATAATGGGCTCCTGATGGTAGATTAATGTCAAGGCCAAGCCAAGAAGTTTATTTTCAAAGCAGGAGATATTGATCAGGCGCCAGCCTCCCATAACAATAACTCTTCCTTTATACAAAATGACTGACGTGGAAGTGGTGCTTTTGTCTGGAGGGTATCGCCCAGCTTGCTGCTGGGCCGCCCCTGCCTTTCGGGAGGTAGACTGGCGCGGAGCAGATGGGGGACACCTTACCCCGCTCTATTTCTGACGGTCTCCTGGGCAGTTGACTAGGCTGGCGTCCAGCTCCCCTGACTCTATATTAAACTCGAATTAGCTAACAAGGTTGTGTCTCCAGCTCTGCCTGGCAGAGAACTGTCCTTTATGTAGGCAACGATCAATCTCCAAATCCTTCTCTTTGCTGTGACCTCTGGTTTCTTTGGCCCTGACCGTGCTGGCCACTAGCCTGAAGGTTCCTGAGGGACCAGGGTGACCTTGATCTGCTGAGAGGTTTGAGGCATCCAAACCACCCGCAGATTCCCAGGACGTCTGGAGCCCAGAAGTCTTGGCTTCAGACGATGGGTTTACTCCTCAGCCTCCCTGCCCTTTGCTGCCAGCCAGCTTAGAATGGGAACTGCCTTTAGAGACAGATAACCTGTTCAGCTAAAGCTGCTGCCAACTCCTGAGTCCTCTGCGAGCACCTGAACAGCCTGAAGAGGTATCTGGCTGGATCCCAAGACTGGAGGGGACTCTACCTCTGGGAATATGACAAAAGCCGGAGGCACAGAATGGTGTCATGACTCACACTGGGTGGCCAGAGGTGGTGGTCTTGGATCCCAGGTCCCATGGTTCTGCTCATTGCCCAGGTTGCCCACCTGTGCACCTTTAGGGTCCTCTCCCACCTTCCTTCACAGCTGAGGCAAGAGCCACACAAGACCCATGACGATCACAGCATAGGAGTTATGAGCACACGCCACTCTCCATTCCCAGTGCCACTTGGTGCGGCTGTGTGACCTGGCACAAGGCATTCACCTGGGGAGCCGCAGTCTCCTTGTCTGTGACCTGGGCATAGCAGGTCACTAATAACTTATAAGGCTGCTGAGGGCATGAGACAATCATGAAAAGCCCTTCGCTTAATGCGTGACTGTACCAAACTTGACTGCGTTTGTCATTTCTGTTTGCACAAGAATGAGAAATACCACCATGTTGAAATTATACAGCATTTGCTCTTTTGCCCAACACCATCATGTTTTTTATCCTACAGCCTGATTTCCTAAATGGTAATCATTCATTTTTGAGAGAGAGAAAGAGAGAGACAGAGCATGAGCGGGGGAGGGATAGAGAGAGAGTGAGACATGGAATACAAAGCAGGCTTCAGGCTCTGAGCTGTCAGCACAGAGCCGGACAATGGGGCTCGAACCCACAAACCATGATATCATGACCTGAGCCAAAGTTGGACACTTAACTAACTGAGCCACCCGGGTGCCCCATGAAGTAGTTTTTCTACTTGATTTGGTGGCAGAACCTGTAACTGACCATGAGAACGACAGGGCCAGGCAGGGCTGGGGCACACTCATGGGGCACCACATGGGGTCTGGGTGCCCCAGGGTATTCTCTCCCCCAGGAAACACATGGGCGGGGAAAGAGTCCAGCTGATGGCAAAGAGAAGGGGAGCTGCGGTAGTCGAAGCCAGATCACATTTGGCTGGGGACACACACAGACCACCGAGATGATGTATCTGCAACCCCTCTCTGTCGGCTTCCCTCCCTCCCTCTCTGTCCGGCCCCTTGCCAGCCTCCAAGCCCACAGGGGACACAGGTGCCTGCCCTGGGCACTGTGTTCCTCTACCTTGAGGAGTTTGCCCATCATCTCGTTTCTGAGCGCCTTTCTCCCCTGCAGAACAGCCGTCTCACTTCTCGTGGAAGCACCATGCCACCAGGCAAGTACAAATCTAATTGTAAAAGCTTGCTCCCTATTCATTTTCATTGCTGCTTTGATTTATTTTATTAGCAAACTTCTTTTGTGTGATGACAGGCTTCATTACAGTGTCTATAAAAGACAATTACTTGCTCTTATCTCCTAAACCGAGGAGGGAAGAAACAAGTGGTGATGTGCATCAGGAAGACATTCGGGGACCCAGAGAGACTGTGGCAGAAGGGCCCACCCTTTAAGGAAAACATGAGCGAGCAGGGGCCCTGGCAAAACCTCTCTGTCAAGGACATGGCTACCTCGGAACCACCAGGCATGGGCGGCCATCCTACCTGCTGACGGCCAGGGGAAGACAACACTTCTTTTGCTCTTGGGATCTGGGCTGAGGACCCCTGTGGAATTCAAGCCCTATTTAGTTGCACTTGGGGGAAATAACATGATAATAATTGCCACCAATTATTGTGCATTATCTGTGTGCTTAGAAGTTACATAGGGTTGCTGTTACGAGCTTGGTTCTGGAGTAAGAACTGAGGTTTAATCCAGGATCTTCAGCAAGCTTTGTGAGTCTGAAAGCCTCAGTTTCCCCATCTCCAAAATGGGGGATGAATTACCATGTCTGCCTGCTAGGGTTGTGATGGGACTGGAATGATGTAATTCTGAAGCACAGACGGCCGCAGCAATCCGTACAGTGTTATCTGGACACATGGCAGCCGGGAGGCATCAGACGCAGGCCATGGAGTTCCCCTCAGAGAGGAAGAAATGGGTTATATCCATGTCTTCCAGAAGTTCACATTACTTTGAATACATTAGTTTGTTTTGAACAAGATACTGTTTTGGGGACCAGCGTGAAAGGACCTCACTCATGCTAGTTTTATTTATTTATTTATTTTTTTCACTCATGCTAGTTTTAGATGTTTATAATGGTTACTGGATGCAGCTGGTGAAGAGTAGGAAAAGAATAATTTTACTTTAAAAACCACCTGAAATACAGGTTTAAAGGGGTACATGCACCCTGATGTTTATAGCAGCATGATCAACAAAGGGCAAGCAATGGAGAGAGCTGAAATGTCCATCAACTAATAAATGGATAAGAAGATGTAGTGTACACACACACACACACACACACACACACACACACGTACAGTGGAATATTACTCAGTGATCAAAAAGAATGAAATCTTGCCATTTGCAGTGATGTGGATGGAGCTAGAGGTTATTACGCTAAGAAACTTAAGTCAATCAGAGAAAGACAAATACCATATGTCACTCATGTGTGGAACTTAAGAAACAAAACAGACAAACATATGGGAAGGCAGGGAAAGGAGAGAGGGAAACAAACCACAAGAGCCATTTAATGATAGAGAACAGACTAAGGGCTGATGGAGACAGGTGGGTGGGGGATGGACTCAGTGGGTGATGGGCACTGGGTATCAGAGGCAACTGAGGAATCACTGAATTCTACTCCTAAAACCAATATTGCAGTGTGTGTTAACTAACTAAAATTTAAATAAAATAAAAACCATTTGAGTTTACTTCTAGGTTAATGTTATTTTATATAATATAGTTTGAAGCATATGTGTATCTAAATGAATACATGAAATGTCTGACTAATTCTATATCCTTAGGTGTTTATAGACAAGTTGGCCCCCCAAAATGGAAGGTGGTTACCTTACATTAGGGTTTTATTTCTTAAACTAATAAATGAATTCATTCAGACTGCAGTTTCCCTGGGGTTTGACTCCTACTTGGGACAGAGCACTTTCATAACCACCCAGTGAGGCAGGTGCTATCATACCTTTTACGTGTGAGGAAGCTGAGGCCTCGTGAGATAAAGTGACTTCCCCCAAGGTCCCTCAGCTCATAAATGGCAGAGCCCAGCGTGGAATCTGGGGCTGGGATCCCCAGACCTCCAGGCAGACTGTACCTTCCTGGTTTGATCTTTCTAAAACCTGGTCCAGACCCTATTATGGCCTCCTGCTAAGACCCCTGTCAGTACCTGTATTGCCTAAAGAACAAATGGGCACCCCTGGCTTGCAACTAAGGCTGTGTGCCATCTGTTCTTTTGGTCACCTGTGGCCCTCTCCACATCCCCTGGGCTCAAGTTGTGGACGCTGCTGGAATCAGCTGATGTGCATTTGCTTTTCTGCTCTGTTGGGTGCAGTCCTTCTCTTCCCATCAATAACGCAGCCCATACAACATTCACTCATTCATTCATTCGTTCACTCATTCATTCACACGTGGCCTAGTCTTTGGGCAGCGATGCTCTAAAACCCTGTCGGAAGACATGGAATAGAAACTCGCTGTAAAGGGTGGACGCACGGACCCAATGATGTAACTGGGGGAAGGTGCTGGGATGTGCTGACCAACCGGCCAAGCAGGCTACCCATTTCTCTGTCCTTCCATGGCCAAGCCTGAGCACGCTCTCTGCACAAGATCCCACGCACTCATTACAGCCGTAATTTTTACACTAGTGAGCATCAGAATCACCTGGAAAGCTTGTTAAAATACAGACTGCTAGGGCCCCACCCCTAGGGTGTCTGAATCAGCAGGTCTGGGGTGGAGCTTGAGACTCTGCATTTCTAACAAGTTCTCAGATGGTGCTGAAAAGGCTGAGGACCACAACTTTGAGGACCAGTACGTACTGGAATAGTGACAACCCCTCTGAGGATAATGGCACTGGCTAGTTCACAGACAGCCCTGTGAGTTTGGGGTTCTTAGTGCCCTTGCAGATGAGAAGGCCCAGCAGAAAGGGCAAGTGAGGCGTTCAAGGTCTCACTGAGAGTTCATTCCAAAGCTGGGCCTGGAGCCAAGGTCTTCGGGCTCTGTCCTGTCAGCCTCAAAGCTCTTTCCACGCCTGTCTTCCTGCAACTGCAGTCCGACCGCATCAACCACAACAATGCCGACATTAACAGCTACTGTTTATTGATCATTTATTACATGCCAAGCAATGAGCTAAGGTTCTAAGACGGTTTGACTAACATTAGGTTTACACCCACGCTATGAAATAAGGATTATTCTATCTCCATTTTACAGCTATGAAGTTAAGTCCAGAGAGATTAGGCCACTTCCTCAAGGTCACACAGCAACCAGCTAATCAAGCCTGCACCAGAACACAGGAGGTTTGATTCTGAAGGCCATGAACTTAATCCAATTTTGTTCTAACATGAGGGTTCTGATCAGAACAGCTACCACTTACTGAGTGCCTCCTTTTTGCCTGGCGCTAGGCCAAATGAATGTTTCATGCCATTTAGTTATTAGAACAGAACTCTGAAGAAATTATTATTGCCATTTCTGGTAATGAAAGATCGAGGCATGGAGACAGGTGTGTGCTGGCTGGGGAGCCATGGATGACAGACGACCCTTGGGCCTTTGAGCCACCTTCCTGGAGGAATGATGGGAGACGCAGGCCCCTACAGACAGAGATATTCATGGAATTTCAAAGGGCTTGCTGAGAGTCATGAGCAGAATGCCTTCCCAGCTCCCAGCGGGCAGCTCTTGGAAAGGCTGGGCACCTGTACCTGGGAGGAAAATGCTGCATGTGGCAGAGCACGCTCCCAGCATCCTCGGCTAGCCCAGCAAAGGACAGAGTTAGCACCAGGTTCCCCTCAGCAACTCTGCAGCTAGTCTGAGTCTGTGGGAGGGGAAAGTGATGGGAAGGTGTTGACATGCAGGTCCTTGGATGGTAGCCCTGGATCACCTTCTGCCCCCTGGGCTGGCCTCTGGATATCATTTCTCCCTCCTGTGTAGCAATAGAACTCCCCTTGGGGCTGCTGCTGACTGGACCCTGCCCATAACAAGGCCTTCTCTCTAGGCTGGGCCCAACTTTTCTCCACCTCTCCTGCTGGGTAGAATGAGTTTAGAGTCAGGACATCTGGGATTTAGCTCCGGCACTGCCACCTTCTAGCCAAGGGACCCTGGCCCAGTCAGTGAACCACTAAGGGCACCAGGTCAGAGTATCACCTCTACCCGGTTTCTGGCATGCTCCTGCCTTTTTTTCATACTATTTCATTTACTCCTCCTGATGATGCTGTGAGTTTTACAGAAGGGAAGCCTGAGAGTTTTCTTTTTTAAAATCAGCCCCAAGTCTGCAGCCTGGGACTGGGTTGGGCTTTGATAGCTACATCAAACAAAGCAAACCCAGGGACCGTGACACCTGCTGCTCATGTGGGATGGGTTTCCTTCGTGGAACAAGACTGTCCCTTGCCCCCTCATGTGGAATTCCATGACACCCTTGCTCACATGGACCTGCCCCATGGGACCCTCAGGCTGGCTCCTCTCACCCTCCAAGGAAGGAGCCACTGCCTTCTCAGGCCCACCCTGCAGAGGTGTGCTCAGTCCTTCCCTGCGGTCTCCTTGCTGTCACTCCCTTCTCTGGAAGCCTGCCTTGGGGAGGACTCTCATGCCTGAACTTGCAAACGGCCCAAACACAGCACTGGGATGTGTATGGTGAGGGGGTGCTGGAAGGGCTGAGAAGCCATTTTACCTTCTTAGTTAAAAAAAAAAACAAAAACACTTCATTTTCCCCTTCTTATAGAAGTGATATGTACCTATGATGCACATATTCATTGTTACAGAAACAGTAAAAGGGGGCAGCTGCGGTATGGAGCCCTCTAGCCCCCCATGCCACAAGGGGCAGGACACTTTCATGGTGCAGTGGGTCAGAGCACAGGCTAGGTCTGAAATCCCTGCTCCAGTTGTGTGATTTTGTGGAAATGATTTAACCCAAGCCTCAGTTTCCTCATCTACAACATGGAGAAAGTGAGAGCACTGCCTTGGGTGTCTCATGAAAATTAAATGACAGTGCACGTAGGGTGCCGTGCAGAGCCTCACATATTACTGGTGTGAATGACCAGTGAATAGCAGCCACTAGAAGGATACTGTCAGGGCTTTTCTTTGTCGGTTTGCCTTCATCATATTTTTAAACACAAAACATGAGACCATATTATATATATACTATTTTTCCTTCCTCCCTCCCTCCCTTCTTTCCTTTCCTTCCTTCCTTTCTTCCTTTCTTCCTTTCTTCCTTTCTTTCTTTCTTTCTTTCTTTCTTTCTTTCTTTCTTTCTTTCTTTCTTTCTTTCTTTCAGAGATAGAGATAGAGCACGGGCAGCAGAGGGGTAGAGATGGAGAGAGAGAATCTCAAGCAGGCTCTCTGCGCCATCAGCACAGAGCCCGACATGGGACTCGAGCCCATGAACCCTGAGATCATGACCTGAGTTGAAATCAACAGACACTCAATAGACTGAGCCACCCAGGCGCCCTGATACTATTTTTCATTTCTGTTTAAACTTAATTTTGGAGGCATCTAATTCTTTTTACATAATATTCCATTGTTTAGATGTGCTCTTACTTATTCCCTAAGGACATATATTTGGGTCTTGTCAATCTTCCGCTTTTGTAAGTAAGGCCTCAACAAATAACTTCCCTCCAAATCTCTGCTCATCTTGGCAGCTGTCTCTCTTGGATAAACTCCTGGGTGTGGAATTTTGAGTTAAAGAATGTGCTTGCTTTGGTACGTAACAGAGTTAGCCAAATTGCCATTAACAAGAGGTATCCACTTATAACATTGCAAGGCCTGCCTTTCTCCTGCCAGCTCACCATGTTGTCCTATGAAAACTCCTTCTCCTGGATCTGAGAGATGAAGATGTCCTAACCCTGGCCTCCCAAGGACACTGTGCAGTTCCCTTTCTGGCTCATTCTACTGCTACTACCTCTAATCCAAACCACCCTTACACCTGTGTAAGTCAAAGGACTTTCCCCACAGCATCTTATTTGATCTGATCTCATGGGGCAAGTAGAAAAGCTATATCAGCACTTCCTGGGATGTGAGGGCCAAAGAGGTCAAGCAATTGGTCTAGGATCCCCAGATGGATGGATAGATTAATCGAAAGCCAAGATAAGAAGCCAGTGCCCTGCCTTCTCACTGAGTACTCTTCCCACCACACCACCACTACCAAAAGGTGGTGATGTAAGTCTGGGAAGAGCAGGGCAAAGGAAGAGCAGGGCAAAGGAAGTTTTATCAGACAGAAATTGATAAATTTCTGATAAACTAACAGTTATTTAAAACATCTACTATGGGCCACTGGGTAAAAAGATGGCCTCCAGGGAGCTCAGAGGCCAGTGGGGGAAGACAGGCCACCCCCTGGTGCATGTCAACATGAGGAATTCAGAGCCAAGCCAGGAGTAATGTTGGGGTGGAGCCTTGTTAGCACACACAGCTCAGGTAAGGCTGAGTGTGGGCTAGCCAGACTAAGGAAAGGCATTTCAAGAGGAGTGAACAGTGCCTGCTTCCAAAGATGACCTGACACATGAGCCTGGGGCTTGTGAACAGCTCCGTATGGCTGTGTAGATTTCTGTGGTCTGCCCTGCCCCACATTCATTCTTCTGGATACAATGACTGGGCTTTCATTTGGGGAACCAGCTCATCTCCACTTTCTGTCTGGATGGGCATGTGACTGCAGCTGACCAATCAGGACATTGCTCAGGGATGGGCAAGGAATGAGCAGGCCAGTGAGACTCAACTTGGGGACTTCTACAGGAATGATGGGAAAGATGAACTCTCTCTCCAGTGGGATGCTGGGTCCACAGAGAGAAAGCCGTGAGCAGGAAGCCAACCTAGATGAAAGCAGAGCCAAGGGACGAGAGAGATAGAGACTGAATGAGATGAGTTAGTCTCTGGATCTGCCCTGGAATTTCAACTGTGTGAGCCAATTGATTCTGATTTTTTGCTTAAATCAGATTGACTAGAATTTTGGGCATCTGTAACCTAGAGTGCAGACTAATGCAATGTGGTAAGAGATGGAGGGCAGAGAGATGAGCAGGGGTCAGTTCACAGAGGCAGGTACAGGCAGGCTCTGGAGTTAAAGATTTAACTGGCCACTAGAACTGGGAAGGTTCTAACCACTAAGCAGGAGGACTACGATGGTGTGACTGTGCCTTTTGGAAACAAAATCTTTCCTGGCTGAGAGAGAGAGTGGAAAAAAAAAATCAATGACTCTTCCAGAAATTTCAGAGCCTTTAGAACACCTTTTCTAGGGCTTTCCCATCAGGATAGATGGACTAGTCTGGAATTGGCGCCAAATTACTAATTCATCAGTCCTGATAGCCCATATCAATTTATCTTAATTTCTGAAAATGCACTCAGACCTTTCAGACCAGTCTCTCTTCTCCATCACCAGGAAGAAAAGGGGTCTTAGCAGAGATTAAGCAGAAGGAATACGGCCCTTTGAAAATGCCCCTTTCTGGCTGAAATGGAACACCTGCATTTCGGGGAGGCCTCTCTGGCAGATGAATGGGCTTGCCTGTCTCCTCTGCACTGTGGGCAGGCCTTCCACAGGGGCTCGGGGACAATGCACTGGCAGATGGACTGCCACAGGCTCTGGGAACTCATGCTCTCAAAGCCAGGACAGAGAAAACTGAGGAAGGTCTCCCTTCCAGACCTGGGAGCCTCCTCAATACACAGAGCCCTTTCCCCTCGAGAGTGAAGGACATTAATTGGAGCAAATGGAAACCGGAGCCAGCCTCCTCCCCCCTCCCGGATGAGAGATTTCCAATATGGCTTCATTACCAAGTCTTTTGTAAATAAACTGTGTGGAGAAAAATGCCATTTGTTCTGCTGTAATTGCCTGATGAGCATCATTAGATGGGTCTTTGAAACACACAGAATGAAATCATTTTGGGTTTAGGAATTCCTTTGTGCAAATCCTTCTCTGTTCACTATTCTCCACAGAGGGCATTTCTGAAGGGGGACTTCTTGACCACGGAGGATGGTTTCTGGCCAGCGATACACCTGCTCTGAGTGACACACCAACACGTATGTATTAAGTGCCCCCTCCATGTCAGGCAATCCTTTCGGTACCTGGGACACAGTAATGGGTGAAACACACAAATAATCCTACCCTACTGAAATTTACATTCTGGTGAGCACTCAGAACACAGGTGTGGCCATTTCTGGGGATGCACTTGGCAGAAAACTTGACAAATCAAGTTTGTTCGACTGCTGTATTGACAAATTGTGAAGTTAAAAGTCCTTTGATTCCTTGTGTGTGATTTCACTGTACCCATAAGGATGTGACATTTGGAAAGCTAGACTGCACGGGCTACGGATACCCAATAAATGACATTTGTGCCATCACTCGCCAGACCTGCACCCGTGGCAGACATCACTCATCAGTCACCACTCGTTCTGATCAGCTTGGATGCAGCTTCGGAATACATATCAGCACAGCGCTGGGAAGCCCCTATCTGAGAGCAGATCACAGATGGCTGGGAGAAGAACCTATTCGCTGCTTCTCACTTAGACGGTCACTAACCCACTTCACTGAGAGACTGTAGAATATCCCAGTAAATTAAGAACAACCCCAGGAGGAGGCAAAAACAGAAGAAGGGGGAAAGACTGCTGCCAACTTCTCAGGCTGGTTTTCCTCTCTAGTGCTCTCTTCGGTCCCTACAGGGGCCTAGGAATCATGGCAGGTCAGAGCAGAGCATCTGCAGTCAGACACCCCCGGGGTCAGGTCCTGGTTACTTCCGGGTGGGGCCCTGGGCTGAGCCCCACTTGCCTTCCTGTGAGATGCTCTGATGATGACACTGCTCTGCTAGGGCTGCTGGGGGATTAAAGACAACACATGTGAAGGGCTTGGAGCAGTGTCCAGTCAGCTCCGAGCAGGGCTCAAATTCAGCTGTGGTGGACCAGAGCGGACGCACACTTGTTTGCAGCTGGTATCCACTCTGACTGGTTGGTGCCTGGGCCGCCATTGCCATTAAATGAACGCCAACCCTGGACATGAGTGTTCGTTAAGTAGGGGCTGGTCCCCTTATGGGAGACAGCTTCAGAACTCTGGAGGTAAAATAGACACAGACCACCCTTCAAACCAAAACAATGTTTTGGTAGAAGTCCAGGTTGTTCTTTTCTTGCTAATCAAGAATTTATGTTCCCTAGTTCTGAACTGCTCAACCAGCGGTGTACATGGTGACAGTAATGATGTTGATAATGAAAATAATCTTTAGGATGTTGTTAAGAAGCACCCAACCATCACGGGTGCATTTAATCCTCCGAACAATCCTGTGAGGATTCAAGTGTCATTAAGCTCATTTTGTGGAAGCAGGAACCAAGGCTCAGTGAGATGAGCCTTCCTCGTCTGAGATCACACAGTCTGTTGGAAGTGGTAGAGCCTGGATCTGACCCCAGCACCGAAGTCTCAACCACTGTGTGAGACAGTGGAGTCCTGCCTAAAAAGCTGATGTCCAATTCCGGGGGCATCACAGGGTTGTGTATTCGCAGGGCTCAGCCCAATAGTGGTGCCACTGGCCATCCCTCGTGGGCTGGGGGTATTCCCTTCCAGGGGTCCTAGGGATGCAGAGGCAGGCCCTGGCCGGATGTAAGGGCACAGGATAAGCCTAATCCTCCCCTCAGAGGGACCTAGCCTCTGTTCTTCACCTGAGACCAATATGGAAAGTGAAGGGGAGAAAGTGGCCCCTGAAGTGTGGGTGGCTAACTAGTAACCGCCATGTCCTCTACTACCATTGTCAGCAAGCTTCTACAGCACATGGGCTGGTCCGATCGAGTAAATATTTATTCACTGGATCTTGAATAATTTCTACCCATTTTTAATTGCTGGCTGTGTCTCCAGGTGGCATGTGAAGCACTTCTAAGATACTATCTCATTTAATCTTTGCAATAGCTCTGTAAGGTAGGTAGTATTATTATTCCCTTATTTCAGACGAGGAAAGAAAGCTAATCTGACTTGCCCCAAATCACACAGCTCCTGAGAGGTGGAGCTGAGATTTGAACCCATGCTCCTCTGACTCCACAACTTGAGCTCCCGACCACTGGTCTCTATGGCAAACTGCAGCAGTGGTGGATGCAGAGAAAGGGAATTTGAGAGGGGTGGCCAGGACCTACTAAGGATAAGTGGGAATCTGCGAGGCCAGGGGCCATTCCCGGAGCGCAGCACCCCTCCAGGCCTGTGTGTCCTGCTCACCGCAGCTTCTCTTCCCCACTGCTGGTTTGCTGGAAGCAAGACCTGTCTTATTCTAACACTGCCATCCTAAGAAGGGGACAATGTTAAGGTAAATGGCAGTCAGAGCTGCGGTTAAGGCCAGTCTTTAGCAGACTATGGAAACACCCCACCTTCACTGTACACACGCAGGAAGGAGTGGCCCACAGCCCCTGACGTGTCACCTGAGGAGCAGAGACTGCTGAACCCTGAGCATCCAGTCTTTCCAGGCTCAGAAAGCCAAGGGGGTGTGGCAAAGAGAAGGGGGCTTACGAAGAGCAGGCTCACCTTGAATGAGATTTCATACTGCTCCCCTCCCCAGATCTCCAGGCCTGGGTCGTACCCACCCAACTCCCAGAACCATTTCCGATCCACAGCGAACAGTCCACCGGCCATCACGGGAGACCTGTCAGGGAAGAAGAGTGTGGTGTGAAGACAAAACGTCCCGGCTGCAGGCTCTGAGTGCACGCTGACACTGCGGGTCCCCCGGGGAAGGTGCTGCACGCCGCCCCAAGGGCACAGCCTATGCGTCTAACAGGGAATCCAACGCCCTTCCAAGTGAGGGCCCAGGCTGTCTTCTTCCACTCCACGACTTCCCTTCTTTAAATAGTACATTTTAGCCAAACGGCTCCGGAGCTCCTTTCCACGGTTACTTGTGAGAGGAAATCACAGTAACGTGTGCCTGGCAGCTAAATGGTCTATGCATCTCCAGTCCTCCCACAGGTTAAATGGACTGAATCAGGTGCCTCCGAGCCTGTCTGCACAGTAGAATCTCTTAGAGAGATGACAAAACACGCAGTTTGCTGGGCCCTACCCCAGACCTAGGAAGCAGTCCCTGCGGGATGCAGTCTAGGAATGCATGTTTTCAAACAGGCTTCCTTAGATGAGAGTCCCTCAGGCAGCCCAGCACTGGACACGACTTTGCTGAAGAAGACACAGCCTCTGCTCTTTCAGTTAAAGTGGGCTAAGATGAATTCCGCACCTTCACTGTCTCATTACTCAGCGAGGGCCAGCTGAGCAGGAGATGCTGGAAGGATGTGCAGGTAGATGGGAGCTGGCCTGGGAGTTTGGGGGATGCTAGTGTGACAGGGCAGCCACCTGAGGACAGAAGGATCCGGAAGACAGGTGAGGTATAACGAGGGCCCCTGGGAGGTATAGACAGCACTACGGGAACATGAAAGAAGGCAGTGTCTGCGGCCAGGTTTTGGGGATGAGGAGGTAGGCTGGGTCAAGAGCCAGGGGAAGGGTGCTGGGGGAGGTGGGTTTTGTTTGGACAAGTGAGCAATGAAGGGAGAGGAAGGTACCCTGGACCGGAGGGGAAAACCACAGGAAAAGGGCACAGAGATGATAAATCGAGGCGCACCATGGGGGACAAGTCAGCGTAGCATCATGCCAGGCCCCAGGGCAGGGGTGGCGCGCTGCAGCCTGCCTGAGTCCTCCCTGGTGCCTCACACAGGACTGGCTCCTAAGAGGGGCCGCCGGTATTCGCTGAGTGAAAATCTTGCAGAGTGGCTGTGTCCTTGACCTCATCTGGCTCCACTGGAAAACTCCAGACCCTCAAGCCAAATAACATTCCAGCAGTAAACTCCAGGCCACCTCCTGGCCCTGGGAACTCCAGGCTCATGGGAACTGGGCTAATTTAAAAAGAACTTAGCTGACCCACCTGCCTCCCAAGCTTCTTGTAGCTGATGACCCTTGACAGCATGGGAGGGGCTCCTTTAAAAGAAGATCCCCTTGAATATTCACTGAGGGCTTGAATGTGGCAGGTGGTTGCTGGACTGATGTTTTAATAAAATGACTACATCCTGCGCTGACATCACGAGGTGGGCCCCATCCTTATTATCCCATTAATGCATGTGTGAACTGGAGTGCAGACAGGTAGGTAACTTGCTCAAGGCTTCACAGCTACTAAGCAGGACTTGTCTCTAATCTATGCCAGAGCTCACACTCCTCAGGACCACAGAACTCTGCCTCCTACCAGGCAGGAACCGTGGAGAGGGAGGTAATGAGTGAAAAGGACAGGAGAACAGGGATGGGAAACTGTCACTCCCGCTCTCCTTTACCTTTGGTGTGATATGAGATCAGGTGTTTAACCACTGAACCCCTTGTCACCCGCCGTAGCAGCCAAGGGCCATATGGGGCCACTGAACAGCTGGAACTGCTGCTCTGAATTGAGATGTGCCGGGAGTGTAAGGTACACACTGATTTCCAAGTCTTAATGTGAACAAAATAATAGAAAAGGTTTCATTAATCATTTCAGGGGTGCCTGGCTGGCTCACCTGGTAGGGCGTGTGACTCTTGATCTCGGGGTTGAGAGTTTGAGCCCTGCGCTGGGTGTAGAGATTACGTAAACATAAAGTCTTAAAAAAATAATATCAAAGTGTTGGTTACATGTTAAAATGAGACTATTTTTAGATATACTGGGTTAAACAGAGTATATTATAAAAATGAATCTTCCCTGCTTCTCTTTACCTTTTCTACGTGGCCACTAAAAAATTTAGAAGTATTTATGTGGCTCCCATGATATTGCTATGGGGCAGTGCTGATTTAACATCTCCAAGCCCGTCCCCCATCTATGCAATGAACATGCAGCTACAATTCTTAGCTCACATTCCTGTTACATTTCTGAAAGTACCCAGTACTATGAAAAGTATGGTGTCTAGTATCAACTTTCCTTTCTTTTCTGAAGATTTTTGGCTGGAGGCACAAATACACTGCTCAGAGAGGCAGACAGTGTTTCTGGACCAGTGCTTCATGGGAAACCAAACCCAATACTCTGAATGCGGAAATCAGCCTGGGTGGAAGCCAGGGGCAAGGACCAAGGCATGGCGGAACAGGGAGAAGATGAGCCTTAAGGTATTTTGGATGCTTGAGGCTGGCCTCGAGAGGGAGGCCTCTCCTCCAGCCCGGTCTATTTTCTGCTGTGTTCAGCAAGAACAATAACACAGTTCGGGGCGCCTGGGTGGCTCAGTCGGTTAAGCATCTGACTCAGCTCAGGTCATGATCTCTCCGTTCGTGGGTTCGAGTGCCGCATCAGGTTCTGTGCTGACAGCCAGCTCAGAGCCTGGAGCCTGTTTCAGATTCTGTATCTCCCTCTCTCTCTCTGACCCTCCCCTGCTTATGCTGTCTCTCTCTCTCTCTCTCTCTCAGAGATAAATTTTAAAAAATTAAAAAACAAAAAAAAGAACAATAACACAGTTCTGAGCATCTAGTGTCTACCACTCACTTTACCGACATCATCTCCAGCTCTCACAAAGCTCTACTAGACCCCTTTTCAGATGGAGAAACTTGAAATTCAGAAAAGCTACATAGTCTACTCAAGGGCATGCGGTTAGTAAGTGGATGAGCTGTGGTTCCAGCCGGGATCTGCCACCCAAGCCCGTGTCCTTCAAATACCATTCTATCGCCCTGGGCCTGCAGACTGCTCTGTGCTGGCACCGTGGAGCGGTGTGCAGAAGATGACCACGATTTTTTCAGTGGTCTCTCTCCCGGGTTTTGTCCAAGTACAGTACAGAAAAGATACCTTTGGAAAGAATCAGAAGATAGAAGGATGGAGAGTCCCTCGGGAAGCATCTAGACCAGTGGCTCTCAACCGAGGCCACACATTAGCATCACTGGGGGGGGGCTTTAAAGAACTTTGATGCTTAGAACCCATCCCAGACTCTGGTGTGACTGGTCTTGGGGTGGGGGTGGGGACTGGCCTGGTGGGTTTTGTTTGTTTGTTTTTACAAACTCCCCAGGTGATGCCAATGTGCGGCCAGGGTTGAGAGCCACTGCTCCAGGGCAGGTCCAACGCCTTCAATATCCAGGTGAGACGACTGAGGCCCCAGAAGGTGGGGTGGAGGGGACCTACTGGGGCCTCTGCTACTAAGCAGCCACATGACCTGGACTGAGCCTCTCCTCATCTTGCAATGAGGAAGATGAATGTGCCAAGACCCATCCTTAATACACATTTCAAATGTTAGGCCCATGAGTCAGCGTATGGTACTGGTCCAAACCGAAAGGGGTTCTGGTTACCCTGAAAATTCTGTTTTCTGCAGTAACCCATTTTGACCTCAGCCTCTGCCATGTGTCATCTTGGGCGAGTCTCATGTCCTCTCTGAGCCACAGGGTCTGTGTCAGTCAAAGGTGGAGAATTCTACCTACACCCTGGGGTGCTGTTTTGAGGATCGGGTGCAGTAATGTCAGCTGTGACTGCTCAGCTCAGATGTTAGTTACTCCTCTTATTAGTGTTACTCTCCAAGAACTCGAGGCAACTGGGAATTGCCTTGGGCATACGGAGGGTGCTGCCTGAATGATGTGGTCTTGGGTTCCAATAGCAGTGGTTGACCACGTTTAGGATACCGGAGGTCAGGATAAGAACACAAACGTCTGACCTGCTCAAGAGGAATGGGGCTCCACCCATGCCCTCTGCTCTCAGCTCATGCTACTCCCTTGCCACCAAGTATGGCCTCTTCCTCCCTCGGAGCCCTCCCTTGGGCCCATAGCAGTAGGGGCTCCCCTCAGGAACACCCTTCTCAGTGGGGGAGTGTGAGGCACAGGGGAGCTGGAGTTCACTGGGGTTAAACTGTGGTTAGGGAGGTATGGTAACCAAGCCCCCTCAAAGAAGCCAATGCCTAATTCCTGGAACTTGGGAATATGTCACCTTACACTTACAATTAAGTGAAGGATCTGAGATAGGGAGATTGTCCCAGTGGGCCCAGTGTACTCACAGGGGTCCTCACACGTGAAAGAAGGAGGCAGGAGGGTCAGGGTTACAGAAGGAGATGTGATGATGAAAGCAGGAGCCGTGGACACAGTTGGGGGAGAGGAGGTGGAAGGAGGAGGGGGAGTGATGGCGGAAGGAAGGAGAGGGAGACTTGGACATGTTAGGCTGCTGGCTTTGAAGACAGAGAAAGTGGGACACCTGGGTGTCTCGGTTAAACGTCCCACTTTGGCTCACGTTGTGAATTCGCAGTTCCTAAGTTTGAGCCCTACGTCAGGCTCTGTGCTAATAACTCAGGTGGAGCCTGCTTTGGATTCTGTGTCTCCCTCTCTTTGCCCCTCCCCCTCTCACGCTCTGTCTCTCTGTCTTTCTGTTTCTCCCTCTCTCTCAAAAAAATGAATACTTGAAAAAAAAAATTTTTTTTTGAAGATGGAGAAAGGAGCCACGAGCCAAAGAATGTGGGCAGCCTCTAGAAGCTGGAAAGAACAAGCCAACAGACTTCCCTAGAGCCTGCCCTACACCATGCCTTTAGCTCAGTTAGACTCCTTTTCAGACTTCTGACCTCAAGAACTTTAAGAGAATAAATCTGTGTTGTTTTAATAAGTCAGTGAATTTTGAGTAATTCATAATTAGGAAACTAATACAGCAGAAGGCTGGACTTTGGCTTTGTACCCAAAGGTCTTTCCACAGCTCAAGGAAGGGGGCCAGAATGGCTCACAGGGCAGCACAGGAGGGGCACCAGAGACATGGGCTCTGATTCTGGGCTGGCCATCGACTCACTGTGTAAGTTAGCTCCCCCTTGTCCTGGGGCTACGGTCTCCCCATCTGCCAGGGACTGGAGTCCATTACCTGTAGGTCCCCCCAGCTTTCACATTCTAGGATGTTTCGGGTCCATCCCACACTGACCGTGGGACAGGCTGCTATTTCGTAACACTTCCAAGAGGGCCTAACTGAATGCCGAGACACTGGCGCCAGGAGAGGACAGACCTGCACGTGCGTCCAGCCTTTACCGCTTCATAGTTGTGAGACCTGGAAAAGTTGCTTAACCTCCTAGAGCCTTGATGTCCTCATGTGGGAAATATGGATAATAATTTTTACTACATATGGCTGTTGGGGGTTAAAAAGGATCAGCATGTAATATGCTCAGCACTGTGCGTGGCCTCTAGAAAGTGTTCGTAAGTGGTGGTGGTGGTGATGCTGGTCTTGCTGACGACTGGGTGCTAGGCTTGAGGGAGACAGCAACCCTGTTCACCCCCCGCTGGCAGTCCCTCTGCACAGAGGTGGCCAGCTGGGATGTCCCTGAGCTGAGCACTGTGACATGCTGGGAGGGGCTGTGCTTCTGGTAGGGAACGTTTGTCCAGGTTCCCCTGCACTGGCATTTTAGGGGAAGATGGCAGTCCCAAGTTGGGTGTGTTGGCAAGGGGTCACTAGGTTAGCCACTGGGACCAGCCAAGGTCACTCGTACTTACTCAAATGGGTCGCTTGGGTCAGCTTTCTGCAGTTCTGGAGGTATTGGGATCCGCTTATAGTACATCTCCCAGTCAAAGGCGCCCCGCATGGCATCCCCGGCCTGTGTTTCATACCGAAAGTCATCGTGGTCGATCACATCAATCATTGGGCACACAATGGTCTTGCGGTTCCGGGCGATGCGGTCTGAAGAAGCCAAGAGATGCCCATTAGGGACGCAGGATGGGGGGAGCAGCTACGTCCACGACCCTGCTCTGCACCTTGCTCGCATTCTTAATGTGTTCCCTGAGTGATTGCTCTGAACACTCGAGTTTGAGAATCCCAAGAGCAAGGGAGAGTGCAGGCTTTAAGAAAGATGGACCAGGGCTCCCATCCCAGGCCTGTTCCCCCGAGCTACATAAATAATGTTTCTGAGCCCTGGTGTTCTCCTCTGTGAAATGGGGAGAAGAGTCTCAGCACCACGGGCTGCTATGAGTACTGGATCCAACGGTGGTTAGGGGTGTCCAGCACGGTTGCCTGTAATGGTCAGCACTGTTGCAGAAAGAGAGGTTAATTTCCTTCTGAGAGGGCTCCTGCTCTGGCCTTGTCAGGCTCTGCATTCTGGGTCCTAAACTTGACTCCCGGCCTGAAGTAGCCAGGCACCCCAGCACTCACCCCTCACAGGTACTCAAAACTTCCCAGCTATGGTCAGTGAACAAATGGCCCTCCTTGCAAGAGAGTTCAGCTCGCTTTTTCCAACAGTCAGAACTACTGAGGAGGGCATGGACTATCCCATGAGCTCCTCATGACTGATGTGCGAGCAAGGCCTGGCAGCCCTTTGCCCTGCAGGAATGCTACAGGGTAGGTGATTCAAGATGGCAAGGGCAGTCCCTAGCCAGATGGCATTTTATGGTCCCCTTTAAGCCAGGGAGAAGCTGATTCTGTAAAATGCACTCTGCCCACCCTACCAACCAGAATTTTAAGCTTTGGTTTGCTCTGTTCTTCAGTGTTCCTTCTGCCAAGAAGCTGTGGCTGCAGCTTGGGGGTGCCAGTGATAGATGGGCAAGTGGTCTGTGTTGGGGTGCCTGGCTGCTTGGGCCAGCAGTCCAGTTCAAGGCTGGGAATGTAAAGTCTGGTAGGGCCAGTGTAGGCTGGGAGCTGCCTGGGGCGGGCTCAGGCTTCATCAAGTACTTTTTTCTTCTGAGAGAGAGCAGCATTTTTGCCCTTTTCTAAATTGCAAGACACAATTCATAGATGGGTCATTAAATTGATTGAGTGTGTGTGTGTGTGTGTGTGTGTGTAATGAACCAAAAAAGAATACTGAGTGTCAGGGTGCATTCCACCTGATAAGAAAAAGTATTTTTTCAAGAAACGGGTTTCCGTTATATTGCATGGGTGTGTATCTGCATATTGGATTGAGATGTCCAATGTATTTCTAACTGTGGCACATAGTTTTAACAAAGCCTGAGAAGGGCTGCTTTCAGCAGTGTGTCCTCTGGGCTACCAGGGCTCGATATACCCATGATGTATTTAAAAAACACCTGCCCCAGGTGCACTGAATCAGAATCTCTGGGGGTGGAGCCTGCATCTGCCTTGCAAACAGGCTCCCTAGGGATTCCTAATGAAGTCGAAGAAACTTCTCCAGGGAAAGATCTAGAGAGGTGCCTCCCTTCCAAATTATTCATGGCCATGCAGGGGATCTCACTTCTGGAGAGGCTCTGGGCCTGCGGCACGCTGGCTGAAAATGGGAGGTGGGAGGGGTCAAGGCTTAGCATCAGAGAGCCAGCATTCCAGGGTGCTGCACTCACCTGGGGACAGATTGCTCAGGTCCCAACCCTGGTTTTGTCACCCACAAGCAGTATAACCTTGACAAAGGTTATCTGATGCCTCCGAAACTTAGCTTCCTTGCCGACAAAATGAAGGAAAACAGCACCTGTCTTGTGGGGTTCCTGTGAAGACCAAGTGGGACAGTGGGGCCCAGGTGCTTAGCCCAGCCTCTCGCACATTCACACATCTCATTAGTGCTGCGCGGACATTGCTGTGAGCAGGATTGCTGAAAGAAGCTCAGAAGCTCAGCATTTCCCTCATTCTCTTTGCTCTTTAGTTTTCTCATTTGTTCTATGTGGATAATAATGTCTGGCCTGTCTGCATTCCCACATAACTGTCAAATTCAAATGTGGCTGTGGCCTCAAAAGCTAACGGACTAGCAGAGCCATGATGATGATGATGATGATGATGATGATGATGATGATGATGATGGTGGTGGTGGTGGTGGTGGTGATGGCAGTGGCAGCAATGAGGATCAAGAGTGGCTTTCCTTTGGGAGGCTGAATCCTTCTCAGGCTCAGGAATGCCTCATCTCCCCAGAAGGCAGAGAGAGCTGTGCATGGAGGTGTTAACGGTTTAGAGACAAAAGCCCTGATGCACTCTGTCGGCTGCTCATATTAACAGGGACAGACGTTTACATCTATACCATTGGTTCACATTCCTATTGGAAAAATAAAAAATAAAAAGAGGGAGAATGTTTCCTCCATGTATTCTGCAGATTATGAAAATTACGCTCATATATTTCCATAGAAACAGAGTTAAGGGTTATTTAGACTCCAAGCTCAGCTTCCTGCCCCACCACTTCATTCTCTTTATGAGTCACTGAATGACCCAACAAATGGGTTGTTTCCTCAGCACTATAAATTAGGTGATTTATGGTCACACTTTTTTCTCTCTTTTTCTTTTTTAGTAATGAGAGGCAGATACAGAGATCTCTTGGTTTAATTAGATAAAGAGTTTACCAGAAAGTGTAGGTTATATCCTTTTCCTAACCCAGCAGGATCCTGGACCCTTGGGGTCAGAAGAGTATAATCTAATACTGAAGTTCCATGCTGATCTGTGTTAGAGAATGAATGTGCTGGATTATCTGATTAAGCCGTGCAGGTTTTGCTTTCTGTTCTCAGCTCTGCCTGATGGCCCAACCAGTGCTCCTCCAAGTGTGGTCCCTGGATCAGCAGCTGGCACCAGGTTAGCTGGTTAGAAATGCAGCTGCTCAGGGGCGCCTGGGTGGCTCAGTCGGTTAAGCGTCTGACTTCAGCTTAGGTCATGATCTCACGGTTCGTGGGTTCGAGCCCCACATCGGGCTCTGTGCTGACAGCTAGTTCAGAGGCTGGGGCCTGCTTTGGATTCTGTGTCTCTCTCTCTCTCTGACCCTTCCCTGCTCATGCTGTCTCTCTCTCTCTCTCAAAAATAAATAAAATATTAAAAAAAAAAATGCAGCTGCTCAGGCCCTACCCCAGACCTCTTCAATCAAACCCTGGGGTGGGGTCAGCACTTTCTATTTTAGTGAGTCTTCCAGGTGATTCTGCCATAGGCTCATTCTGGCCATGAACTACAGTCTTCTTTGCTTCCTGAGCTTTCTGTTACAGAGAGCGTACCTACTCATTTGTGAGTTTTATTTTTCTCCCTGGATTGATAACTATTCTCCAATCTGTCTCTGGCCTGTCCCTCACCTGATTCCCAGGCTTAATGTCCCATTAAGGGGGACATTTCCTCTTTGATGTCCGCCTGTTAGCACCAGCTCATCGCCTTCCACAAATCTGAACTCTGCAGAATTTAGACCTGCTTCTTCAGCCAGCTATGAGGCACCTCACTGCCCAGCATCCAATCCTCATCTCCCTTCTGTCCATGTGGCTGTGCTGGATGATGCCTGGATCACGCTGCCCTGTCCACAGCCCTTTCCTGATAGCTGTTGGAAACTCTCCAGAGAGGAAATGAATTTAGGGAGGTAGTGTGAGTTCTGAGAGTAGACAGACTTTGGGGCCAGAGATGGTGACTTTGACACTTGTGACCCAAGGGAACAATATTGAGTCACTCAGTATCTCCAAACCTGGTTTCTTCTACTATGAGAATGGGGACAGTTTTGACCTGGCATGGTTTTGTGAGGACTGGAGATAACGTTTACAACTTTCCTGGCTCGGTAGCAGGGCACTGAATGCTAACACTTCTAAGTTGCTAGGCTAATGTCCCTCCACAATGTAGCTCCTACAGTAGAGAGCCTTGACTGGCTTTCCAATAAAATTTCAACTAATCTGGAGGAGACAATCATACAACTAGACATTAGTATGCTGCTGTATGACTTTGGGCAAGTCACTTCCTCTCTCAGCTTCCTTCTCTGTAAAATGAAGGTCTCTGAGCAGTCCTGAATCCCTCGTGGCACCTGGCATTGGCTGGCAGCATCTCAAGCAGTCAAGAGAACCCTTGTGGATGACCCCTGCAGAAGGCTGGGGCCTACCTTGCCTTGGGAGGGTTGCTTACCGAGCAAGGGGGGGAGCCAGTTGACATTGGCTTCACAGTGTGAGTCTAAGAATGTGATGACATCCCCGGTTGCTGCAGAGGCCCCCAGCATCCGGGTCCTTATTAGCCCTTCCCGTTTCTTGGTTCGAAGAATCCTCACACTGGGGAAGAGGGCCATGTAGTCTTCAAGTGGCTTCTTCAGGTGTTCTGTGAGAGAGATAGAAGAAGACAGAGGGACAGATGGGTTAGAACAGCTGTTTAGTAATCACTCTCGTGACTGCTCCCTTATGTGTGCACTGTATTTTATAGCTTAGACACAGCTTTCCTACACAATGCCTCATGGGACCTTTCAGATATGGCCAAGAAGGGCAGGGACCACCACTTGCATGCTGGACTCTGAAGCTCAGAGAAGTCCAGGGATAGTGCCAGACCTGGAACACACAGAGATCATTTGCATGAGGGTGTGGGCAGTCATGGTTTATGCTGAGACCTATTCCCTCATTTTCTAGAAATAATATTCTGATTTTTCTTTGTGAAACTGCCCCTCCCATCTTCAGTCCATCACACTTTGGTGGGGCTCACCCCATCCCCTGGATCCAAGGGAGAGGAACAGGTAGGATGGGCCTGACCAATGAGGGCATTCCATTTCCTTGTCTACAGTGATGGTTCAGGGATGGCCATGTGACCAGAGTTGATCCACATAATGAATCCTGAGAATTTTTTTTTTCAGAACTACTTAAAACTAGGCCCTTTCTTCTCATTAGAGTTGCTAAGTTGGCTGGCCATAAATCTGGAGCTGATGGTGACATCTTTGGCAAATGAGGTGATGAGAAGTGGGGGAGGGAGACTTCTGCTGAGAATGAAGTAAACATGTAAGAAGAGTCAAGAGATGGAAATTATTCTGATGGCATTTTGATTCCCCAGATCCCTCTTGCCTAAAGCAGATAGACTCCTAGATGTTCTTACTGCACACAAAACAAATTCCTCTTCTTGCTTATTCTAATGTGGGTTGGGTTTCTACCCTGTGCCTGGTAAAGTTGTTCTGAATAAATCTCAAAAATTGTCTCCATTTACTAAAAAAGTCCCAGCCTTAACACTAGTGTCTCTTGATTTTAATCAGGGTCAGGGCACTTCAAGAAAAATCTAGTATGGTTACAAAAAAGCCCTAAAGTTTATATTACACTTAATGATGAAATAGTGAATGCTTTTATTCAATGATCAGGATAAAGGCTGTACTCTCTCTCACCACTTCAATTCAGCATTGTACTAGAACTCCTAGCCAGTGCAATTGGCAAGACAAAGAAATAAAGGCATAAAGATTGGAAAGAAAAAGGTAACAGTATCTTTAATTGTAGATGACATGATTATTTACATAGAAAAATCCTAAGAAATCTACAACGAAGCTAGCAAGATTTCAGGATACAGGTTTAAATGTTGATTTAAAAATTAACTGTATTTCTAAGTACTGGCAGATAAAAAAAAGCAATTGGAAAATGCAATTTAAAATAGTAAGCATACCATTTGCAATTTAACAAAAGAAGTAAAATCTGTATGCTTTGAAAACTGCAAAACATTATTGAAAAATATTAAAGACTAAAATACATGTAAAGATAGTCTGTGTTCATGAATTGGATGAATTAACATTGTTAAGATGCCAATACCTCCTATGTTGATCTACAGATTCAATGAGATCAAAATCACAGCTGACCTCTTTGCAAAAATTATCAATTGATAAGCTGATCCTAAATTTATGGAAGAGATCAAGGGATCTAGGATAGCTAAAAAATCTTTTGATTACTTACACACGAACAATTATAGCAACACTATTCACAATAACCAAACAGTGGAAATAACAAGCTTCCGTCGTTTCATGAATGGATAAACAACTATGAAATATATTCATACAATGGAATATTAATCACAAAAAGCAATGAAGTACTGATACATGGAACAATGCAGATGAACTTCCAAACATTACACCAGGTAAAAGATGCCAGCCACAAAGGTCACATGTTGTATCATTCTACTTGTATAAAATTCCAGAATAGGTAAATTTATAGAGACAACAAACAAATTAATGATTACCAAAGACTGGGGTAGAGAGAGATGAGGAGTAACTACTCAATGGGTATGGTGTTTTGTTTCCTTTAGGAGTGATAAAACATTCTGGAACCAAGTGATGGTTGCATAACATTGTGAATGTACTAAATGCCAGTGAATTGTATACTTTAACACAGTACTGCATACGTTAACATGGTTAATTCTTATGTTATGTGGATTTTACCTCAATAAAAAAAATGGGTAAAAGATCTGAATAGGCACTTCTCCAAAGGAGATCTACAAACGACCAATGAACACATAAAAGGATGTTCAACATCCTTAGTCACCAGGGAAATGCAAATCAACACAATGAGATACTACTTCACATCCACTAGGGATGGCTATAATGCACAAGTCTGATAGAAAGTGTTGACAAGGATGTGGAGGATAAGAATCTCCATATACTGTTGGTGGAACTGTAAAATGGTGTAGCTACTTTGGAAAACAGTCTGGCAGTTCCTCAGTTAAGCACAGTTACCATATTACCCAGCAATTCCATTCCTAGGTATATACCCAAGAGAAATGAAAACACACATCCACCCAAAAATTTGCACAATGTTCATAGCAGCAATATTCAAAATAGCTCCATATTGAAAACCATCCAAATATCCATTAACTGATGAATGAATAAACAAAATGTAGTATAACCACACAGTGGATTTTATTATTCCACAATATAAAAGGAAAGAACGATTGCAACAATATGGATGAACCTGAAAACAGTACACTGTGTTTAAGAAGTCAGACACATAAGACTAGGTATTATATGATTCTGTCTATATGAAATTTCTAGAAAGATAAAATTACAGGGACAGAAAGGAAGTCAGCAGTTGTCTAGAGCTGGGTTGAGAGTGGGGACTGATTACAAACAGGCACAAGGGAACTTTCTGGAGTGATGGAAATATTCTAAAACTAGATTATAGTGATAGTTTTACAACTGTATGAATTGACCTAAGAACATACTAAACTGCAAGCTTAAAATGAGTGATTTTTATATTATGTAAATTACACTTGAATAAGGCTGTTAAATTAAAAAGAATTTTAATTTAACATTTTAATATTAAATTATTTAAATTATTAAAATACATAAATTAAAGAACAATTGGAAAGTACAATAAAAATACCATTTATAATAGCTTCATATAGATAGAGACCCAAATAAATGGAGAGATAAATCATACATATTGACTGGAAGACTCCATATTGTTAGAGTCAATTCTCCTCAAATTCGTCTACAGATTCAACATAATCCCAATAAAATCACAGCAGGTTTTGAAATTGACAACTTTCAAAGAACCTAAACTAGTGAAAACAAAAACAATCTTGAAAAAGAGCAAAGTTGGAAGACTCACTGATTTCAAAATTTATTACAGTCAGAATAATCAAAACAATGTAATACTGGCAAGAAATAATCAATAGAACAGAATAGAGAGGCCAGAGATATTCCTACATATACGTCATTGATGGACTGGTTTTTGACAAGGGCACTAAGGTAAATTCAATGAGAATATAAAAGAAATTTTAAAATGTGAAACAAAACAAATGAGCAAAAGGAAAAAAAGAGAGAAAGACAAACCAAGAAACAGGTTTAATTATAGAGAACAAACAGATGGTTACCAGAGGGGAGATGGTGGGAAGATGGGTAAAACAGGTGACAGGGACCAAGAGAACACTGGGGGCACTTGGGTGGCTTAGTTGGTTAAGCCTCCAACTCTTGATTTTGGCTTTGGTCACAATCTCATGGTTAGTGGGTTTGAGCCTCCCTGTTGGGCTTTATGCTGATAGTGCAAAGGCTGCTTGGGATTCTCTCTCTTCCTCTTTCTTTCTCTCAAAATACATAAATATTAAAGTAAAGAGGGCACTTGTGATGATCACTGAGTAATGTACATAATAGCTGAATTTATGTTGTACACCTAAAATTAACATAACACTGTATGCTAACTATACTGGAATAGAAATAAAAAAACTTGAAAAAATAAAACATGAGCTAGCATAACTGGATAAACACATGAAAAAAAGATGAACCTCAACCCCTATCTCCTACCATACACAAAAGATAATTTTAGATGGATAGCAGATTTATATATAAAGGCGAAAGCTATAAGGTTTCTCGAAGAAAAGATAGGAGATTATTGTGAACTTGGGGTAGGAAAAGATTTCTTAAGACATAAAAACACTAACCCATAAAAGGAAAAAATGATAAATTGGACTTGATTAAGAACTTGCTCTTCAAACTTTGCTCATCAAAACACATCAAAGCCATCAGTAAGAAAATGACAAGGCAGGCAACAGTCTGGGAGAAAATATTCACAATACATGAATCTGACAAAGGATTTGTATCCAGAATATGTAATGAATTCCAACGAAGTCAATAATAAACAGATGACCAATTTAAAACTGGGCAAAAACTTTGAAATATTTTTACAAAAATACATTTCACAAAAGAATTTATATACATATAGCCAACAAGCATATGAAAAGATGTGAACCAAATTAAAACCCTGAGATGCCATTAGCTATACATTCCCCAGGGAGGGGTGTTAAGATGGTGCAGGAGTAGGGGGACCTTAGGCCTGCCTCATCCTTCGAATACAGCTGGATAAATATCAAATCATTCTGAACACTCAAGAAATCAATCTAAGAGAAGAAAACCACAAGTCTACCACAAGTAGAAAAACAACTACCTTGTGGAAGCTTCTTTTAACAAGCAGACCAAAACACACCTAGATGTAGCTTTTATTTTTCTTTTCTGGACAAAATGACCAGATGGAGGAATTCACCCCAAAAGAAAGAATAGGAAGTTAGGGCATGTGGGTGGCTCAGTCAGCTAAGCAACCAACTTAGACCCAGGACATGATCTCACAGCTCATGGGTTTGAGCCCTGCGTTGGACTCTGTGCTGACAGCTCAGAGCCTGGAGCCTGCTTTGGATTCTCTGCCCCTCCCCCACTAGCTCTCACTCTCTCTCTCTCAAAATAAATAAACATTTAAAAAAAAGAGAGAATAGTTCATAGCAGCACTCTCAACAATAGCTAAAACATGGAAAGAGCCTAAGTGTCCATCAACAGATGAATGGATCAAGAAGATGTGGTTTATCTATTCCATGGAATACTACATGGCAATGAGAAACAATGAAATCTGGCCACGTGTAGCAACATGGATGGACCTTGAGGGTGTTATGCTGAGCGAAATAAGTCAGGCAGAGAAGGACAAATACCATATGTTTGCATGTATAGGAGGATTAGGAGGAACTTGACGGAGGAACAAGGGGGAGAAGAAGGGGGGAAATGGAGGGGGAAAGGGAGAGAGACAAACCATGAGAGACTCTTGAATGCTGACAAAAACTGAGGACTGATGGATGTGGGGGGGAGGATGAGAGACTCTTGAATGCTGACAAAAACTGAGGACTGATGGATGTGGGGGGGAGGAGGGATGGGCATGGAGGAGGACATTTGTGGGGATGAGCACTGGGTGTTATGTGGAAACTAATTTGACAATAAACTATTTGTAAAAAAAAGAAAAAAAGAGAGAGAGAATAGGAAGGAGAAGTAATAGCCAGGGATTTAATCAATACAGATAGAAGTAAGATGTCTGAACTAGAAATTCAAACAATTCTAAGGATACTAGCTGGGCCTGAAAAAAGCATAGAAGACATGAGAGAATTCCTTAAAATAACTTTTAGTTCTTTTAAATAAAATAACTAAAAACTAGTCAGGCCAAAATTTAAAACTATAACCAAGATGCAAATCCAAATGGATGCCATAACAATGAGGATGAACAAAGCAGAGGAGCGAATTTGTGATAAGGAAGAAAAAAATTATGAAAAATAATGAAGTTGAAAAGAAGAGGGAAAGAAAGGTAATGAATCCCGAAAGTAGACTTAGAGAACTCAGTGACTTCTTAAAATGCAATAACATTTGCATCACAGGAGTTCCAGAAGATAAAGAAAGAGAAAAAGGGGCAGAAGGTTTATTTTAGCAAATTACAGCTGAAAACTTCCCTAACCTAGAGAAGGATACAGACATTGAAATCCAAGAAGTCCCATGAAATTCAACAAAAGCTGGCCATACGACCTAGACATATCATTGTCAAATTCATAAAATACAGACAAGGAAAGAATCCTGAAAGCAGCAAGGGGAAAAAAGTCCTTAACCTACAAGGGAAGGCAGATCAGGTTTGCAGCAGATCTGTCCGCAGAAACTTGGCAGGCCAGAAGGGAATGGTAGGGTATATTCAATGTGCTGAGTGGCAGAAATATACAGCCAAGAGTACTTTATCCAGCAAGGCTGTCATTGAGAATAGAAGGAGAGATCAAAAGTTTCCCAGACAAACAAAAACTAAAGGAGTCTGTGACACTAAACCAGCCCTGCAAGAAATATTAGAGGGGACTATTTGGGGAAAAAAAGACCAAAAGCAATAAAGACTAGAAAGGAACAGAGAACATAACCAGAAATACCAATTTTACAGGTAACACAATAGTAGTAAATTCATATCTTCAATAATTATCTTACTAATAATCCATTAGTAAATGGACTAAATGATCCAGTCAAAAGACAAAGGGTATCAGAATGGATTAAAAAAAAACAAGACCCATCTATATGCTGTGTAGGAGACTCATTTTAGAACTAAAGACACCTGCAGATTGAAAGTAAGGGGATGGAATGCTGGAGTAGCCATACTTATGTCAGACAAACTAGATTTTAAAACAAAAACTGTAACAAGAGATGAAGAAATCCATTACATCATAATTAAGGGGTCTATCTATAAAGAAGACCTAACAATTGTAAATTCTTACGTCCCCAACTTGGTAGCCACCAAATATATAAATCAGTTAAAAAATAAACATAAAGAAACTCATTGATAATAATACTATAATAGTAGGGGACTGTAACACTCCACTTACAGTAATGGACAGATCATCTAACCAGAAAATCAACAAGGAAACAATGGCTTTGAATGACATACTGGACTAAATGGACTTAACAGATGTATTAAGAGAACATTTCATAGTAAAGCAGCAGAATACACATTCGTTTTGAGTGCACATGGAACATTCTTCAGAACAGAGCACATACTGGGTCAGAAATCACCTCTCAATAAGTACAAAAAGATGGAGATCATACCATGCATATTTTCACACCACAATGCCATGAAACGTGAAGTCAGCCACAAGAAAAAATTTGTAAAGACCATAAATACATGGAGGATAAAGAACATCCTACTAAAGAATTAATGTTAATCAGAAAATTAAAGAAGAAATAAAAAAGTATACGGAAGGCTGTAAAAATGAAAACATGACAGTCCAAAATCTTTGGGATGCAGCAAAGGCAGTCCTAAGAGGGAAGTATATTACAATATAGGCCTACCTCAAGAAGCAAGAAAAGTCTTAAATACAAAGCCTAACCTTACACCTAAAGGAGTTGGAAAAGGAAAAGCAAATAAAGCCTAAAGCAAGCAAAAGAAGGTAAATGATAAAGTTTAGAGCAGAAATAAATGATAGAGAAACAAATAAACAAAAAACCAGTAGAACAGATCAACAAAACTAAGAGCTGGTTTCTTGAAAGAATTAATAAAATTGATAAACCTCTAGCCGACTTATCAAAAAGAAAAAAGAAAAGATCCAAGTAAATAAAATCATGAATAAAAGAGGAGGGATCACAACCAACACCACAGAAATACAAATAATCATAGATTATTATGAAAAATTATATGCCAACAAACTGGGCAATATGGAAGAAATGGACAAATTACTACAAACATACAAACTACCAAAACTGAAACAGAAAGAAATAGAAAATTTGAATAGACCCATAACAAGCAAAGAAATTGAATCCGTAATCAAAAATCTTTCAACAAAAGTCCATGGCAGATGGCTTCTCAGGGGAATTATACCAAACATTTAAAGAAGAGTTAATACCTATCCTTCTCAAACTGTTCCAAAAAATAGAAGTGGAAGGAAAACTCCCAAATTCCTTCTATGAGGCTAGCGTTACCTTCATTCCAAAACCAGACTAAAAAGGAGAATTACAGAACAATATCCCTGATGAAAATGGATGCAAAATCCTCAACAAAATAGTAGCAAATTGAATCCAACAGTACATGAAAAGAATTATTCACTACAATCAAGTGGGACTTATTCCTGGGCTGCAGGGGTGGTTCAATATTCTCAAATCAATTGATGTGATACACCAATTAATAAAAGAAAGGATAAAAACCATGTGATCCTCTAAATAGATATAGAAAAAACATCTAACAAAATACAGCATCAATTCTTGATAAAAACCCTCAATAAAGTAGGGATAGATGGAACATACCTCAACGTCATGAAGGTCATATATGAAAGACCCACTGCTAATACCATCCTCAATGGGGAAACGCTGAGACCTTTTCCTCTATGGTCAGGAATAAGACAGGGATGTCTCCTCTCACCACTACAATTTAAAAGTACTGGAAGTCTTAACCTCAGCAATCAGACAACAAAAAATAAATAAAAGGCATCCAAACTGGCAAGGAAGAAGTCGAACTTTCACTATCTGCAGGTGACATGATACTCTATGTAGAAAACCTGAAAGACTCCAGCAAAAATTGCTAGAACCAATACATGAATTCAGCAAAGTTGCAGGATATAAAATCAACTTACAGAAGTATGTTGCATTTCTATACACTATAATGAAACAGCAGAAAAGGAAATCAAGGACTAGATCTCATTTATAATTGCACCAAAACCCATAATGTACCTAGGAATAAACCTAACCAAAGAGGTAACAGATCTGTGCTCTGGGGGCACCTGGATGGCTCAGTCGGTTAAATGTCTGACTTTCTATTTTGGCTCAGGTCATGATCTCCTGGTTCATGGGTTCAAGCCCTGTGCTGGGCTCCACTCTAACAGTGGAGAGCCTGCTTGGGATTCTCTATCTGTCTCATTCTCTCTCTCTCTCTCTCTCTCTCTCTCTGTCTGTCTGTCTCCCACTCTCTCTGGCCTTCCCTGACTTACTACCCAAAGCAATCTCCATTTTAATGGAATCTCTATCAAAATACCATCAGTATTTTTCACAGAGCTAGAACAAACACTCCTAAAATTTGCATGGAACCACAAGAGACCCCAAATAGCCAAAGTAATCCTGAAAAAGAAAAGCAAAGCTGGAGGCATCATGATTCCAGACTTCAAGCTATATTACAAAGCTATAGTCATCAAGATGGTATGGTAGTAGCACAAAAACAGATCAATGGAACAGAACAGAAAACCCAGAAATGGGTCCACAACTATATGGTCAACTAATCTTTGACAAAGCAGAAAGACTATCCAGTTAAAAAAGACTGTCTTTTCAACAAATGGCACTGGGAAAAGTGAACAGCAACATGCAGAAGGATGAAACTGGACCACCTTCTTACACCAGACACACAAATTACACCAGACACACAAATAAATTCAAAATAGATGAAAGACCTAAATGTGAGACAGGAAACCATCAAAATCCTAGAGAAGAACACAAGCAGGGACCTCTTTGACCTTGGCCACAGTAATTTCTTACTAGTCATGTTGCCAGAGGCAAGGGAAACAAACACAAAAATGAATTTTTGTGACTGCAAAACGAAAAGCTTCTGCAGAGTAAAAAAAAAAAAAGCAATCAATAAAACTAAAAGGCAACCCCTGTAATGGAGGAAGGTATTTGCAAATGACATATTGGATAAAGGATTAGTATCCAAAATCTATAAATAACTTATTAAACTTAACACCCCAAAAACAAATAATCCAGTTAAGAAATGGCCAGAAGACATGAATAGATAATTTTTCAAAGAAGGCATCCAGGTGGCTAACAGAGATATGAAAACATGCTCAACATCATATGTCATCAGGGAAAGACAAATCAAAACCACAATGAAATACCATCTCACACCTATAAGAATGTGTAAAATTAGCAACACAAGTAACAACAGGTTTTGGTGAGAATGTGGAGAAAGGGGAACCCTTCTGCACTGTTGGTGGGAACTGGTGTAGCCACTCTGGAGAACAGTATGGTGGTCCCTCAAGTTAAAAACAGAACTACTTTATGACCCAGAAACTGCACTGGTATTTACCCAAAGGATACAAAAATACAGGTTTTATGGGGTACATGCACCCCAATGTTTATAGCAGCATTATCAACAATACTCAAATTATGGAAAGAGCCCAAATGTCCATTGAGAGATGAATGGATAAAGAAGATGTGATATATTATATACAACGGAATATTACTCAGCCATTTTCATTAAAAAATAATGAAACCTTGCCATTTGCAACAATGTGGATGGAGCTAGAGTGTGTTATGCTAAGTGAATTAAGTGAGCCAGAGAAAGAGAAATACTACATGATTTCACTTATATGTGGAATTTAAGAAAAATAAACATATGGGGGGGAGAAAAAGAAAAAAGAGAGAAACAAACTGTAAGAGATTCTTAAAGACAGAGAACAAACTGAGGGTTGATGAAGGGTGAGAGGAAGGGGATGGGCTAGATAGGTGATGGGCATTAAGGAGGGTACTTGTTATGATGAGCACGGAGTATTGTATGTAAGTGATGAATCACTGAATTCTGCTCCTGAAACCAATAATGCACTGTATGTTATCTAGAATTTATTTATTTTATTAAAAAAATTTTTTAACATTTATTCATTTTTGATAGATAGAGACAAGAGTGTGAGCAGGGAAGGGGCAGAGAGAGAGGGGGAGACACAGAATCCAAAGCAGGCTCCAGGTTCTGAGCTGTTAGCACAGAGTCCAAAGCAGGGCTCGAACCCACAGACTACAAGATCATGACCTGAGCTGAAGTTGGACACTTAACCAACTGAGCCACCCAGGTGCCCCTATTTTTATTTTTAAAAATTACTTACTTATTTTTATTTGAGAGACAGAGAGAGCGAGAGAGCAAGTGCATGTGTGTGCAAGTGGGAGAGGGGCAGAAGGAAAGACAGAATCTTAAGCGGGCTGCTTGTTCATCATGCAGCCCAATGTGGGGCTTGACTTCAGGGCTCTGACATCATGACCTGAGGTGAAATCAAGCGTCAGACACTTAACTGACTGAAGCATCCAGGTGCCTGAACTAATTAGAAATTAAATAAAAATTTGAAAAGAAAAAAAATGCCAACCATCAACAAAACAAAACAAAATTAAAAACTACATTCCCCAGAATGACAAAAAGTAAAAACAGGAACAATACCAGGTACTGGGGAAGAGAGGAGCAATTGGAACGCACTCCTTGCTGGAAGGAATATGAAGTATACAACCACTTTGAGAAGCTGCTTCTTACAAAGGTAAACAGGCAACTGTCCTATGTCCAGCAATTCCACTCATAGGTATTTACCCAAAAGAAACAGAGACATTCACCCAGAAAAACAATGAGAATGCTTCACAGTGTTTTTATTCATAATACTATCAATTAGAAACAACCTAAATGTCAGCAACAGGTGAAGGGATAAACAAATCATGGTAGAGTTGTACAATAGACTCCCTACAGAGCAACAAAAGGAGCAAACTGGTGTATCCAACCACATGGATGATTGCAAATTATTATATTGAACCAAAGAAGCCAGACACAAAAAATAACTTAGTGTATGATCCATTTGAAGTTCATCAACAGCCAAAATAATATTCTCTGTCTCAGTTGGGAAGACTGGAACTGAAAATTAGGACAACTGGGCTGTGCTCTCATGTCTGGCACAGTGGGCTCACCCTTGATCTCTTCTGGGCCTTGGTGCTATCCCTGAATCAGGGTTTGGACCAGGGCCTGGGACCCTGGCCTCAGGGAAGCCCAGTTAGCACATGACCAGAGCTATCACGTGATCACTTTCCTAACCCAGGCCCCAAATCCTGCTCTGAATTCACTGCATGGGGGGTTATAGCTGGAAGGGCCCTCCTAAATCAGGGGCACAGTCAAATCACCTGGTGAGCTGGCTGTCAATGCAGCTGCACTGGGCATCCATCATCCCAGGGGACTGTGACCTGCTAAGCCTGGGGTAGCATCCAGTGTCTTTAGCTTCACTTGACCCACAAGAGATTCTGATGCACAGCCAGGCCTGGAAACCACTAGAATAGTTCCATTTCTTTATTTTATAGACAGAACAGCAGGGCTGGGTTTCAAACCAGGGTCCCCAGGTTATTTTTCTAACCCTGTACAGAAATGAATCACTTTTGCTGTTACGTAAGGCAGATTATAATTTGCAAATGAGCTGCACACATTTTATCTTCTTTGGTTCATAAAATCATACTCTGCATCATGCTTTTCCCCACTTAACAGGTGAGAAAACGGATGCTCAGAGCAGCTAAGAAACTCGCCTGGGGTTGTATACCCAGCAAATTGCCAGGTTTTCTATAGAGACATGATGTTTTCCCCCTTTCTGTGTTTTCCCCAAGCTCTTACAGTCCTACGCTATGCTTTTTCCCCACTGCCACTACCCCACCTCATTTTTAAAAATCAACTCACCTTTTTATTAAAAAATTTTTTTTTAATGTTTTATTTATTTCTGAGAAAGAAACAGACAGCGTGAACAGGGGAGGGTCAGAGAGAGAGGGCGATACAGAATCTGAAACAGGCTCCAGGCTCTGAGCTGTCAGCACAGAGCCCGATGTCGGGCTCGAACCCACGAACCGTGAGATCATGACCTGAGCCAAAGTCGGATGCTTAACCGACTGAGCCACCCAGGCGCCCCTCAACTCACCTTTTTAAATAAAAAAATATTTTATTGAATTACATTTACTTTAAAGGAAATAGGGGCGCCTGGGTGGCTCAGTCAATTGAGCATCCGACTTCGGCTCAGTCATGATCTCACAGTTTGTGGGTTTGAGCCCCGCATCGGGCTCTGTGCTGACAGCTAGCTCAGAGCCTGGAGCCTGCTTCAAATTCTGTGTCTCCCTCTCTCTCTGTCCCTCCCTTGCTCATGTTGTCTCTCTCTCAAAATAAATAAACGTTAAAAAAATTTAAAAAATAAAATAGGGGCGCCTGGGTGGCTTAGTCGGTTNCCCCCAAGGAGCTTACAGTCTGTTCTCTCTCTGTCAAGAAGCGAGACACATACAACCAGAGACTCTCTATCCGAGGTAATCAGCAGACACGGGCAAGAGCTGGGAAGAGAAAACCTCTCCACGTGATTCAATGTGGCCTAATGCAAAGTCTCTGAACCAACTGAGATCATGTCAGGTGCCACCTAAAACCACTTTTGCACAGGGAACACTCAGGACACTGCTCCAGTGGCTCGATGGAAGTTTCCAGAATCTTCCACGACCGGAAGTGTGTTTTTGTGTTGTATCCCCTGGCACCTTGTAAGTCAGAGCAATTAAAAGATATACAGAGAAAAGATTATCTCCACATGTACGAGCTGAGGCTGGAAGGCTGAAAAATACACAGGCCGCCTTCCTCCTTGCTTGCCAAGATTAATATGGAGGCTCCTGCCCTTTACCACTTCTCTTTGGAACAGTGACTCTGTAGAAAGCAGAAATCAATTTGCCCTAATTGAGGGACTAAATCTTTCCAAAAGAGACTTTCTTGGGCAGTGAAACAAGATAGCAAGAGGCATGATCACGCTCTAGATATGCTGCTGTTCGGGTAGGAACACTATCTTTAAAAAAAAAGAAAAAAAAATCCATAGTCATTGTCTGTGACCAGTGCTGCCTCTTGGCTGGATTCAACTGGTAGGTCATTAAAACAAGGATGGGATAATCTTCTTCACCCACACACCACTACTCCCATCAGAGGGTGAAATATTACCTGGTCTGGCTCTAATCATCGAGGGCCCAGCTCGGGCAGAGACCCATCTCTAAATCACCTCAAACGCAGATGGCCGCAGTCATTACAGATCGACCAATTAGGGCCTTCTGACAGCTTGTGGTAAAGTCGGAGCAATTATTTAGGGGCAATTATGTGCCTCCTGTCCTTATCAGGAAATGCATTTACACAAAATCAGGGCTGTTGCCTTCTTTTACCACACTGTCTTCTTGAATGAGCACATTCCGTGAAGTAAGAATTTGAGAGCTGGATGAGGATTTAGATGAAGAAGATGATGGTCATGATGATGACAATTATAGGGGACAATTACTGAGCCCCTGCTCGCACATGGAGCTCCCTGCTTCATACACATAATCTCTGACACATACAATAACACCACACATGGGGTATTACTACCCCATTTTTACAGACAATACCACGAGGCTTAGAGCGGGAGATGTAGCCTGCCCAAGGAACACAGTTCATAAATGATGAAGCCAAGGTCTAAAACCCAGCCCCGCCTGACTGTCAAAGAGCAGACTCTTCCTACTGTACCAAACAAACTCTGCCTCTGCCTCACTGCTACCAGGCTCTTCGATCTGGCCAGAGGGGAGTGGGGGAGGGCCAGAGAAGTTAAATGTCTTCTTTCCCAGAATCATATGGCAACACGGTGTCTTCCACCCTGGGAGTTCCCCCAGCTTCATAAGGACTAGGACAGGGGTGGAAAACAGGCTTCACCGAAGTGCCTAAGCTAATGGGTTGTAATGGATACCTACAGCTGTGTTAAGAAAGGCTCTGAGGCTCTATCCTGGCTCAGCATAGAAGTGCCAGGACTGAGGGGCACCTGGGTGGCTCAGTCGGTTAAGCGTCCAACTTTCGCTTAGGTCATGATCTTGCGGTTCATGGGTTCGAGCCCTGCATCGGGCTCTGTGCTGACTGCCAGCTCAGAGCCTGGAGCCTGTTTCAGAGTGTGTGACTCCCTCTCTCTCTGACCCTCCCCTGCTCACGCTGTCTCTCTCTCTCTTTCCTAGAAATAAATAAAACATTAAAAAAAAATAAAAAAAATAAAAAAAAAGAAGTGCCAGGACTGAGAAGAGAGGTCTGCCCTGAAGCAGCAGGGAGACAGCAGTCCTAATGGCACACACTCACCATTCCTATTCCAGGGGCTGTTCTGATTGAAAACCAATACTGAAGCACTTTTGCCCTTATTACCTGTCATTTAGTGATGAGTCAGGGCCATCCAGCTTGGAGTGAGGTTCATTCTGAAGAGGAGCCCCATCACGGCAAGGCTTTAAGCAGGTGTCAAAAGAGCTGTCAAGAGAGCTCACAGGTGGATTCTGGGTGCCCCGTCCACATCCCCTCAGCTACCAGCCTCTGCCCGGGGCTCTGTACCCCCTCGGGTGGGAGAGTCCTGAGCGCGTGCTCTGTGCTGGCTCCTAGGGCCACCCGTGGGACGGTGCACAGCTGTGTGCTCTGGTGCCATTGCAGGCTCTGGGTGTCCGTTCCCATTCTCACATCCTCACTCTCCTGCTGGTGCTCCTCAAAGTCTCCTCCCAAATTAACTACTTATACTCAAATCCTGCCTCGGTTTGCAGGAAACCCAAGCTAAGACAAAACCAAGCAGCAGGCATGACTTAGGGGAACTGCAAGGCTGACTGTGTGGTTCTGTCGCACTTTGCTGTCTGGCCTGGGTTCTGTAAATCACTGTAACTGTGTTCAGTACTCAGCAGTACCGGCAGTAACCCCAGGGCCTTATGCACATTTACTCATCTAATCTTTACAAACACTCCCAGAGGCAGCTCACGATTAGTATCCCTGTTTAACTGAAACTGGGACACAGGGAGGTTAAGTAACCCTTCCCAGGTCCACACAGTTAGTAAGCGGCAAGTCTTGGATTTAAATCCAGGCAATGTGGATCCAGAGGCTGTAGTCTTCCTTGTAACACTTTTTTTTTTTTTTAATTAAGAATCATTTCAAACATATTAAGAGTAGAATAGAATAAAGGACCCCCTCCCCCCCATCAACCAATCACCCAGCTTCAGGAATTATCAATTCCTGGCCAGTCTAGTCTCATCTCTGGCCCTGCCGCTGGGTGATACTGGAGTCACTGGAGTCTGTGCTCAGAACCACCCAGATGCTGGAGAAGAAAAGCTGGGGAATTAATGTGAGAGGATATGACAGCTCCCATGGGAACAGCACCGGCCCTTTCTCGAGAACACTCCCACTGCGTTCTCTCAAGGTTGGGCACACAGCACCTTCTCAGGAAATACTCGATGGCTTTGCTGGACTCCCCTGAAAGACACTGCAAGGAGGCGAGGACAGGTGTCAATTCTGGCACTACTAGAGAGGAGACAGGCTCAGGGAAGAGAAAGTCTTGCCCCAAGTCTCTTAGCTGGTGAGGTCTGAGTGAGGACCGGAACGCAGGGCCTGTGCTTCCCAGTTCCTTCCTGTACCCCTATATATGTCAAGCTGAACACACGCGTGCGTGCGCGCACGCACACACACACACACACGCACAGGCTTCCCTGGCGCCTGCAGCATTCCTGGCTCCTGTGTTGAAATGGAGCCTCTCCTGGGGCACCTGGGTGGCTCAGTCGATTAAGTGTCTGACTCCCGATTTCAGCTCAGGTCATGATTTCATGGTTTGTGAGATAGAGCCAGGTGTCGAGCACCCCCGTCAGGCCCCATGCTGTCAGCGGGGATTCTCTCTCTACCTCTCTCTCTGCCCCTCCCTGCTCATTCTCTTTCTCTTTCAAAAATAAATAAACTTAAAACAAACAACCAAAAAGAAATGGAGCCTCTCCTTCTTATCCAGTCTCAAGGGAGTTAGGTCTCTGAGGATGGTTCTACCTGGTGGGCTGTGGCCCAGGGAGGAACTGCACTCAGAGGAGCTTCTCTGGGTTGAATAGAGTCCCCCCCCACCCCGCTGACATCCTAGCCCCTAGTACCTGTGAATGTGACCTTCCTTGGAAATAGGGTCTTTGAAGATGTCATCAAGTTGAGGTCAGACTAGTTAAGGGTGGGCCCTAATGCAATGACCAGTGTCCTTTATAAGAGAAATTTGAACACATGAGGAGAAGGCCATGTGATAATGGACACAGATACACTCCAAGAAACACTGAGGATTGCCAGAGACACCAGAAGCCTGCAAGGGGCAAGAAAGGATTGTTCTGTAGAGCCTTCTCATAGGGCATGGCCCAGCTAACCCCTTGATTTTGGACTTCCAGCTTCTAGAACTGCAAAAGAATAAACCTGTGTTGTTCTGAGCCCCCTAGTTTGTGGTATCTTGTTAAGGCAGCCCTAGGACACTGAGACAGAAGGGTGAGGTTTTCACCCAGGCATCGTGATGGTGACACTGCAAGAACAGGGCCCCAGCCCAGGCCACTGCTGTCCTGTGTCTGGAGCACTGTACAATCTGGGGGCAAGTACAGTGGCTGTGGTTGCTGTCCCTGCTCTGCTCTGTCCCTGTTTAGTCTAGCCTGCATGCAGTTCAAGTTCCAAAAAGATAGGTAAATTACATCTCGTCAGCCTTTCAGTGTCTTGCTTAAACCCTTCAATGGCTTCCCATGGCTTTTGGAAGAAGGTCCAAAATCCTTACCAGGAGTGACAGGGCTGTGCGTGCCTGGTTGGTCCCCTCCTTGCTAACCCCCCCCATGCTGTCTTCCCTCAGGTGTCCAAAGGCCCCAGGATGGCCCCTTCTGCCTCAAGCTGCCAGTCCAAGCTGGCCCTTCCACCTGGGTTGTCAAGTTCTCGAGCTTCTCCTCCCCCCACCCAATGCTCCCAGAAACTCCTGCTCATCCGTCAGCTCTCGGCTCAGACTTCAACTCCTCATGAAAGCCTTCCTGATGACCTGTCAGATCGCAGCAGTCCCCAAGGCAGATTGTAGCAGAGCCCTGGAACACGTCCTTCATGTCCCTCAGCTCAGGTCATCCATCGTTCCGCATTCGTGGAATTACTCTGCCTCCCTCCCATTTCAAGCTCCAGGAGGGTGGGCCCCGTGAATGCTCTGCTTGCCAGTGCATCCCACATGCCTCAAGCAGAGCCAGAGGAGTCTGCGAATCCCTGCTGAACCCACACGCCTCCCTCCTGTATCCTTTCATTTGGTTTGATTTCATTTGATCTGATTTCCCTGTGAAGGAAGCAGGTCACGGTTCATCATTCTCATTTCAAGATGAGGGAAGTCAAGTTCAGATGATGTTGTTTCTGGTCCAAGGTTAACACAGCCAGCAAGGTAAATGGGGAAGATAGGACTCAAATCCAGTTCAGTTTGTTCAGGGATATTTCTTTACTCCAGTGCTGTGTGTAATCAAATCAATTCCCAAGTAGAATACCTGAGTTTCGACCTCTGGTGCCATTGAACCTTGCAGAGACACCTGCTGAGAAGCATCAAAAATAAAGGAGCTCTTGTGTCCCACACTCTGGCGGGGCACAGAGCATGTGGGACAGGTCCTCAAGGGAAGAAGAGGCAGAGGAGAAGGGAAGTAGGGATCAAGTCACAAACCAGAGAATCAGCATCGCCCCTGTCACATGGTTGTCTGGCCTCTGGGTGTGTTGTTAATAATGCAGAGGCTGTGGCGGGAGAGGCTGCCCTCCACACATCCGGACTGGCTTCTGGGAGCTGGAGGTGTTCTGGGTCTCATCATGTCTCAGCTTCATGGGCTTCTGGCTTTTAAAGTGTTACAGCTCATCTGTTTCCAGGATTGACTTACTGACTCGTAAGTCCTAGACAATGTATTCTAAGGCACTGCCAGTCTATTTGGAGGAGGGAGGGCACAAGGCAGTCAAAAGTGTCACCTTCATCCAAAAGTGTCGTGACACCCAGGTGTTTCTAGCCAAAGGAAAATTGTTAAGATGAGGTGGACCCTCATTGTCATTGTCACAACTTCTGTCACGTGCTCACTGTGTGTGTCTAGGCCCAGTGTTAAGGGCTGTTAGTTACACACATTGTTATTTATATACATTGTCTCATTTCATTCCCACAACAACGCTACTAGGTAGGAACTATTAACTACCTCAGACAGGAAACTGAGGCTTAGAAAAGTTTTATGTTAATCTGCATCCAAACAGCTAGCAGGTGACAGCCAGAAGTCACACCAAGTGTTTCTGGCATAATTAACTATGAAACTACATCACCCTCTCAATGCCCCTGGTCTCTCCATTCTGCCTGGTGGGTATGCTTCCAATCCCACAGCCTCAATCCTACCTCTCATTCCTGGGATGTCCAGGGCTTTCACTTGCTTACAAAACTTACAGTCAGGTGAATATACACAGCAGGGAAATTAAAAAGAGAGTCTGGGCAGGAAAGCTATGGTTGCATCAGGATATGGCTTTTGGCAGGTGAAAGGCACAGGCATTCAAGCATCATTTATTGCTTGGAAAAGGAAAACGGGCCAGTCCTTCAGGAGAGAACACGTGTTCTGGCCCTGAGTTGTGGGAGGAATTTCAGAGAGGCAGAGCCGCACAAGGCCTCAGAGTTCAGCCCGAAGCCCTGTGTCATTCTCTTTTGATGCGGGTCCTCTCCTAAGACAGTCTAAGGTGTAGCAGACATTCTTTTTCCCCTTCCTCTTCTTCTTGATAATAGCTTTACTGAGATATAATTCACATCCCATACAATCCATCCATATCAAGCCTACAATTCAATGTCCACCAGCCATTTTTGCCCTGTGGAAAGCAGCAGACCAGCTGTACCTTAGCGAAGGCATTTCAGGGGAGAGAACTCAGTTCAGTTTCATCAAGAAAGCACGAGCTGCACTCCTGCTGGGTGCCAGGAGTGATGCTGGCACATTCTTCTCTGCTGATCTATCACGGCGGTTTACAAAGTGTGGACGCCAGGCCAGTTACATCAACGTCACCTAGGAACTGATGAGGGCTGCCAATTCTGAGGCCTCACCTCAAACCTACTGGATCAGATGACGGGGTGCCCAATGATCTGGATTTTAACGAGCTCTCCAAGTGATGCTTGTACATGTTAATGTTCGAGACAAACACTGATTTGATTTCTACTGCAGAAGGTGGGAACAGAGAAATGAATCTAGGCCATCACGATCATGTTAGGATTTCTGAATGACGAGAAATAGAACTTCCCTTTTCCTGCTAGAATAAGAGAAACACTGACATTCTCTGAGGAATGCAAGATTATTTACTGGCCTCCAGCATAACTATGAAAGGGATGGGTAGTGGCTCAGGTGCCCTCCACCCTCTTCCTCAGACTCTTGTGGCCTGGCCTCTCCTTCACCTTCACAGCCTTTCTCTCTCCTCAAGTGAGAGGAGATCTGACAAACGAATGCTCCTCCTGATATGGGCTCACAGCAAAGGGTCTCAAACCTTAACCCTAAAAATCCCCGGGGGAACTGGTTTTCACTGACATTCTGTATGCCTGGCAATAGTGGCTTTCAAATCTTTTGAGTGTGACCCATAAAAAGAACACATTTTACATCCTGACCTGGTACACATATACATTAACTGAAATATAAGGTGTGATGCACCCAGGTATGGTTTTTGGGGGGTTTTTTGTTTTTTTTTCCTATTCTGGCCTCTTGGATTTCACTTTTGTTCAAAAGCTGGTCAAATGATCCCTGAAAAACTGATTTCATGACCTTCCAATGAGTCTAGTACAATCTGAAAAACCCTGGCCTGGGGCACAGTCTGGAACCTCCAATGTTAAAAAAGATGCCTCACTTGATCCTGAAGTTCTTGGCCATGGCCCCCAACCAGAGGCCAGTGCTCCCGGCCCAGTACCCATTGTTGTTATTGTTATTATCGCCAAGATTCTGAGAAAATGTACCCAAGGTCCAGTTCTGTAAACAGGACTGCTACTGCACTGCCCACCTCAGGAGGCCATCACTAGAAAGCCTGCAGGTTGATCTGAGATCTCCGGAGTACCACGAGCGTAGAAAAAGTTATTACTCCCAAGTGGCCAATTTTCTCTAGCCGAAGACACCAAAGAATATATTTTAGGTGTCGTTCGTCTCACCGTAAGAGCTGCCAGGAAAATGTGTGTATTGGGGCTTGGGCATGTATGAGCCCTATCGTCTCTGCAGGTGGAGAATACAGAAGGACACAGCAGATCTGAGGGAACTGGGTCTGAACTCTCTGTCAAAAGCCAACATAGCTTCAACACCTGGCTGACTCACCTTTTGAATCAGTGTGCCTTTAAGTTACAGTTATCTTTTTTTTTAAATTTGTTTTGAGAGAGAGGGAGAATGAGAACGAGCAGAGGAAGGGAAGAGAGAAAGGGAGAGAGAGGATTCCAAGCAGGCTCCATGCTGTCAACACAGAGCCCAACACAGAGATCAATCCCACGAACTGTGACATCATGACCCGAGCCAAAATCAAGAGTCTGACGCTTAACCAACTGAGCCACCCAGGCACCCCACCCCCTGTTAAGTTACAGTTATCTTGTACGGTCCCTTTTAATATCCTAAAATAAAACTCATAAATAACATAGGCCGCATTAGCCATAACATTACATATAATGCTCCAACTGTTGTATAAAGGAGAAATAATAAAACAACATGCGTTTCAAAGTGTAAATGCTTGGGCTGACTACAAGAAGACAGAGGGGTAGCCCAATGCTTTACTTCAGAGTGTCCTATACTGGTTTACATTTTAGTGCACCTAACAGGTCAGTGCAGGTATGTGGTTTGGCAACTCAAGCACCGAGAGTAGCACTTTGTTGGTAAAGTAATTTGCTAAAACAGCGAACAACTTCTAGGGGGTTCCACTGGAGCTCCAACAAAGCACAATCTTCCCTCGATAGACAGGTATCCCTGGAAAAGTCAGCACACACCTGGGGAGGGCTAAGAGCCCACGTGAGGGAGAACACCGCACGTGTCTGGGGTGAGTGGCAGTCGGCAAGAGGAGAGGAGACAGAGGAAGAGAAGGCTGGGGGAAACACTGATGGGCATGTTCCAGTAACAAAATACGTTTCTAGGGGGAAAACTGAGGGAGAGGAGAGGGAACCAGTAAGGTTGGCTGCTGTGTGCCCCAGAGGCCCTGGGAGAACAGGAATGTCTGGTGAGAGTTGTAAGTGGGTTGCTGTGGAGGATGTGATGTTAAACTCCTTCTCTGCCTCTCCCACCAAGGGTTCAGTAAAGCCAGGAGTCCTCCCCAATACCTGTGCACACGTGGATTCTTTCAGGGGGCTCTCCATCCAGGTGAAGACAGAGTGAGTCCCTGGAGCAGAAGCCAGAAGCCGAGGAAGCCAAGTCGGACGTACACCTGCTGGCCCCCAGGCACTGTGCTTCTGAGCACCTGGCTGGTTCCATCCCACACACACCTTCACCACCACCCAATGAGGGTTACCCCTACTTTACAGATGTGGAAGCAGACCCACAAAGGGTCTGCCACTGCCTAGGGTCACCTAGCTAGTAGTGATTTCTCTGGAACTCAAGCCCAAGTCTGTCTGTCTTCACCATCCCTTTTAATCAGTAGCCGCCTGGTCGGATGGCTTAGATGAACAAGTGAAGTTTATCGCTCTGGCACGTCTCTGAGGATGAACGGTAAGGGGACCTCCAACCTAGAGACAAACTGTACACCTTCCCCAAACATTGGCTTTGAAACAAGCCCCTCTGTCCTTCAGCATCACGTTACAAATCACCCTACCCCTCGGGGCACAGGTGTATGGCTTGAACATGCCTTTGGTGATTTTAAGAATGAATTATTCTCCTTCCTCAAGCAATCACATCCACCAGCTAGCTCCCAGAAATAGAAAGCACTTCATCACACAAATTAACTCCTCTCCCCGCTCTCGCAGAAGATGTGTAATCTATTAAAAAAGAGATGTTATTATCTAAACAGGCAGCCTTATCTGCACTTTTAATTTCAGCTAAATGCCTTGGTTCCTTTCCAGCGGGTGGGCAGGGCCATAAATCTGTTTAATAATCAGATGACGAATAAAAACACTCCAGAAGACACCACTACCAAGTTAATTACAGCCTCCCCTGTTTTCTGAAAGTGACTCCCCACCAATCGGGTACAAATGAGAAGAGAAGGTCGGGTCCCTTGGACTTGGCCCACCTCACTTTTTCACCCAGTTGGAGCCCATCCAGGAGAGCAGATTCATGGGCAGTTCGAGAGTTGTGGGCTCTTGGTAGCTGCTCTTAAATTATGTCAGGTTGTCAGGTTGTCAGGTGTTAGAGAGCAACATGTGTTTCATGTAGGGCGCCTGCTTCCATGCCTATCGTTTAAGGTGTTATTAAAAAAGAAGGTGTTATTAAAAAAGAAAAAAAAAATTCTTCCACTTCAGCAACAGTGTCAGCCTGTCAGTTTCATATTTGTTAAAGGGCAAAAGTATTCTCCTGGGGGAGATTTTCCTGCTCAGTGCACAGGAAGAGAAAGTTGAACATATGTCAGAGGGTTCCTTACCACCCCTCTTAACTACTGCCGCCCCCTCTGCCCCGAATTCCCCAACCCAACCTGGGCTATCTGGAAACCTCTGTGTTGCAGGGTCCCGTAGACTTCTCGTCCCACCTCTTCCTCCCTGCTTCCTCCCTGGTTAGTGCAGGCACAGGAACTGTGGAATCTTCGGCTATTTACACGAACTCCCATATCAGAAATTAATCTGGGTACAAAGGCCTTCTGGTCTCTAACCCTTCTTCTCTCATCCCGTCCACACTGCTGCTGTAGCACAGGTCTACTGATGTTACCTGATGATGTCCCAGACCTCTCGGCAATGTCCAAAGCCCACATTTCCACTCCAATCTCCCATCTCAACCTGGCACTGATCCTTTCTCTGCAGACACCACTTGACTAGTTTCTTGCCTTCACTCTTTTACTCCTGCAATTCTCCCTCAGCTCCGAGCATCCTTCTCTGTTTCTCTGTCCCAGAGAATCCTATTCTTCCCTCTGGGCTCAGCTCATAGTGTTCCTGGATTATCATCTGTGTAAATGGTGTTCTCTGATGCCCACTGAGTATACTGCATGCTCTGACCACAGCTCTCTTTGCGTTCCATGCACGTTCTGGTCAGGACTTGTGTCTTTCTGCCCGGCAGCAAGCTTCTTGAGGGCAGGACCATGACTGATTTATTCCCTGCCCCTCACAACATCTGCAATTTTGCAGGTGCTAACAGATACCTGGTGAACAATCCTGATGTGATATATTTTTGTTATTTTCTGCTTTTATTTTTTAAAATCTGTACACATAGCGTGCTTCCAGAGACCTCAACAGGTCACCCGGGGGAAGATGTCAAGCATATTTGGGGGTTCCTGTCATCCAGGTATTCACTTGTGAGTTTCTAAACCCAGGAGGTAACATCAGGAGGCAAAAGTCACCTTCACAGCAGGATGTTTATCAATGAACTGAACACACATGAAGTTCCCACTTAAACATCACTCCCCACTTATCAAAAGGGTATATCTCCGCCCATCACATCCACATCTGTTTGTGAGATGGCTGTGTTGCAGATGTGACCACCTGGCAATATAACACAAACTGATTGTAAGCTTCTGGAGAAGCAGCAACAAATGCAAAGGCCCTGAGGTAGAGTGGGCAGGACCTAAGCAGTCACTGATTTTTCTGGTTAATGTGCAAGGCCATTTCCTGTGGGCAGACACTTGCACTGAATCCTGTTAGGGCATACTCCAATGAGTCACACAGCCTGCAGGGAAAGAAGCATGATGGATACAAGACACTCCATTTCTGGTTATAAAAAGTTCTGGATAGGCAGAGAAGGACAAATATCATGTGTTTGCACGTATAGGAGGATTAGGAGGAACTTAACTGAGGAACAAGGGGGAGAAGAAGGGGGGAAATGGTGGGGGAAAGGGAGAAAGGCAAACCATGAGAGACTCTTGAATGCTGACAAAAACTGAGGACTGATGGATGTGGGGGGGAGGGAGGGATGGGCATGGAGAAGGGCACTTGTGGGGATGAGCACTGGGTGTTATGTGGAAACTAATTTGACAATAAACTATTTGTAAAAAAAAAAAGTTCTGGATATTTCAGCTTTTTTTTTTCCAAAAATGGAAAAATCTTTACTATGTTTTGTAATTCTAACTGTGAAATGCTTGTTGTAAAAACCCTTTTATTTTATTTATTTTGAGAGAGAGAGAGAGAGAGAGAGAGAACACATGTACCCAAGTTGGGGAGGAGCAGAGAGAGTGGAAGAGAGAGAATCCCAAGCACGTACCGAGCTCTCAGCGTGGAGTCCAATGTGGGACTCAATCTCACAAATGAGATCATGACCTAGGCTGAGACCAAGAGTTCGACACTTAACCAACTGAGCCACCCAGGCACCCCTATAAAAAAGCCTCTTTTTAACCATTATGGAGGAAAGTAACATCTGAATAACAAGCCAGTCTAGTCCCATCCACCAGCAATGGCCACTCAATAGTTTGGTGTATTTCTCTTCCAGTTTGTAGAGTTTTTGCACTTATTTATTTTTCCTGAAACCTGCTTTTTTTCATTTAACAGTACATGTAGGTCTAGCCGTCCTTTTTCCCACTATCTCACTCAGGCCTCCAATTTACCCAAGTAAGGGGAGTAGTCTGATTCTGCCTGATGTGGAGACTAAGGGAGGAGAGGTAGAGGACTTTGCCCAAAGTCAACAACCGGTAGATTAGCAGACCAGGCTCTCTGACTCTGTAGCTCATGCCCTGCCTCTAACACCAGACTGTGTGCCTTCAGAAGAAAGGACTAGAGCCAGGAGACAAAATTTGCAGAGTTAACAGTCCAACTCAACATAAGGAAAGAATGTTCCAACAGTGAGAGCTGCCCAGTAAGGGCTATCTCATCAGCGAGTTGTCCACCATGGGAAGAATTCAATGACAGCCTGAACTTACACAATCTAGAGAAAAGACTCAAACGTTGGAGAAAGACTACATGGCCTTGAAGGCCCCCGTCAAGCTCTGGGATCGTGTGAATCTACAGTTACCAGAGGATATGCCTGTCCATACAACCAGCTCTAAAATGGTGAAAATCCAGCTCAGAGGACCTAATCCTTTAACGTGATGACTCCTTCCAATATGTACTTAGTAATTTGCGTAGAGAACATGGTTTTCTTTTCATGAGGGCTGGCCTGTTTCCTCTACCCCTGTAATTTTCTCCCCGCCCCAGCTGTGAGCAAATTTTACTTCTCAACATTGTATTCACTTTGTTTGTCAAGGGCAAGAAGGCACATGGAATGCTGCCTCCCAGGGAGCTCCACAATGTGGGTCTGTGTGAAGCAATGTGGCCCGGGAATTTTGTGCATTCTGAACATAAAGCGTTGCCACAGAGAAGATTTTTCCAGTCCTCTGGTTGTCCATGAGTCACTCAATGCCCATGTAGTTGGATTTGTTAACTCGTGCTCAAACACATGCCCCCCTCCAATGCCCACTGCCAAGGCACCCTGGAGGGTATCTTGTTCCCATGCTGGGACCCAGGTGGCTGTAGATGCAGAGCCATAGCTGAACGGCATGCCCCAGAAACCAGGTGATAGGACCTAGGCATGCCAGCAATGTCTCCTGGCTCCTCAGCACCTCCTCTATTTGGTTCTGTCACAATGCCTGACTTTCCCCCATTTGGGACTCCATTCCTGTGGGTTACCACCTCTTCCCTCTTGGGAGTGGGGCACTTAAAAATTAAAGAAGTAATATATACTCATTTTGAAAAATCAGTGAAAAACAGATATGCAAAAGTCAATGAAAACCACTGTCAGGATAGCCTCTTTTAATACTTAGTGGTCTGTTGGGGCTTTTATGTCTCTTTAGTAGAACATCCCCATGACCCAGGTCATGCTTCCATATTCCTTACTGCATAGTTCAGTGCAAAATGACATATAACTGAGCCTCGTGTAGGACAGGGACAGTGCAAGCTGTTCACGAGCCAAGAGAACTGAGCCTTGGCCCCCAGGTCTACTGAGGAAGATGTTTCTGCTGTAAGAATGACACGAAGAGCTGCCACACAGTGAGAGTGATTCTGTGCTAGGCAAGGTGCTCAGCATCCTACCAGCATCATCTCATTTAATGTTCACAAGGATCCCAGGGGTGGGACTGGCCTCTCCGTCTTAAGGACGAGAAAACTGAGGCTTGGAGAGCTGGAGGTCCTCTATCCTGCCAGTCAGGAGCAGAGCAGGGACTTTGCCCAGGGGTAAGGAAGGGGGTGTTCTCACTCCAGAGCATGCATGCCTTACCAGTGGTGGCAAGTGCAAAGATTGGCGGCAGTACGTTAGGAACACATGTACTTTCAGGAACAGACCAAGGGAGCAGGGTCTCCTAAGCAGAGTTTCCATGGAATCATCAGCATGGTAACGTGGGGAAGGACATTTAGGCAGAAAGAGCAACCCGTGGAAATGGAAACACAGCCCCGAAGCAGTTGAGTATCCAGGGAAATAGACACGAGTTCAATGCCTTTTCACCATGATAAATCTTAATAAACAATGAGGAAGTAATTCATGAGTTCTTCTAATTAAAAGTAATTCCTGATTTCTTCTGAATTAAAAAGTAATTCATAATTTCTTCTAATTAAAATACACTTAAGAATGTATTATGAGGCTTTGCTAAGAAACAAAAATTTAGCCTACAAAGGATTAAGACAAAAATCCTCCCCACCCTGTCTAGAAAGGGAACATGCTAAATCTCTAAAACCTTGCAGGAAATAAATTAAACAAACCACCCCCTTTCCTTCAGGACAGTATTACTTTTTAATTAAATGAGAAGTAATACACATAGTCTCCTTGTAAAAAAAAAATCCTACAAATACAAGAGAGGGTTAAGGTTTCTTTTTGCCATGATCTTTGGTCCTGGCTTATTCCACAGGGCTCATACAGTAAGTAACCACTGTTAGGAATTCAGAGTATATGTGTCCATGCCTTTTTCTATGTTTGTATACACATAGGCATACATGCAAAAAACATCAAGAACTGCCTTTGTTTGGTGCGTGTGTTTACATAAATGGTTCTACAGCTTGCTTTTTTACTTTATAATACATCTTAGAGCTCTGTCTGTGTTATTTAGATCTAGTCCCTTGCTTTTAAAGGCTGAATCACATTCCATATTAGGGATATGTCACAGTTTATGCCCCACTGATAGGCAGTGAGGTCATTTCTAATTCAGCAGGATTATAAACAGTGCTGTGGTGAGCAACCTTATATGTGCCTCACTGCATGCATGGTGACTATTTCTCTAGGATAGATACCGAGAAGTGGAATTCCTAGGTTTTAGGATATGCACATTACAATTGTTTGATACTTCCAAGTTGCTCTCCAAAGTAGAATTCCAAATTTTTAGTCCCCACCCCCCTGCCCCCGGCAGTTTGTGTTTAGAACAGTGAGAATCTCAGGAAGGAAGGTGGTGGCTGGAATGAGGAGGGGAGAGATGTTAAATAGCATATTTGATATCATAATAAAATAATTATTTCAAAAAAATAGCTACTGTTTTCATATTATAAACTAGGTAAAGTAGAGCTGTGCAAAATCTTGGCTTGGGGTGATACGTAAAGGGAAGCCTCTCAAAGTGGAGGCCAGGCCCTGCCCTCCGAGAATCTCTGGTGAGGGGTGGATACCTATAGGATAGGATGGGCACGCTTCCTAAAGGGAAGTAAATGCTGGAAAAAACAGCAAAACCCCAGAGCCCTGTTAGGATTCAGAACAGGGATCGGGAAGAAGGGGATGGGGTAGGCATACTATGCTCTCCTCCCCGACGCCACCTGTTTTAGGAGACAAATCTGGTCATGGTCAAAACCGCAGCACGGAGCATAAGCTCCCTGGGGCCAAAGACAGGGCTGCCCCTCTGACCTCTCAAATTGCTCCTAGGGTCAAATACTCCCGCTCAGCCAGCGTGAGTGAAGAAGGTCTGTCCAACCTGGATGGCCTGGAGTTTCAGGGCCAAGTGCATTTGCTTGGTAAAAGCTGCCTCTGTGGACAAGGGTGGTTAGGACGGCGCTTTTACTGTGGCTTTTAACGCATTAATGGTATATGAAGGAGGAGACAACCCTTCAGAACAGAGCCCTGCTCTGCTCCCAAGTGTGCACCAATTAAGATGATTACTGGTTTCCTTACAACACAAATACTAATGGCCTGTCACGCTCTGGCATATTTTTCTTGGTAACCTTCAACTCGGAATGATTAATATGGCTCCTGTGGCAAGGCTCATACGCACAACGGGGGAAAACAGGGGTGGGGGGGTGCCCAGCTCTGACAACTGCACATCCAATGAGGCAGACATCTGTGAAAACAAGTTCTGGAGGACTGTGGCTGTGATGGGGGGAGGGGGCCACGGCCACGATCAGCGTGGGGGGAATGTCCCAGGAATGCTCTGTGGAGTTAGAATTAAGGGCTAGCTATGTGACGCCGCAAAGGTCCCCTTTCCCTCTCTGGGCTTTGGTTCCTCACTTCCTCGTTAAATGGGAATGGTAATCCCTTTCCTGCCTGCCAGGCAGGGTGTCTATATAAGGATGCTTAAAGATGCAGAGTGGGGGGCGCCTGGGTGGCTCAGTCAGTTAGGGGTCTGACTCCTGATTTTGGTTCAGATCATATCGTCATGGTTTGTGAGATCGAGTCCTGTGTTGGGATCTGTGTTGACAGCTCAGAGCCTGCTTGGGATTCTTTCTCTCTCTCTTTCTCTCTGGCCCTTCCCTGCTCATGCATGAGTGCTCACTCTCTCAAAATAAATAAATAAACATTAACAAGATGCAGAGTGGGAACATCATTATCATTGTCACTAGTAAAAACGAAAGGACAGGAGAGGCACACAGACAGGACAGGGTGCACAGCACAGCGGCTAAGAGCATGGCTCCAAAGTCTGGTCACCTGAGGTCAAACGCCTAGCTTTTCTACATTAAATTTCTTTAAGCCTCAGTTTCCTCATCTGAAAAATGGGGATAACATAGACCCTCCTTTCTTAGGGTGTTGGAATGAAATGAGATGATGTATGTAGAATGTTCAGCAAGCCCAATGTCTGAGACAGACTATCAATACTGTCAGCCACAGTTATTATTATTGTCAATGTTACACCAAGCCAGGAAGAATGGCATTGGCCTTGAAGCTCCCAGGGAAACCATACCTCCTCAGTTCACATTCTGTAGAGACAGTTCCCCCCATAAAGAACACTTCAAATTCCATTTCTTTTATGCAACCGAGGCCAGAGAGGGCAACCCAACTGCCCTAAACATCTCCTTCCCAGTGCTCCACGTGTTTCCTTCATTCATGGTAAAGACTGCTTCTCTCTGGTCTTTTCAGAAATATGAACTGCTAGGCAGAGGTACCAACACCTCACTGATGCTTTGCGTCTAATACTCAGCAATTAATGAGGATGTAGTCAGAGGAGACTCCCCTAACCATTCCTCCCCTCTCCATTCATCTTATGTAATTAAAGCACAGTGCAAACAGGGTCTCAAAGCCCTCTCTCTCAGCTCAGTCATCACCTCTAAATCCTCAGCTCACAGGGGGAGCAGGCCCTATGGGATGCCTCGAGGGTCCTCGGATGAAGGCAGGCAGCTGACAGATGTGTATGAAATGAGCCAGATGGAAACCCGCAAACCCAGTTGGGCTCACATGGGGCTGTGGGCCCAGAGATGATATCAGGAGAAAAAGAGTACCAGATTTTTATGGGAATTCTCTCAACTTCCAACTACTGACAATTCAGATTTTAAAATTATTTTGAAGGCCTAGTAAGCAGGTCTGTGGGGGCTGTATCCAGCACCTTGAAAGGAACATAAAACTCTTCAAAGCCAGAAATTTATGACCTAGAGCAAAGGAGGAGTAATTTACCAAATGGAGTTCTCTAAACCAAAGGAGTTTAATGGATCAGAAAAAAGACAATAAAAACCACCTGTAATTCTACTACCCAAACCACTACTAAATTTTATGCTTTCAAGTATTTAAAAATATATGTATGTTTACAGATGTTTTGTATGGTTCTATATTTAATAGGAATGGGCTCCGATGTGCATACCAATTTGTCACCTTTCTTTCCCTGCACTCGTCTATGTTGCAGTCATCTCTGCATGCTGCCCTCTTCAGGCAGCTCTGCGCAGCACACCCTCTTCCTCCTCAAAAGGTGCTTAATGGGCAGTTAGTTTTTCTGGGATGCGCTGAGCCAAAGTTTCTCAAACTGAAGTCATGAACAGTACCCTCTAAAAGAAACAAACTACTGTGGGCGCCTCCACAAACACACCCAGGGATTTGTTTGAGAAATATCAGCCAGATCAGCCAAGGCTTCCTTTTTTTAATTAAAAAAAATTTTTTTTAAGTTTATTTATTTATGAAAGACAGAGACAGCACAAGTGGGGGAGGGGCAGAGAGAGAGAGGGAGACACAGAACAGGAAGGAGGCTCCAGGCTCTGAGCTGTCAGCACAGAGCCTGACATAGGGCTCGAACTCACCAACCGTGAGATCATGACCTGAGCTGAACTCGGACCAGCGCCCTGGTGACCCACATCCCCAAGGTTTCTGACTTCCAAGTGTGAGTTTTCACAGCAAGGAGAAGCATCTTTATAGCTGCTAAAATAATTTGTTAAAAGATTAAAAATCAGAACGAAAAGGCAAATTAAAAAACTCCTGGCTAACTATGCATCCATTGAACCCCAGTGGAGAAACACTGGTGAAGGCACAGCAACCAGTCCCTCGGGACCCAAGACCCTTATGAGTGAGCCTCTGAAGCTTCTCTTTGCCTGGGAGCCCATACCCTGGCCCTTCCCCGTGAGCCTCAAGGCTTAGGAACCACAGAAACCACTGCTATTCACCACGTACACTGGGACCCTGGACCTAAAGCCAGATTCTCCTCCCACCTTCAGAGGGTTGCAGGGAGGCTGTACTTTAAATTATTTTCTACATTGGGCTCTTGGGCAAGACTCCTTTTGAAAAAAGTTTTCGCTACTGAAAAAAGGAAAAAAAAAAAGGAAAATCACACAGGTAGGCCATTCTCCTCATCTCACAGATGGTTAGATGCTGATCTGGAGAGAGGCAGGGCCTGCAACAGACGGGGGTGAGGACACAGGTTTTCCAAAGGGCTGATGCTCCCTCTGTCAGCCCCACACCCACCCTGCCTGAGTCCTCTCCCCAGGCCCTTTCTCCTCCTGCGCCCTGCCAGCATTCCTGTCCACCGTGTGTCTTTCTCCCTGAAAGCATCAGCTCCTTCAGTTTTCAAGGGTTCCCTCTGTATTCCCTCTCATGGGTAGATGGGAAGACCTACAACTTGAGGGATGATCTGTGCAACATGGGGGCGTCTCCAGTTGACCCTGGCAGCATCTCAGATGTATGCAGCTGAAGGCCTCTAGCCTATTCGAGGGAGGGGGATGGCCTGCTTGGCAGGTCTGTAAATGCAGACTTAATCTTCTTAGCTGGAGACACCTTTATGATTCCACAGAAAGAAGAAATGAATTTAACCATGGAATCCATTCCCATTCTAAACATTAGAACAGAGCCTTCCAGGAAATGAAGGCACCGAGTCTTGCAGCCAAACATCTGAGGGTGGCAGTAAGGTGCTAGGTCTGTGACCCAGAAGGGTCTGTAGGCTGGGACTGGTCCTTGGTATGGACCTGGGTCCTGGGCCTGAGTGAGTCTGGCCTCAGACTTGCTGTATGATGTTAAATCACTCATTTATTCCTTCCGGGCCTCGATTTCCTGATCTCTGAAATGTGGCTACTACTACATAGCTGACTTCACTGGGTTACAGTGAGAATAGAAATGAGGGATGGCATCTGGACTCAGTGTGACATGTTTGTCACTAACACCTGCATTTCAGTTACCTCATTTGCAAAATGAGAGCAAACCAACTTATTCATGCTAGAAGGAGTTGAGAGGGATCAGGGAGGCTCACTAAAAAAGAAAGTTAGGCTATCAAAAGATCGATTCTTCAGGGGCGCCTGGGTGGCTTAGTCGGTTAAGCGACCGACTTTCGCTTAGGTCATGATCTCGCTGTTCGTGGGTTCGAGCCCCGCGTCGGGCTCTGTGCTGACTGCCAGCTCAGAGCCTGGAGCCTGTTTCAGTCTGTGACTCCCTCTCTCTCTGACCCTCCCCTGCTCACGCTGTCTCTCTCTCTCTCTCCTAGAAATAAATAAAAAACATTTAAAAAAAAAAAGATCGATTCTTCGATACACAGTAGCGGCTAGTGCCTCAAACAAGTGCTCACAGAGCCAGCAAGCTTTCAAGCCATGCCCCTTCCCCATGCCCTTGGCCTTCAAGTGCTCACTCTCCAGCTGCAGAGGCAAGTGCCAGGCCTGGAACCATACAGACCAAACAGTGAGTGTCCACTTTACAGGTGCAGCACCCAAGCTGCATGAGCCCAGGAGGAGGACGCCAGCCTGGGCTGGAGCATCAGAGAAGCCTTCTCGGAGGTGGAGGACCTGACCAACTTGGGCCTTGGAGGGTGATGAGGAATGTGAAGGGGCAGAGAAACAGAAGTACAAATGGCTGTGGAGGGAAGCATGTGAGGGGGAAAGAGGGTGGTGCTGGGGGCTGAGGGTGGACAGGCAGGTTGGACTCTGTGTCCTGTGACAGCAGATACCTGACTCGGACCCTGCATCTGTATCGCTCCCCAGCCCCACAGAGCACCAGAGAGACTGCCTGCGCCCAGTGCATCTTCAGGAGTATCCTACATCTATCATGCAAATGTCCTACTTTGGCATAATCCACCACCAGTACCACAAGTGGACCATCTGGTGGGGGAGAGGAGAAGGAGGCAAGCAAAAACAATGCCTAACTTTGCAGGTGGACTTGGGGTACAGAAGTACAGGTGACAGCACCCACGACTGGCAGTGTTCATACAGTGACAGGGTCACAGGGATACGCTGGGGGTCCTGCGCCATGCCCGTGCCTGGAGCTCTACGAGCCGGAATACCATTGTTTTCTCTCCCATCCGGGGCACAGTAAATGTGTAAGCATCATTATGATAAGGAGATACTACACACAGAGCTGTGTGTTTTCTCTGAGGTTGAGGCTGAGGGCACCCCATCCATCCGGGTCACATGGAGACTTAAAAAACATAAATAAATCACACCAGGGAAATGGAATCTGGTTTTCTGCATGGCCCCTAAGGGGCTGGGGGTGAGTCTGAACTTTGGCCAATGGGAAACAGATGAGGACATGCCAGGTAGAAAAATCTGCCCTCCTCTCGTCCAGGTGCACAGACTACGCCCCAATGCTGTTCCTCCCTGCAACCTACAGAGAGGCCCCTCTATTCCCACTGAGAGTACTTGCCTGCTCCTGAGGGTCCTTCCTGTGTGGTGGGAGCCTCTGCTGTAACTGCCTCTTGTTTCTGGCACCTTCTCCCTTTTTACCCTCACCCTCACTGTCTTGGGCTTGCTCCTCTCAAGTAGTGTTAATGCCTTAATCATTGCTTAGGGCCCATTTTTGAGAGGACAAAGGCTAAGTAAGACAAAGAGGAACCACACATTCACTTGCACTGTAGCATAAAATAAGTCATTCACAAGCACAGGGGCTTTAAGAGTTGTCAGTAACAAAACAACCCGTGAGCAACACACCTTGTAACACATCCGGACCCACAGTTTTCTGATGCTATAGAAAAGAATGAGAGGTGAGAACACACAGGATTGGGAAGGCTTTGATTCAACCCCTCCAAGGTGCTCTTGTATCTGTTCATTAACGCAACAGGCATTTAATGATGCTAGATGCGCCTGGCTTGGTGCGGGGTGCCAGGGATGCAGGGGTAACTGAGCCATGGTCCACACTCTCAGGCAACTTACAGTTGAGTAGGAAAGTCGACATGGAAATGCTGGGGTGGGCATTACACGTGAGCTGGGTTATTTCGGGAAGAGGGTGAAAGGAGGGAAGGATCCTCGCTGTCTTGTTTGAAGACAAGAGATGGTGGTTAGAGATAAGAGAATGGCTTCGCTGAGCGTGGTCCAGAAGGTGAACGGGAGTTTGTTCCACTGCTCTGGGTATGGTGGAGAAGGCTTCCCCTGTAAGAACCTTTTGCCAGGGACCTGGTAAATGAATCCATCCAATGTGGTGGGAGGAGATTTAAATAAATCCTGGGGAGCAGCAGCGGTGGTAACCTGGCTGTCTGTTTTCTTCACTCATAACCCCTGCCTCCTTCCCTCTACTGACACCACTACTCTCAAAAAACCCAAACTAAAACACCAAGGCCCTGGAGACAAAAGCCTTCACCAACATCAGAAAATAAAAAACACACACAAGTTCCTGGGAAAGCCGAGGTGCTGGCATAAACAATGCATTTGGAAGAACACCTGCATCAGCGTCGAGCCCCCATGGCCATCACCATTACTCAGAGCTAACCAGGCGTGGGCTCAGGGAGTGATCAGAGAGGAGAGGAGGAGGTCAGAGCTGGTGAGGGTCCCTGGATCCAAGTGTTACTTTCAGATGACAGAGCTAGAGACAGAAAATCCCATTAAAAAAATTTTTTTTAATGTTTATTTATTTATTTTGAGAGAGAGAGGGGAGGGGGAAGCAGCAGAGAGAGGAGGAGAGAGAGAATCCCAAGCAGGCTCTGCACTCCCAGCTTGTAGCCCAATGCAGGGCTCAAACTCATAAACTGTGAGATCATGACCTGACCTGAAATCAAAAGTCAGATGCTTAACCGACTGAGCCACCCAGGCACTGTGGAAATCCCCATTTAAAAAAAAAAGTTTACATTTTTGCCTGCCTGAGTGAAATTTTTATGTCCTGATGCATGACTTTGGTGTGCTCAAAGCTTTCTTAAACCCAAAAATGTAAATAAAATGTCCTAAGCAGCTTCTATGGGAGTGGGGTCCCCAGAAATACAGCAAAAAAACAGTAAATGGGATTGCACCTGTCACTTGGTGGCTGTGTTCAGGCACTTGACAGGGCTCAGGGCTCCCCATCACCTTACTAAATTTGGTCAACCCATATTCACATGCCTGCCAGTGTCTCTGCCACTCAACTCGAGCTTTACCCAATCAACACTAACCATTTACAAGGTTTCATAGCATTAAGTGCCACTAGACAGGCTTCTGCATGAACAGATATGTAATCGGCATAATTTGAAAAACGGCAGGTGACAGTGTCAAGTCCAAGGCCAATTCCCTTCTGCTGCCTAACTGATGGGCCAGGTCTCCGGGGGTAGGGGCAGAGAAATGGTAGAATTTAGTGGGGAGGACCTGGGACCCACTTATTTCAGGGGAGCTCCCAGCCCTACCACTCACTAGCGGCATGATCTTTGCCAAGTCACTTCACCTCTCCAGCCTCAGGGTCTGCATATGCAAACTGTGGATCATACTATCCCCATGTCACAGGGTGGCCATGAAGAATTACCGAGGCATGAGTACAAACCACTTAGTACTGAGCCTGGCACACAGTAAGCACTCAGTTGAAGGCCAGGAGACCCAAATTAGCAGGTGAGCTAAATGTCCACCTGAAGAGGGGTGGTCCGTGCTCACAGAGTTGTTTCCATCACAGAGGGCTGTGCTGAATTCGCCAGACATCTGTGCCTCAGACGGAGTCACACGGGGTGTGGCTGAAGTCCTCTGCAAGGATGCTATGAGACTCTGATTGATTTCTGTGACCTGAAAACAGCCAAGGCCTTTTGTGTTGCATGCACGCTTGGGGAACTCAGACAATCAAGTAGTATGCCTCCAAATGTGTTCTCAGGTTCTGGTGTTTTGTCTCCTCTCCTTGAAGGATGTCCAGTCTTTCAGCTCTCAGTTCACGTATTATGCTGGCAGAAACTCTCAACAGAAGTCTGGAAGCTAGCAGTAGTTACTTAGTGGACCAGATTGCCTGAAGCAGATGCTACTTTGCACAGCTGGAGCAGGGAGAACAGATGAGTGAACATCGTCAGAGAGTATGGCTAGTTCCTTCAGAGGAGTGCACTGAACTTGTTAGCAGGAGCTCTGATGTTGAGTTCTGAAAGCAACTAAGGTAGTTGGTATTAAATTATAACATGAAAATAGCTGCTAATTATCATCTCCTGCCTAGTTAGGTAAAGAAAAATGTGTTTGCCAGGGAAGCAAAAATAAAAGAAGTCCATAAATCTCTTCTTTTTAATGTTTATTTATTTTTGAGAGAGAGAGAGAGAGAGTGTGTGTGTGTGAGAGCAGGGACAGGAAGAGATAAAGGGAGGGAGAGAGAATCCCAAGCAGGCTCCACGCTGTCAGCATGGAACCCTCTGCAGGGCTTGACTCATGAACTGTGAGATCATAACCTTAGCTGTAATCAAGAGTTGGATGCTCAAATGACTGAGCCACCTAGGCACCCCAAGAAGTCCATAAATCTTAAAAAATAAAGGAAAAGGAGTTGTTAATACAACAGAAATGAGAAAATGCTACAAATCGGGGCTCTTCACCTTCACTCCATCTGGTTAACTTTGACCAGCACACTCCTGGCTATTCTTTGGTTTTGGCTGTTACAAACAGCATTACAGCAAACATCCATGTCCGTACATCTGTTTGCTCATCTCTGTTTCCTTAGGAAAAATAATTCTAAAGATGGAACTGCTGGATCGAAGGCTATGTTTAGGGGGCTCTGACACACATATCGGCAACCCACACTCGCACTAGCAGAGCAGCACATCTGAGCTGTGGCCTTCAGGGCTGGGATCCTTCACCTGGCCCCAGCCGTGCTGAAAACCAGGACAAGTCCTGACGTTATAGATCAAGCACCACCTCCCGCTCTGTGGGGACCAAACGTTAACTGCTGTTTCACATTCGTCCCTCTGGAGTAGCACTGTCTGATAGAAGTTTCTGTGATGTTCTGTCTCTGTGCTGTCCTTCGTGGTTGCCACTAGCCATGTGAGCCTATGGAACACGTGGAATGTGTCTTGTGTGAGGGAGAACCTGAATTTTTAACTGTACTGAATTTTAATTTAAATTTCAATAGTCACATGCGGTGGTGGCTACTCTATGAGACAGCACAGCTCTAGTGGTTCAGGAAGGACCGTAGCTTATGGTTCTTCTATAATCAACAACCACGGTGACCAGAGATCCTTCATTATTTATACCAGCTCTGATTCCAAATATTCTGTTCTCACTGACCCATAAACATTGACATTTTGGAATTTCTTAAATGTCTGGAAATTCTGGTATTTTCACAATTTAAATTACATTCTCCCATACTGCACTTCCTACCTAGAATCTTGTCAGATTATGTCCCCTTAGGGACTGGAAATATTGAGCTCCCAGCTCAGCAGAGAAGCAGAGGTCTGTCACTCGAGGGGTATAATCTCCCAAGAGTCACTACTATCAGTCTATCGTTAATAACACCATCCTACCTCTGTGCTTTTACTTATGCTATTCTCTTAGGCCAGGGAACCTTCTTCACTAGGTAGGGGTGCCTCCTCCAGGAAGTCCTCTCTGATTATTCCCTTTTAGAACTAAAGGTTTCATGCTCTGTGTGTGACCACTAAACATGGCTCATGGTTCAGATGAGAGCCTTGAGTCACCATCTAGGACCTATTTAACTCCTATTTTAAATAAAATACTGGATTTCTGACCCCCAAGTTTATTTGAAATAACAAATTAGGAGGGGGAAAGGCTCACAGGGACAGAGACACTGGAGGTGACAAGAAGTAAAAATCACCTACGAGTTATGCAGTATAGGAGATTTTTAGAAAAATATATAAAAATTCCAAACCTAGGCTTCTGAAAACACAGATATTGGGTCATTTCGTGCAAGGGCAAAGGATACCTTTTCCAGACCTCAGTAGTTCTTGAGGGTAGGGCTATAGTAAATAACATATTCATTAAGACAACTATAAGGCATCAAATGCTAACCCTAAATACTGGGGAAGAGGTGAGGAGAGTCATACTAAAGTTCTAGGATTTAAAGCTTGACAGGATTTTAGAAGTCATCGATACTTTATAGATGCAGACACTGAAACCCAAAGAGATGATGTAATTTGTTCAAGGTCACAAAGCTATTTACTGGCAGGGCTGGAACCAAAGCTGGTCTACTAGTTCTCATACTGATACCTGGAAGAGTCACTTGATGAGCTTCTTTATCCACAATGCCATTGAGTTGATGAGTCATAAAGGGAGGAAGAAATAATGTATCTTCTTGACCCTGCTATACAAACACATTTTCTCTGGTTGCTAATGATAACAGCTGGGAAAGCCTACCTCTCTGTACAGAAACAGGTGTCAAAAGGACGGAGGAAATGGGAGTTGGCATTTCTATCTCTACGATGAGCACAGTGTGAATAGCACAACTTGGGGTGATCTAACATTTGAACGAGTATTCTCTAATTGGGGTGATTAATATCCAAATTGGTATTACACACGGGCAATATATTCAGTCTGTAAGGAAAATGAAATCCCTCAAACACACAGCTGTCCATCAAGATGCAAATGGCAGAAGAGAAATAAGTGACTGATGATATACAAATGATTTCAATGCTCTATGCAACACCAGACATTTATTTTGGGGTTTTGGCCATGGAGAAAGAATAATAGGATTGATCTAAGGCAGTTATAAACCACCACTGATAGATAAATATACATCTTCTCACTCTATGAAGGAGCAGGTATTCAGAACAAGGTGGTTCACACAGACAGACAGCTCTTTAAATGATACCTTGCAATTACATTGCAGCCTTCCAGCAGATAATAAACCTTCAATGTCTTGAATAATTTAAAATTTTCCAGCGGCATGAAGGTTGAAGGGAAAGAAAAATCACACTCTGCTTTAGAGGGAGAAAAAAAAATTCTCAGCAGATCAACTGTGGGAATTCTGGCAGAAAAGTGCCCAGTTTTTTCATTTGTTTTTCTGTAAGGTGGATATAATCGTCCCAGCTCAATCTGGTCCCTGATTTTCAAAGTCAAGGAGCCAAGAGTGAATGGATCCATGAGAAATAAAATCAGAGAATATAGGGCATTAAATCTTTATATGTCATCACTACCATCACAAAGGTGGTAATATGTAAAGTATACTATTCGGGATCCAAATAAATTTGAGTTTGGATCCCAACTCAACCACTAACTTGTGTGAACTTGATCTTTCTCATTTAGTTTCATCATCTGTAATATCAGGACAATAATGCCAATCATAGGATTCAGTGAGATCATGTATTAACAGTTCCTGGCATATATTAAACGCTAACAAACAATGGCACTAATTATTATTTTAATAAATTAATATTATGACAACATTATAGATGAACACAGAACTTCATATCAGGGAACATTATGGTATCTAGGTCAACACTTATGGTAGTGTTACTCTACAGTCACTCTGAGCCAGCCACTGTTCTAATCCCTCTACAAGCAATATCTCAATCAATCTGCACAGCTCTGTATGGGAGTAGCCTAATTTTACTCATTGAGATACAGAGAGATTATGTACTAGTTCAATGTCACCCTAGTGTCGGACTCTAGAACTATAGCCCTTAGAATTCAAGGATTCAAAGCCCAAACAACTTAAAGTTTACGTTTTACATTTAGTTTCTTTTTTAAAAATAATTCGCATAAGCACAATTTTATGCTGTTGCAAAGACAAGAGCAACTAGAGGGGAGTCAATGCTGGGTCATAAAAGTTGATCCCTGGTACTGTCAAGGTCGGCTTTTATAATTAAGTTGACTACAGACACTGGTGAACATCCAGAGAAATTGTCATGAGAGCAAATGCTTTTGTGAGATGACTAAGAATGCCGTTCAGTCCTGTTGTGAGTCTGTACTGTATGTGCTGTGTTAGCAGCTGGCTTGAACGTTAAAATGGGCTGGATGCTCAACTGCACTAGTTGGGGAATGTATTCAAGGATGAGCTGTGGTGCATATTTGGCTCACACAGTAACTCAGGGAAGGGGGAAGAAGCGGGGTACATAATCAGGGCATCTATACCTGCTGCTGTAGCCTTGCCCTTTGAGCACAATGGACGGTCGGGCCAGCAGCAGCATACCCACTGGGAACAGCCTGGATTGGAGGATAGGACTGTGTTCCTGACTTATGCAGGTGCCTGATAGCTCGTGGGGGGCTGTGTCCAGCCAGCAGCAGGTGTTCTTGAATGGGAGCAGGACTTTGTCATGAACCGGTTGAATGACTGGAGTGCCCGGTGGGTTTCCACTTCTCATTTCTAGCATGTGCAGGCTGGGTAGAGATTCCTGAAAGTAGAGCAGAAATTCCCTAAACTCTGAAGTCGTGCTGCCTGGAAACACTAGGCTTCTTACCATCAGTGGAAAGCCTTGACTCTTTCCAGATTTAAAAATAGATTTTGCGTGTGGGTAACTTGCAAATGCCTGAACTTGAGGTTTTGCATGTGTGGAGAGCTCCCTAAGAGATAGGATCCGTGGGAGTGTGGGAGAAATATTTAAAAATAAAGGTTGAAATGTGAATAGAACTGGAGTGTCTGTTCTTGAACTTACTCTACCACCACATTTTTTTAGAAATTTATCTTGCACTGGAAGGAACTTGCGGGTAGAGATACCAACAGGGCCTTCTAAAACCCAGAGAAAGCCGTGGGAAGATCAGGGCAGAAATAAACCATGCTGACGGATGTTGCAGGGTGGAATGATTTTAATTCAGTATGAGGAAACGCTTTCCCAAGAACTGCCCAGTTAATCGTGACACAGCAGTACAGACCTGGAACAGGACTACAGGGGTGGCTGTCAGCATTGCTGACCTAGCCTCGTGAGAGAGTTGCAGCCAACCTAAGCAGGTGAGTACACTGAGCTGAAAGAAACAAAACCCAGGGTGCCCTGATTTGAGCTTTTCTATTTCCAGAGCCATGAATGTGGTTAGAAGTGGGCTGACATGAAGGAAGCTCTTTGGAGGCAAAAATGTTCATGGGTGAATTTTAAAAGTCCCAGGAAGGGCCAGAAATCCATATAGGCCAGAGAACAGGGCTTTGAAGTCAGGTGCCCCTAGGCTGGATGAGATGTTGGTCTACCCCAGAAAAGATGGGACCATTAACAGAGAAGGCAGGGACCCGAGTGCATTTTTACATCAAAAGAATTTTTTTTTTTTTTTACTGGATGTTTCAGGAGGAATTTCTTCCATGCCTGCCGCACTTAGAGTTATAAGCTTGGTTGGGGCCTCAAACAGGTGATTATGGTAATTTAGAGAGAAAGTACCAAGCCATTTCTGTCACAAGGCCGTTCCAGCTTGAAAATAATAGTACCTCCTTGTATTTATAGAGTGCTGAATACTTTCCAAAGCCCTTTCCCATCTATTATCTCATTTGATCCTGACAACGGGGCCAGAGATGTGAGTTGTGGCTCTGGTGCTGGGCTTTGAATGAGGACTTTCCCCTCCTGGGTCTTCAGTTTCCTTATGGTGGTCCTGGGGCCACTTGCATCAGAATCTCCAGAGAGCTGGGCAGAATGCAGATTCCCAGGCTTCACCCAGACTAAGAACCTGGATGTCTGCAGGGGTGGGGCCCCGCAATCTGCATGTTAAACATACTTTACAGGTGACTCATATGCATACCAAAATTTGAGAACCCCTGCTCTGGCATTTCATACCTCCTTGGCAATGAGATTTTGTCAAATGAAACACACACACTCAGCAACTAAAAAAAAAAAAAATCCTCAAAAAGTATAAAATTCTGATGAGTGGGGAGAAAACAGTCTGGTGTTGGCTGAGTGTATGTGATCATCCAGATAATAACAGCCTCTAGAGGATATAATTAGTGCCCTCAAAATTGGAATATGACTGTTTAATAATTTAAGTGAGATCATCAGGCTTAATGAATAGCAGTTGAAATTAAATGTGAGACCATAAATCCACATGGCCCACTCCAGGGAGTTAGTTATTTATGACAAGGCATCCTGGAAAACAGGGGTCTGGCCGTTACTGAACTGGTGTCCTCCTCCAAGTGCCACGTGTGTTTGCACCTCACGCAGTCCAAACTATGCATGCATTCACAGAAATCGCCATCCAACTGTATCACAAAGCATCTGTTTGTGATAGGGGTCCTGCCATTCCTGTAACCTGGCGTTTTCCAAGTCTAAACACCATTTCAACTCTATCAAAATAGTATGAGATGCTGGTTAAGAAAGCTGGATTATGGGAGCCCACCCCAGAACCCCTGAATTAGTCCCTGCTGGTGGGCCTTGCCAACCTGCATTTTAACAAGCTTCTCAGTCGATGCTGACGCGGTAGAGTTACGAACCACAGCTTCAACCTGGAGACCAGAGGATGCACGCCGGGGGCGGGCTGTCTGCCTTTGAGGTCACTTTCTCCTAGGCAAGCATGCTGGTGGCTCCATGGGGTTCTTTCCTTCCATGGAAATCCGCATCCTCTTCAATGTTCTTACTGAGGTTTTATAGTTCTTGAGGCTCTGACAGGGTTCTGATTTTGTCTAAGCCTGTTAACAGGACTTTGAGGCAGATGGGGTAGCTCAGCACCTATCACCCCACATTCCAGTTAACAGTAATAAAAACCACCATCACTATAACAGCATCATTAACAAGGACCATTTACTGAATGCCACCGCGTGCTGGGCCCTGCCAAATGTACTCGCTCATGAGATGGGAAAGGATGGGGGAAGAACTGGTTAGGCTCAGCTGGCACCACAGACCACCACCCTAAATAAATCACCATGGCCATGGGGAAGGGACATCACTGACCAGATGAGCCAGGGCCACACCCATGGTATTAGTGACTGGCTGTCCCTGCAGGAGCAAGGAGTAGGCCACCAAACTGACTCTGTCCCTCAGCCAGAAGGCAGGAAAAAGGGGTTTGTCTACAACAAAGAATATTTACAGTCAACTCTACTCAGGGGCCAGGTCTATTTATAGGTCATTTTCATTCACTCATGAGTTCAAGCACCACTTCTGTCTTAAGGCAGCAGGGACAGGTTTTCCGGGAAAGGTCAGGCCTGTTCTTTCTTCCCACCTCGTTAAAACGAAATCTGCTGGCTGTTGTGGAGATTCTGGGAAGGTAACTTGTTTGAGTTTTATATTAACATAGGTTGGAGTGCAGTTGTTCTTTAGAATATTCTAGACCACATATTTTGACAGCATACAGGAAAAGAAAAACCTTAATGGTTTCTGAGAAGACTGGGCACAAATCACAGCTTTATAATTCCCTCTGTATTCACCCTCACTGCAGATTATTAGCAATGCCCAGTAAATCCCATGTGTTAACAAGCACAGGCATGGAGGACACACAGTTGATGGTGGCTGTTGCTGGTTATTTTGAGATTCCTGGATGCTAATAAATACTGTGGGCATCTCTGAAGAGGTCTGAGCATATGAAGCAAGCAAATGAAATTATTACTATTATTTTATTATTCTGGGAAGAATGGACATTTTGGTCTTTCAAGAGAAGGAACTGAGTGTTTACAGCATCCAGAAAAGCTGGAAGAGGCAGTCTGAATCTGTTACCAGAACCAACGTGACTAAATCACACAAGAGGAAGGGATGCTACTACGGCCTTCCTACACGCTTATTTTTTGTCCCATATAATGATGTAGAAGTGGCATTTTCGTAAGATCTCTCTACTTGAGATAGTAAAGCTAGAGCCTGAAGAGAGCCAGAGGAGAAATTAAACTCACAATGCCCATGAACACAAGACTGACTGGCCATACTGAAATTTTCTCCTTTCAATTTCTGGAATAAGTAAATCACATGTGAGTGTGTGGACTGGGCCTTCTTAATCTTCAGAACTGACAGGTATCACCTATTTTTGGCTATGAAAACTGGTTACACTTTAAGTCCTCAATGTTCACAGCTGTGCAGGTACTTCTGGATTAAAATCAAACCAAAACTGACTCTGGAGTTGGGGGTTACCTGATAAAGACATGATTGAACTTTTTAGGGGCTGGAAGTTCTGCAAGAAAACTGGGAAGAATCCTTGAAGTATCTTTCTGCAATGAGCTCATTTTACGGCGTGTCTGGTGGTAGCAGCAGAACAGAGCTAAAGCCTACCTTTTTGGCCAGTGTGCTTCATTAATGGGCTAGAAGCTGTATTATTTAGAGAACTGTGCCAACATTTACAATGAATGACAGCAGCAGAACATATCTATTAGACGTAGGCATTTCTTTACCTGAAAGTTTTGTTGTTGTTCTTACCTAAAAGTCATTTTACTCAGGTGGTGGGGTATGGAGAGGAGGTGAATTTCTTGTACCTTGGTTTGCACTGTCTACTAAATGTGAATTTTCCCTTAAGGCAAATGTTGGCCACTAAGAGGCTCCCTGTAAGATGAAATGTAACATGTTTAAATCACTTACAACAGTGTCTGGTACTCAGTAAGTGCTACACAGGTACCATGTGGCATTACTATTATTGCTGGTATTGCCGGCTCCTTTCCGGGATGCAGACAAAAATCAGCCCTTTCAGCTCCCCCCCCAATTGAGTTAAATGTGAATGATGTGAAAAGACTTGGTTGGTTTGAACCAAATCAGCTTAGGTACGGAGGAACCTCTTACTTTCATTTTGGCCTCAAATTTCATCTCCCTCAACACTTTACGTAAACAACAGTTCACGTCAGCCCTAAGCCAAGGGCTTTCTGTGGGCATCCTTCTGGAGGCCTCATTCTAAGGACCTCTGATAACCTGCTCTACTGAGTATTCCTTCCTTCCATTACGTTTTTAAGGAAACACTAAAACAGTGGAAAGGGGTAGGTTTTAATCCTCACAAGAAGATCAGGAGAATATCAGCAAGTTAGCACAGCTGTGCTGTGCCCAGTTTTTAAAATGTAGAAGGCTCACCCACGTCAATAGAAACATCACCTTTCTGAAAATATAATGCAGCTATTTTCCACTACAGAAACGATTCTTTCCCAAACATCAGGGTTTTTGATGTTTCAGATGCAATCCGAGCGATTTATTTGATTTTTTTTTTTTTTTTGCTATCTCTATAAATCATTTATACAGTGCTTGATTCACAAAATTCTGGGTTTCTTTTTTAAAGATGCACAAAATATCCCATAAACATATTGACTCCTGCATCCTGTGTTCCTGCCAGATAGCCACCAAAAGGTTTATAGATTTCCCTCATTATAAACTAATTGATATGCTGTAACAGCTCTAATCTTCTTAGGAGTCCTCTCCTTTGGATTCCAAGAGAGAAGCGTTGTAGATGTCAAAGATATTACAGGAGAAGAGAATCAAGAAGCCTGTGGATTTTCTTAGTGGTGAGACTGACACTTAAGGTATGGGATTCTTAAGATTATGGAGCCCATCGTGGGGAAGATCGATCCTTACTGTCAAGTGGGATTACCAACAGGGAGGAGATGAGCTCAGTACCCCCCGTATCTGCAGTTTCGTTTTCTCTGGTTTCGGGTACCTGCGGTCATCAGCGGCCCCAGACGCCAGGGATTCTCCTTCTGATATGTGGTCAAAAGGTCAACAGTAGCCTGCCACCACATCACAGTGCCTCCATCATTCACCTCCCTTCACCTCATCACGAGGCATTGTATCATCTCACATCACCACAAGAAGAGTGAGTAAGGCACAAGGAGAGAGAGAGAGACCGCATTCACTTAGCTTTTATTACAGTGTATGGTTCTAATTGTTCTATTTTATTATTAATTGTTAATCACTTGCTGTGCATAATTTATAAATTAAACTTTATCACAGTTATATAGGTAGAGGAAAAATATGGTAAACACAGAGTTCTGTACTATCCATGGTTTTAGGCTTCCCTGGGTTCTTAGGACATAGCCCTCACAGATAAGAGGGGACTACTATACTCTAAGTGCAGGTAAGCAGTTTAGGTCACTTACCGCCAATCTCTTTGAGCCTCAGTTTGGTCATCTGTAACATGGAACTGTTTATTCTGCCCTCACACTGTAGGGGGAACAATATTTCACATCTGGGGTGGTCAGGGGAGGTGATGCTGGGGAGGTCAAAATACAGACTGTCACTTTACCTGTGTGGCCTGCTTTACCCTCTCCACCCTGTGGTGTGCTCATTGGCATAGGCTCTGCCCTGCCAGGGAGGCTCACAGTTCCTCAAATGCTAAGCTCGTCCATGGGTCAGTTAGTTCAAGAGGAAAGCGGTAGGAACAGATCGATGTTGTGTTCTCTGGATCAGCCTCTCCAACAATACAGCTAATATTGTCAGGTCACTGGACTCCTGTCTCTATTTCACAGTTGACTCAGAGAAGAAAAGATGTGACAGTCATTTTATAATGACAAGGGCAACTGATTGTAGAAACTTAAGTAAAAGAAATCTGGATACAAAGTTAAATATAACTTTACTTTATACTTAGGATGTTCACTATACAAAGTGCAATGTAAAGGCACTAAATGTAGAAGAATATTATCTAGTTATTAAAAAACAGATGATTTAGCTCTATATCTTTTGACCCAAGGAATGTCTATGATAAATTAACAGGAATAAAAGGAGGAACGTGTACAGTATGACCTCATTAAAAGGAAAAAAAAGCCATGTAAAGATTAGAGGTAAAGGTTTTAGTATCAGCATGAATGGTTTTAAATCAAAGCTCTGCTTCTTTGAGCTAAGTACACATTGGCTACTTATGTAATCTCTCTGTATCTCAGTTTTCTCATCTATAAAACAGAGATAGAAATACTACGTTTTTTTAACTAGGCAAAAGGGGTTTGAGATCATTGAGTCCAGTGGTTTTCACATTGGGAAGGAGAGAACCCACAAGAGTGCTATGGTAATGAATGAGTGAATTCACTTAGCACAGAATAGGTGCTCATTGGCGCGCCTGGGTGGCTTAGTCGGTTAAGCGTCCGACTTCGGCTCAGGTCATGATCTCATAGTTTGTGGGTTCAAGCCCCACATCGGGCTCTGTGCTGACAGCTCAGAGCCTGGAGCCTGCTTCAGAGTCTGTGTCTCCCTCTCTCTCTGACCCTCCCCTGCTCACAATCTCTCTCTCTCTCTCAGAAATAAATAAAACATTAAAAAAATAAAAATAAAAAACAGGTGCTCATTAAGTATTAGTTCTTGTTATTACATGCTGTTACATGTTAGTATTATTATGCAGAATGATCTAGAATAATACACACGAGGCTATTAACATGTTACCTCAGTTGGAGTGGAACTAAAAGGGGATTGGGAGGGCATGAGAAAGAAAGTGGAAATGAAAAGACACTGAAGACCAAAAAAATCTACAAAAGACAGACAGGCATGTGAAAAGATGCTCAACAGCAAATATCATAGGGAAATGCAAATTAAAACAAGACACTCCTGCACACCTATTAGAATGGCAAAAATCCAGAACACTGACAAGACCAAATACTGGTGAGGATGTAGAGCAAGAGCAGTTCTCGTTCATAGCTGCTGGGGATGCAAAATGGTACAGTCACTTTGGAAGAGAGTCTGGCAGTTTCTTACACAAGTAAACATACTCTTACCATGGAAATCCAGCAGTTGTGCTCCTTGGTATGTACATAAGTGAGCTAAAAACACGTCCACCCCATGTATATGACAGGTTTATTCATAAGTGCCCAAACTTGCAAGCAACCATGATGTCCTTCAGTAGAAGAGCAGATAATTAAACTGTGATACGTCCAGATAATGGAATATTAGTATGCACCAAAAGGAAACAGGCTATAAGCCATAAAAAGCCATGGAGACACCTGAAGTGCATATTACTGTGTGAAAGAAGCCAATCTGAAAAGGCTGCCTAGAGTATGATTCCAGTTATCTTACACATTCTGGAAGAGGCAGAACCATGGAAACAGCAAACAGCTCAGTGGCTGCCAGGGGTTAGGGAGAGGGCAGGATGAACATGCAGAGCACAGAGGAGTCTTAAGGGAGTGAAACTATTCAGTATGACCCTATAGTGGAGGATATATGTCCATCATACATTTGTCCCACGGAATGTACAGCACCAAGAGTGAACTCCAATATAACCCTATATATTTGGGGTGATCATGGTATGTCCACATAGATCCATCAAGTGCCACAAATCTGACTCTGATGCAGGTGCAGGGCCATGGCCTAGCTATGTGTGTGGTGGGGGTGGAGGGGTATATGAGAACTCTCTGTTTTCAGCTTCACTTTGCAGTGAACCTAAAATTGATCTAAAAACTAATGTCTATTAAAAAAAAATCCCCTGAGATGGGGGGCGGGGGGGAAGCCTAAATGTTAATAGTAATTGCCTGCAGGTGATGAGGTTATTGGAGGGCTCATCCTTCATGCCTACCCTGGGCTCATGCTGCTCTCTTAGTCTCAAATACTCTTCACCCCATACCCCAGGGAGTAGTATCTACTGGTCCCTTGGGATTGAGTTTAGCTGGCATTTTCTCTGGAAGTCTTTCCTGAACTTCTCTGTGCTCCACAGTGCCTGGCTGTCCACCAAGGGCCACACGCTCCGTGGTCTTACAACAGTCTCTTACCTCATCTGTCTGCCCGTCTAGATGTGAGTCTTTGTAGAGAAGTCTGTGTTAGTTAGCCCTGCTGTATCCCTAGCATCCGGCACAGCATCAGCAACAGTCGATTCATGAGTTTTGTTGAATATATGAATATGAATTAAATCGAGACAAGAGCAGGAAAAAAACAAAATAAGCAATATAAAACTCACGGGGAAAGAAGTGAAGCAACACAGTGGAGGTGGGGAATAGCCATCCCAGCAGCGGTGAGGTCCTGGAAGCAAATGAAGGCTGAGAGAGGAATGGACACGAGTGCCGAGGGACAGGGTCAAGAGCGTATGTTGAAATGCAGATCAGGGAAGGACAGAATGGACTCCCTGATGTGCTCCCATGACTGGCATGGTATGACAGTGCATGTCAGAATTAATAAGTCTGTCATGGAAAAGAGGACCTGACTCTGGCTTCACTGCTGAGGGACTCTACTGTGTGAGCTAATGGGTCCAGCAGAGTCTATAATCCTCCCAGCACCACTCACTGCCAGTGACCCATCAATAGCTCTACAAACACTTTCTGAGGAATTCCTTCTAAGGGGGCGCCTGGGTGGCTCAGTTGGTTAAGCATCAGCTCAGGTTGTGATCTCCCAGTAGCGAGATCGAGCCCTGGGTTGGGCTCTGTGCTGATAGCGTGGAGCCTGTTTGGGATTCTCTCTCTCTCCCTCTTTCTTTGCCCCTCTCCCACTTGTGCATGAGCTCTCTCCCTTTCTCTCTCAAAATAAACAAAGACTTCCTTCTACATGTGTTTGTTTGTTTACTGATAGGGAGTAGAGTTGAGTCATGAGATCATACTACTGCCTTTCATTTCTGTAACTCATCAGCCCAGGTAGCCCGTCGTTCATCCGAGAACAATCATACTTTCCATTATTACATACCCTGTTTCTCTGCAAAACCAACCCTATTTGAAAGCAGGGAGGAGAAGGAGAAAAGGAACAGAAAAATACAAATGAACAAAGAGGTCTCTCTTATTTCTCCTAATAAAAATTCTGCCATGGGGCAGTGCAGTCTGGAGGCAGGTCTGCTCCCCTACATCTTTCTCGCCCACTAGTGCAAAAACATCTCTATGTCCTCTTAATCCTCAAGCAAAGCTCACACATTTGAAGAGCTTTTGGACACCCTGGAAACCTCTGCAGTGCTCTATCTGTAGGCAAGGCCAGAATTATTGTGGGGTCAGCACTAGCCTCCAGTCTAGTCCCCGGTGCTGCCTGCACAGATCTCTGGTTCTCATTTCAAGCCTTCATCTGCTCCAATTTTGTCTCCCACCCGAGGTCTCAACCCTTAGCTGAATTACAATTAGTTGCCCTGAGGATCCTGGGGGAGACTCGTTTCGGAGGAGGAAGCCTTCTGCTGGGCAGCATCAGTCTCGCCTGTCGTTAGCATCTATGAATTTCAACTCCGAGAACTGCGTCTGCTCATGTGGCCCAGAGGCATCGGTCTTTTGTGATGGCCCACATTTTGTCGTACTTTGGACAGGCCCACCATAGTTCTGAAATTGTTTCTCCCAAATCTCATTTTTAAAACAATCACTGCTGAGTAAGTTTTCTTCCAAAGCTGCCTTAAGAATGCCTTCTCAGAACAAGAATGATGATTACTTTTCTGAAAAATGCAGGTTGCAAAACCTGACAGCTAATATGCAGGACTGAGGGGTGTCAGGTAAGAGTTCTCCTCTGGGGTGCATGTCTGATTCACTGAGGAAAGGGGGCAACCATTAGGGGCCTTAGTTCTCATTCTCATCTGTGAAATGGGATAGGTATCTGTTCTCTTCCTCATCTTATTAGGGTCTGGCAACGGCACCACATTGGATCGATATTTTTGCTCTCTGGAGAAAGAAATGCACTTGGAAAACGTCATTCTTATGAAATTTACCTCTTTCTCAAGACTGTCACATGCTTTTATTATTGGAGGGTGGGTGTGCCATGTTATTTTTGTCACCAAGTACAACACTGAAGAAACTGGGATATTAGAGGTGCAAACCATGATAAGTCTAGGATTGGATGTATTTGAGAATGAGCTCTTTTTAGCAAGAACTCTGCTCTTTAATACAATGGAAAAGTAATTTACTGAGAAGTGATCTTGGGGAAAGAGAAGAGCAATGCACTGCTGCAGATGTTTCTTAGAACCAGCTGAGCTGAGGAGGGACAGGCTGCACTGGGAGCCCTGAGACAGGACTGCTGTCCCCCCTCTGCGACCACCAGCTATGTGCTCTTGGCCTCGGCCCATCTGTAAAATGAGCAGCCTAAGCTGTAGCTGTGATCATCACACATTTTAAAGCAGTGCAGCTCCTCTTAGCGAACACCTTTTCAGGAACTGATTATATACCATGCCAGGGGAGGGACTTGCACCCCACCTGCACCTGCCAGGTTCATCATACTGCCCACAGTACTCCCTGAGGCATCCTGTGCCCTTGCTGCTCTGAGATGCACAGTGAAAGTCAGTAGCCTAGACGGTCTTAAAAATCTTTCTAGCTGTTCAAGGAGAATCGCTCACTTCTGATCCAGCTGATGTTTGGTTTATTCCCCCCACTGGAGGACTAATGTCCTCGAAAGGGATCCTACCAGGTGCTGTTGTGGGTCTGCCTCCAAGACAGCTGATGCTTCAGAAAACAGGTGACAGGGACCTGAGGCCAAGCACAAAGACACAGGCTAGCACAGTAACAGAAGGAGCATCTTGTCTTCTACAGCCACATGTGTCCCTGTGGCTGAAGATGGCCCTGCTACTAAAGTGGCTTTGTGGGAGGTGGGGGTAGCTGCCATGTATTTCCTTCCTTCCTCCCTCCTTGTTCATTCATTTGCTAATTCACAAACAGTTCTGAATCACCTGCTCTAGACCATGAATGATCTAGTGACCCAGTAAGCAGGATTGACAACCAATAGGTCCACAAGCAGCCATGCAACTATGCATGAAGAAGAGTGAAAGGTGGGGGGGGGGG
>NW_027532679.1:155964-215536 GCF_008692635.1 Crocuta crocuta | reverse complement strand
TTGAAGAAGGTGTGAAAGGAGCCAGTCATGGGAAGGGCTGGGAAGAGGACGTCCAGGTAGAGGGAAAAGCATGGGTAGATTCCAATGCAGGATGGAACTTGGCCCGCCCCATGAGAGAGGGCCCAGCTGTGGCTGGTACACAGAGAACGAGAGTGAGTGAGCATCACCCTTACTGCTGTGGCCCTCAGGAAAGACAACGGCAGTGAGCCCACTTAGAGCAGGCAAGCGGTAGCTCAGTCTTCTCCTCTGGAAAACGGGCTCACTCAATCAGTACCTTCTCTGATGTACCTCTCCCTTTCCTATGTCTATTCAAGAGGCCCCAAATCAAAACATTCACATTTCCAGGCACCCTGGCAGAAAGGGATGCTAGATGTCAGAGTTCTAGCCAAAAGNAAAACAGACTCCTGAATGAGAAGACAAAATCTTAATTAAAAAAAAAAAATAGAGGCTTTATTCTCTTTACCCTTTCAGCTTCTGCTGGTCTAAAAGGCAGACTTTCCAGAGGTGTAGCAGCCAGTTTGTGACCATGAGGATCAGGAAGCAGGTATAGCAAAGCCTCATTCTTTGATGATAGCCTGAAGCAGCTGCACCAATCCTGGGTCTTATCATGAAATTAATGGATGAATGAACCCCTTATGTGTCTAAGCTATTGTTTACCAAGTTTTCTGTTATTTGCACTTTAGTTCACGTCTACATTGATATAAACAGGATAAAAACAGAATGTAATTCATGTGTTGTTATGAGATACTGTGTACAAGGCCATGGTCATGGCAGGGCACAGAGCAAGCATCAGTGAACGGTGGCCCATACATTTGTGCTGCTGAAGAAGAAAACCTGCCACACCTTTGCCAGTCACTTGATGGAGCACGGGGGACAGGAAGGTGGATGGGGTGGGCCCTACCTCGGTCACTGAAGTCATCAACCAGCACGATCTCAGCGATCAGCTCTGGGGGCGAGCGGTTCAGCACGCTGTGGACGGTGCGGAGGAGGGAGGACCAGCCCTCATTGTGGAAGGGGATGATGATGCTGGTGTTGGGGAGCGTCTCCAGGTAGCGCTTGCTGTTGCAGCTAGAGGGAGACACAGGGGACAAGAAGAGGTCAGGTTCGGCTTTCTGCTTCCCAGGAGAACTCAACGAGCACATGGTTTGGCTAACCGCAAATCCCACTCTTTTCCAGCTTTTAGGGAACGAGTGAGAGCCAGGGGTACCTCAGTCACTTCCGAACCTCCTTCCACTCGGCATCCCAAAGTCTGGCCTCCAATTCCTGCACACACAGTACACAGGGATATGTATACAAGAGTCCCGTGACTCTGTATGAGAGCAGTTGCAAACCAAAGACAGCCGGCACTGAGGGAGCAGCACTGGGGTCTGGGGCTCTCCATGTGCTGACTTGTTTAAGCCTCAACAGCAACAGGAACATGCTCACCCATCCTCAGGATTGCCAGTGGAAGACAGAGCTTCAGTAAAACTCTGGCCTCTCTCCCTACCCTTTGCACATTCCTCACCAGTGGAGGAGAAACCACTTATTCATGAGTTTGGAAGAATAAACTCAGCTTCACTGGCTCAGTCCCCTCTGCTCTCCCTCCCTGGCCTCTGCACGTTTTCTCCTCTGCTCTCCACCAGTCATGTGGTAAGCTTGGGGTGGGAAGCCCCGCCCTATGGGCCTTTAATACCACTGTAACACTCCCAAAGAATTACATAGTTCCTTAATATCATCAAGTATCTAGTTGGTGCTCAAGTTTCCTTGATCTTCTTATGTCTTTTTACAATTGTTTAAATCAGGATCAAGACAAGGCCCACATGCTCCCTTTAGCTCATGTGTCTTCTAGGTCTCTTTTTCTCCTTACAATTTATTTGTTGAAGACACTGGGTCATTTGCCTTACTGGATTTCCTACAGTCTGCATTCTGCTGCTTGGATTGCTATGGTATCTCTGAACATGTTCCTCTGTCCGCCCTTCCTTGGTTCCTGCACATGGGTAGTTAGATCTAGAGACTTGAACTACTTCAATGAGATACTCTGGCAAACTCTTCCTAGTGGTGTGAGCATCCCAAAGGAAAAACATACTGTCCAGTTATCTTTCCTTTTGTGATGCTGGTGGCCATGGATGATCAATGTCTAAATTCCTCCTTTCACCGGGGCTTTGCAAAATGGTGATAATCTTATTCTATCATTCTTGACTTACTAGCTGGGATACTACAATGAAGAAAAATGACCACATCGACTATTTGTTTACTCCAAGGTACAGAAAAGATATGATACATTCTTGATTATCAGTTTTTAACTGACTCACCTCCCCAGTATATTCCAAAGATAGCCAATTATGTTTTCATTAGGAACCCATAGATGTTAACACAGTATGTTTCAGTTCAGTGCAAATATTATTCTTACTGGTTCTCAAATAAAACCATCGTTAGCCCAAGAGGGTCTTCTCAAGTTGGCTTCGAGTCCTCTGGGTATGAGCCCAGACTATTGGTAACTTCCTTGTTTTCTGACAAAATATTACAAAAGATGCTCCAGGCTTAACTTGTACATTTCCTGCCCTCACCTGGATCAGTCATTCTGGATGGAACCCTGACTCCTGATTATCACTGATATCACCATTTGGATCCTGCAATACAGGCATGAAGGGCCTTTGTTAACTACTGGGTTGGTTAAGGTTTCTATGCCTTTACAATGGTCAGAGTTAAAAATATATTTCAGTAGATTCATCATGAGTTCAAGCTAAAGTTTTATCATTAATATAGAAGACTATAGAGTTTTATTGAGCCTTAATTTTATATTGCATCTCCTATTTAATTGAGATATAATTCATATACCACAAAATTCAACATAAAATTCACCCCTTCAAAGTGTCTAATTCAGTAGTTTTTAACATACTTCACAAAGTTGTACAACCATCACCACTATCTAATTCCAGAACATTTTCATCACCCCCAAAATAAACTTCACATCCATTACCAGTCACTACCCATCTCCCCTCAGTCCTTAGTAACCACTAGTTTGTTTTCTATTTCCATGGGTTTTCCTATCCTGGACATTTTATGCAAATAGAATCATATAATATGTGGCCATTTGTGCCTGGCTTCTTTCATTGAACATATCTACAAGATTCATCCATGTGTAGCATGCATTAGTACTTCATTCTTTTTATGGTTGAATAATATCCCACTGTATGGATATACTATAGTTTATATATATATTCATCAGTTGATAGACATTTGAGTTGTTTCTACCTTTTGGCTATGTGAGTAACAGTGGTACAAATGTTCATGTACAAGTTTTTGTATAGACATGTTTTTAGTTTTCTTGAGTATACACCAAGAAGTAGAAATGCTGGGCCATACAGTAACTCCACGTTTAACTTTTCAAGAAACTGCCAAAATGTTTTCCAAAGTAGCAGGAACATTTTATACTTCCACTAGCAACCTCGGAGGGTTCCAATTTCTCCACATGCTGACCAACTCTTGTTATTGTCCATCCTTCTTATTACAGCCATCCTCATGGGTGTTACATGGTATCTTATTTTGGTTTGATTTGCATTTTCCTAATGACTAATGATGTTGAGTATATTTTCATATACTTGTTTGGCCATTTGTTTACCTTCTTTGGAGAAATGTCTAGTAAATAGGTATTTCTATTTTAGATTGTTCTTACTAATGAATAAAAATACAATTGATTTTTTTATACTGAACTTGTATCCTATAATCTTGCTGAACTCACTTATTAGTTCTACTAATTTTTGTGTATGTGTGTATTCCTTAGGATTTTCTATATATAAGACAATGTCGTAAGTATATGGAGAGTTTCAGTTTTTCCAATCTAGATGCCTTTTATTTCTTTTTCTTCTCTAACTGTTCTGGCTAGAAACTCCAGTAAATGTTGAATAGAAGTGGCAAGAGAGGACATCTTGTTTTGTTCCTGGTCTTAACGGCAAAAGCTCTCAGTCTTTCACCAATAAATGTAATGTTAACATAGGTTTTTCAGGTTGATGAAGTTCCCCTATATTCCTAGTTTGTTGAATATTTTTACCATGGAAAGTGTTGGATTTTGTCAAATTCTTTTACTGCATATACTGAAATGATCATATGGGTCTTATTCTTTATTCTATTAATAAAATGTATTACACTAATTGGTTTTCATATGTTGAACCAACCTTGCATTCCTAGGATAAACTCTACTTGGTCATGGTGTATAGTCTTTCTTATATATTGCTGAATTTGGTTTGTTGCTATTTTGTTGAGGATTTTTGTATCTATATTCAAAAGGGATATTGGTCTCTAGTTTTCTTGTGATATCTTTGTCTGGTTTTGTATATTTTAGTTCTTTAGCTAAAAATCTAGGTTTTTGGGGCACCTGGGTGGCTCAGTCAGTTGAGTGTCAGGTCATGACAGGTTTCAGCTCAGGTCATGATCTCATGGTTTGTGAGTTCAAGCTCCAAGTAGGGCTGTGCACTGCTGGTGCAGAGCCTCTTTGGCCTCTCTCTCTCCCCCTCCCCAACTCATGCGCATGTGCTCCCTCTCCCTCTCAAAATAAATAAATAAAGCCTTTAAAAGACAAAATAATTTAAAAATCCAGGTTCTTGATATTAACATAGTTACTCATTTGCTTTTTCCTATAACATGTAATCATTTCAGAAAAGCAATACCAATGTTACTGCCAACAATCTGATTGTATAAAATTTGAGATTCTTTTTGTCCTTCATTTCTTTTTGTCTATGGGGTACATTTCATTAGAGTATTAGAGATTTTCTCAGGGCCCAGAAGATGGGACCTGAGGACCAGGCAGGCTCAGAGGGAATGACAAAAGTGTCTACTTTGTCTCCAGCCAGAAGCCAGGTATGGTAGGCAGAGTAGTAGCCCAAAGATGTCTAAGCTTTAATCCCCAGAAGCTATGAATATGTTACTTTATGTGGCAAAAGGGACTTTGCAGATGTAGTTAAGGTTAAGAACCCTGAGATGACTTTGAGGAGCCTGGATTACCCAAGGGGGGTCCAATGTAACCACAAGTGTCCTTAAAGGTAAAGGACCTTCCTGGCTGGCTCAGAGAAGTGAGAAGGATGGGGTAAAAAACTGAATTATGAGAAAGACTAAATTCACAACTGCTGGCTTTGAAGACTGAGGGAGGGGCTCATAAACCAAGGAAGGTGAGCAGCCTTTCGAAGCTGGAAAATGATCCTCAGCTGATGGCCAGCAAGATAACAGGGTCTCACTCTTCACAACTGAAGTCTGCCAACAACCCAGAGAAGCAAAATTCCCCCAGAACTCCCAGGAGGGGACACAGCCTGGTCACCACCTTGATTTTTGCCCAAGGAGCCCCATGTTGGACTTCTGATTTATGGAACTGGAAGAATAACTTTGTGTTGTTTAAACTGCTAAGTTTATCGTAATCTGCCATGGCAACTATAGAAAACTCATACACAAGAGTCACCTGTGATACCCAGTCTGTAAACATTATTTGGAAACACTTAAAAAGTAGATCTCACAAAAAAATCCTCACAAGTCTCACCTGGCAGCAGTGGGCTGGGGTTGACAGTGGACACTCTTCTCCATGGGCCAGTTGCTCTCTGGGCCCCCTCAGCTCTTGCCTCTCCCCACAGCCTTACTCTAGAGTTGCTTCAGTCCCTTGCATTACCTCCAGGGCTCCTGGAGACCTTGTAAGTTGATAGCCCAGAAGTAAAAGAGGGAGGTCCTCAAGATTGGTAAGACGGTTTCTGGAGAAAATGTGACAAGTGGGGCAAGAAACATAATAAAATGTCTCCTTTCCTATGCCACTGTAATACATTGTTCAACTGTCCAAAGGCACCTGGGTCTCTCTGTAACGTACTTTGAAACATCTCAAAAAGGAAAACAGACTGACAGGTGGAGAGTGGAGAGAGGGATGGAAAGATATATGATAAAGTCCGTAGAGGAATACTAACTGCAGAATCTAGATGGTGCACGTGAGCGCTCAATGTGCAAGTCTTTCAGAACTTTTCTGTAGGTTTGATAATTTTCAGAAAGAAATGTGAAGGGGAAAATGGGTCAAGGTCACAGTCCCCTTGGTTTCAGATTATACCTCTGCTAGAGGCACCAAGGGAAGCTGGGCAGGGGATAGGAATGAACCCTTGGTGTCTGGCAGTGAGCTCAGTTCCAGCTGTGGAGACAGGACCCCCCCCCAATTCTGCCAGTCTAGTCGACTGGACAAGTCAGTCTCTTTCCCCTTGGGGCCTCTGGACTTCTTTCCCAGGCTGTCTTGCTCCTGTAGCTGGCTTGATTGTTTTTATCCAGGCCCTAATGCAGCTCTCCTCTGGCCCTTCCCCCACCTCTAATCCCTTTCGTTATGACTGCCAGCTTTCTCTGGGAGCCGTCTCTAACTTTTCGTTGGTTTTCACGAATAAAGCACCTCTTCTTAAAAATCCCTTTCCCTTAACTCGGCTAGGTCCTCTGTGGCCAAGAAAGACAGGCAATATCTAGTTTGCTACAGAAGTTCCTGCCTTCCATCCAATATCACAGGAGGCTCGTTCAATTGAAGCAGGATTGGAGGGGGGGAGGGGGGCGGGCAGCTGGTGGTAATAAGTTGCCTGGAGTCCACAGGGTGAAATACAATAGAGCTATTACCTTGCAGAGAGGCCTGGCTCTCTCAAACCCCAGGCTGGGCCCCACAGCCCGCCTGGAGACATACAAACACCAGCATATATTAAGGGAAGTAAGTCATGCTACAATAGACTAAATCCACTTCTAATTTAATTCAATCATGGAACTAAAGAATATTCAGAACTCAAATGAAAGGCTCAGCTCAGATCATAGCCTTGAACATGTACCTTTTTAGGGGGCCTTGGGGGCTACTTTTTTCCTCCCTCCTCTATCCATCCACTCATTCAGTGACTAAATAAACATACAAGGACACTGACTTTTGCCATAGGCACTAGTCATTAGTTTGGTTCCAGCTTACTGGAGGCTCTTTTTTTAAATAAAAACTTGTGTGACACGCTGAAATGAATCTCTCCAGGCTCCAGCAGGAAACTTGGTTCCACAGACCTGCCCAACAGCCACTTTCCCGTTGGGAGTTCATGCAAAGAGCCCCTTCTCTTCTTATCAGACCTCAGGTCACTGCAGGAAGAGAAGGCCTGGGGCTGGTGCGGAGGAAAGAGAAGGCCATCCCCTCCCCAGTGACACCCCCATCTTAGCAGCCCTCTTTAAGACCTGTCTGCATTTGTGTCCTGAGGGTTCAACACTGGGTGGTGGAGCAGGCCCAGTTCTTTGGTGCGTGATAAACATGAAGCATCTCTTTGCCAGGTTCCTTCAGAAAGCAGCCACGGGAATGTGGTCTTCAAGAAGGGATACTAGGGCACTGCTCCCAGTGCGAGGTGGCTGGGCTGGACTATGACCAGACAGTAACAACTCTGCCTTCCCACAGGTCACTGTGCCTGATGGTTTACAGAGAACTCTTCCTCTTCTCTCCTTTAATCTGTACCAACCGCATGGAGGGAGATGAACCAGACAGTGCCACATAAGGAAAATAGGGCCCAGAGTGGTAAGTGACTTGGATCCAGGACTCAAATCTAAATAGCATTTATTTACTTATTTATTTATTTATTTGAGAAAGAGAAACAGAGCACAAGTAGGGGAGTGTCAGAAAGAGAAAGGGAGACACAGAATCCAAAGCAAGCTCCAGGCTCTGAGCTGTCATCACAGAGCCTGATGTGGGGCTTGAACTCAAAAACTGTAAGATCAAGTCCTGAGACAAAGTAGATGCTTAACTGACTAAACCCAGGTGCCCATAGATAGTGTGTGTATTAAAATAACACTTCTTTTAGCCATTCTGACAGATGTCAAGTGATTTCTCATTGTGGTTTTAATTTGCCTTTCCCCAATGAATACTAATGTTAAGCATCACTTGACACCTGTTGGAATGGCTAAACTAAAACACACACACACACTCACATACACACACACGTAAGTGTTGGTGAGGATGTGGAGAAAAAGAAACACGTGTGCACTGTTGGTAGGAATGCAAACTTATGCAGCCGTTTGGAAAACAGTATGGAGGTTCCTCAAAAAAGTGAAAATAGAAATACTATATGATCCAGTAAGCCCACTACTGAGTATTTCCCCCAAAGAAAACAAAATCTAATTGAAAAAGGTACATGCGCCCCTATGTTCACTGCAGCATTATTTACAATAGCCAAGACATGGATGTCCATCGATAAGACACTGGAATATTACTCAGCCATAACGAAGAATTAAATCTTGCCATTTGCAATGACAGGGATGGAGCTAGAGGGTATGATGCTAAGTGAAAGAAGTCAAGAAAGGCAGATACCATACGATTCCACTCAAATGTGGAATTTAAGAAAAAAACACAAATGAACAAAGATAAAAAGAGATAAACAAAAGAACAGATTCTTAACTAACTAAAGAACAGATGGGTGGTTACCAGGAGGGGGGAATGGGTGAAATAGGGGAAGGGGATTAAGAGTACACTTATGGGCACTGGGTTATGTAGAGAATTGTTAAAAATCATTATATTGTACAGCTAACACTAATATAACACTGTATGTTAATTATACTTGAACAAAAAAATACCACAGTGTTTTTCTTGATGACAAAAGTGACAGTTGCTCAGGATAAAAGTCTAAAAACCACAGAGAGGCTAACAAACAACTCATAACCACAGGAACACCCTAACACCTGGGGCTCACCTCTGCTACACATTTAGGGAATGTCTTCCTTTGCACTCTTCTCTGAACATGTATTTGTTCCTATGACGTGGCAGATGGCAAACCCACTTGATAGCGTTCAAGTCTCTGTGGGCTCCCAGGTGCAGCATGGCCTCTAAAGTTCTCAGAAGAGCCCCTCTAGGGGCAGAAAAGAGCAGGGCAATGCCCTTGTAGCGGTCAAAGCAGTGACACTGTGGAACGTCCAGCACACCAATCTTGATGCCCTTTGCCTCAATATTTTTGGCCCCCAACGGCACCCTAAAGGAGGCACTGTGGAGTTTCAGACCTTACAACCAACTCAAGTGAAAAACAGTCCATCCCTTGCACAGGTTCACAATGTGATGAGGTCCCAACCCAACAGGGCAAAGTTTAGTTACACATGCACAGCATAAGGACAGAGGGGCATGGCCTGGGCTGTTCCCTGACCCCCTCTGAAATGTGAAAAGGAGAGAAACAAAGTGACCATCCATCTTTAGGGAAAGAGTAAATAAATGGTGAATACTTCAAACCATGGAATACTGATAGGCAGTTAAAAAAAGGTGGAAAATGATAATGATGATAACAGAAAATATCTATTAAGGATTTCCATTATTCCAAGCAATGTTCTGAGCACTTTATATGCAGAAAGTAATTTTATTTAATTGTCACAACACTCCTTCAAGGTAGAGACTTTCATTAGTCCCTTACAAAGAGAAGGATACCAGGCACAGAGAAACTAAGTAACTTGCCTAAGGTCAAACAGCTGGTAAGGGCTAGGGCCTGGGTTTAAACCCATCTGCCCTTTACACATATTAATAGTTTTATAGGGATAATGTAGCAATGATATGAACAAGCCAAAACAAGAATGAAGAGATAAAAGACAAAAATGGAGGGAGCTGGGTAGGAGTCTGATGCCCTGGCTTCTAGTTTCTGCTCCGTATGCAACAATCCAAGCCCTCTCTTCTTCCTGGACCTCAGGTGCCCCCCATGCCAGTAAGAGAACTGGACGGGTACTGTGGGCAGGTCCTAGGTGCCTGCTCTGTGTTCTTTCTCCTTCTTTGGTAGTAGCATCCTGGTTTTCCTCGAGGAATCTTCCATCTCTCAACTCTATAGGGTTCAGGGGGAGATCCCTGCCTTGCCTTGAGGCTGGGTAAGGGAGTCTGGCTTAGCCAATCAGAACACTGCATCTTCCCAACCACAGTGACCATTCAGGAACAGGGTGTAAATCATTGCTGAGATAACCGGGAGAGCGATAGGCTCTTTTCTGCTGAAACTGAACATGGCAGGATAGAAATCTGGTCTGCCTGGGGCCACCACGTGTGCTCCCTGTCTTAAACGGAATTCAACAGACTAGAAAACAGAGCCAAGAGCTGGAGAAAGGTTCCTACTGGTATCATTTGGGGATTCCGATCCAGCTAGAGATGAAGCCAAGCTGTGCTATGCCTTTCTAGTTCCATGAGTCAATACATTTTCTTAAGTCAGTCCGAGTTGAGTCTCTGTCACTGGTCACTCAAAGATTCCTTGCTGTTTTAACTGGATCATCATCTCTAAGCCCTTTCAGTCAAATGAATCTATTTTGGACCTAATGATGGTTTGTGAAGGGCAGAGGCAGAAATGGTTCCCCAGGAGTCACCTCTGATCTGTAGCGGGTAGCCTCTGTCTCCCACTGCAGAATTCATCACTGCTCATCACTGACTGAAAGGCCCTGGGCTGAGGACTGTGTGACCTCCCGGTGGGAGGCAGTGGGACCACCAGGAGATAACTGAGCCCATCTGTGATGGGACAGCCTCCAATTTAATACTCCCTAAAGGATTTTGAGTCTCTTAGGGCACAGAGACAAATCTAATATACTGGCCCTTAGGATGCACCATCAGGGCTTAATGCCGGAGCACTAGAATATAAAAGAAAAGAAGTCAAAATCAAAGGGAAGAGTTTCAAAAATCTTCCCTCCAAGTCAATTTTGAATAGAATGATCCAATCATTGAAGGGAATTATGAAAGACACTTAATTCCCTTGCATAGGATGCCATCCACAGACCAAACTGAAATGCAAGTCAGTTGAATTAATCTGATGTTGTATATGCCTAAGGGAGCAAAAGTGCTCTAGACCTGGGTTCAAGTCCTGACTCTGCCACTCTGCAGCTTTGAGATCCCGGGTTAGGTTTCCATCCCCACTCAGCCTCAGTTTCTTACCTATGATAAGATGGGATGGTAATACCATGAGACTGTCATAACTAAGACTGCACATTTAAAACAGCTAGCTCTGTCCTTGGAGATGAGTAAATGTGGAAGAGAAGTCACAGCAAAGAGAATGCTTCTGATTTCAATTCTCTTGGAATTAGGGATGGATATTCCAGAGAAAGACATGGGGCTTTAGTAAGGCTTAAATAAGAGTTTTGCTCTTGTAGACATGAATCCCATTCTTGGTACCCCAGGCTTTAGCCAACTCATGGCCAAACATTCTCATTTGCTCACTCCCTGAACCATGCATGTTTTCAAGAAATGTTTACTGATCACCTACTATGTGACTGACGCTCTGCTAAGCCCTGGGATTACACTGGTGAGGAACAAGTGACTGTCTCTAGGGGATACAGTGTTGAATGAGAGGCAGACAAATAAATAAGCAGTAATAAATTATAATAGTTTTTCCTACTTCCCTGCATGCGTCTGTGAGGTGAGAGCCTAAAAGACAAAGCACGTAGCCATTAGGAATAGTGTATCCTCCTGTCCAGTCCTGCACCTTGCCAACAGAGAGTAGCTGATTAATGGCTGCTGGGCTGAACTGGAGTTGGGAGGGTCTAGTCCAATCCTTTTGTTTAACAAGTAAGGAGGTGATGCTTACAGAGGCTGCATGGAGATCCCAGACCACAGGCCAGTGGGTGTTGGAGTGGGACTTGGCACTGGCTCTTCAGTTTAGTTAAAACACAAAAAAGAAAGCCTTTGGAAACCCTGGATGTAAAGAATAAATCTGAATCCTATATAGTTTCAAGGAGCTGGTGTCTGCCGTCATGTTCCAAGTGCTGCCTGTGAACTTGGCAGGTCTGTGAGTGGCTGGACCACACAGCCTAGAGATATGGGTCTCTGGGGGTTATGATGAGCTTCAGCATATACTACCACTAGGAGGAATGTGGATGCTTTCAACATCCTTGCTGAAGTCCATTCAATGTTCACATTTATCAGAAGTAGTCTGTATGGATGTGGAGCCGAAAAGACCAACTATTAGTTGAATAACCTTGGACAAGTTACCAAACCTGTGTAAGCCTCAGCTTCCACCTATTTAAAAATGACTTTACTGGGATGAGCTGAGACGTGAACAGGATAGGAACGTCTTGGTGCTCTGTAAACATAAGGGTGCATCAAGTGCCATCTTGGTCTAAAAAGAAACATCTGTGCTGATGGTCAATCATGGTGCCTGCCTTGACCATGCCTGAGGAAGGCTGAGAAAGAAAGGAGTCCTGAGTGGGTTCCATGACCACACTGTCCCTGGCCATCATGGTGCCTGGGATAGGAGCAGAGCCCTGGCCCAAGGGCAGCCAATCCATCAACTTGTCAGCGGTCAACAGCCTAGCAAGAAATGTGCCTAAATAGGGGGCACTAGGCCAATCAAATTCTCTTTCTTGGGGATACACCTTGATGTATGGAAAGGGAGTCTCAGAGTTAATGAGGGAGGCTGACACAGAACTATACAGAGAAGAGCTAAAGCCTCGTAATGATGGGATCCAGAAATTTCTACTGGTAAGGGGGGTCATAAGACAATCTATGCCATGGTTCCACCTCCCCCTCCTGGGGAGGCTCCTGGAGAGCCTCGCTGGCTTTTCCCACATTCCAACTCTGCCTCCTTGCAGGGGGATTGGCTCAGTGGTTAAAGTAACCTTGTGGCCAAGGAGTCCATTCTCGGGAAAGAACAACAAAAACAAGCATCCAAAAGTTGCACTTGAGCTGAATGAAGTGTTCTTATTTCTTCTTCATTACTTTGAAAAGAATGGATTCTTATAGAATTAAGATTTCTAAACTCTAGAAACAATACTAATATGGAAATCTGGACTTCCAGGTAATGGACAGGTGAGGCTGTTGGGCACACTGTATTGTTTCATATGATCAGCGATGCTCTGTCAACACCATGCCAACTGAGCCACCATGACATCACAAGCAATTGGTGTTTCTGCAGCTCATGGTGTTTTACCACCACTGTGCTCTGAACACTATAGCAAATTGTTTTTCAGTGAATATAAGGGTGAGTGGTGTGTGTGTGTGTGTGTGTGTGTGTGTGTGTGTGTGTGTTTTAAGGGAATGATCATTTGAAAAAATTCTTGTGGAGTGACTCTGTTGTTTGAAAACTCCCAGTGTTTGTACTCTTAGATAAACAATCTTCTTCTAGAAATGGGTTTACCATTTTGGCACTTTCTCATGGGAACTGAATCCACACCCTCCTCCGCCAAACAGATGATAATTTCGAGCTTTCCACTGACCAGATGGGCCTTTGGGAGTTGGTTTGTGTGTCTTGGGGGTGGCAGAAGCCAGGATCTCTTTGGGTTGAGGAAGAAGGCCAACTACTGTTTCCAGACCATATGCACAGCTTCCACATGAAAAGCCATTGAGAATCACTGAATTATGAAGGCTGGAAGGGCCTGAAGGTCATCTTGTTTGCACTCTTTATTTTATAGATGAGGAAACGGAGGCCCAGAATGGGGAGGGACCTTCCCAGTCACACAGTGAGATGACATACCCATATCTCAGAGTGGGACTTGAGAAAGGGTACTGCCCCAAGTGGCAACTGCAGGTGTGGGGAGGGATATGGCGTGGGCTGGAGACCCTCAGATCTGGGTCCAAGTCCCACAACTGTCATTTAGCACTGGGTCATCTTGGGAAAGTCACAGCCTCCCTAAGCCTCAGTTTCCACTTGGGTAAAATGGGGATATAATTCTTTCCTTTTGAGGCTGTCACAAGGAATGAAGGAGATAACTTAGGTGAATACACCTGGTACAGCATCTGGATCATAAATGTGAGTTTCCATCATCAAGAGGCCACAGAGTAGGTCATTTTCCAGCAAACGGTTTAAGTTCAGTACTCTGCTGTTCTTCGCTCTCTGTTTTGCATAAAGGATAGTCCCTTATAATAAAATATTCTCAGCAAGACTACGTCCAATGGGCTCTGGAGCTACCAAGAAGCTAAGAGGAAGTTATAAATAGCTCCAGGCTCTGGAACAAAAGGAAGAAACTGGGACTTAGTGGGTAGAGTGTGAAAAGCTCCTGCCCCCTTTCCTCCCTCCAGATGCAGATCTGGGGCCTCTCTTGACACATCCTTTCACCAAGCCTCTCTCCTTGGCTGGGATTTGGCTCCCAGCCCTTCTCTAAACCTCTCTGGGGGATGGGACAGGTGCTGGCTTTCTTTTCAACAATCTGGCTGGAATTAGAGGAGCCAGAAGATTAGTGTGACAGCATGTGCCAAGGCTGACATCTTTATGAAGGTCCTTTTCCATTCAGGGGAGGCTTTGCTAAAAGCCAGATACACCTACTGGCTCTTCCCTTGTCTCAGTGGACAGCTCAGAGGATCACAAAGGCTTGTTATTATTAATTATGCACCCTGCACTATCCGTTCATCACCACTGTTGCGCCCCCTGACCCGTGCCAGACTTCAGATACAAGCAATATTTAAGGGATCTTGGTTTATGCTATCTTTTCCTTCCCTTTTGAACTCACATTTTGGAAAACTCTTGGTTCAAACCTTATCTAGTTTTAAGACAGTTGTAAAAACAAAACAAAAAATTTTTTAAAGCACAAAGCAAAGGGGTGCCTGGGTGGCTTAGTCGGTTAAGCGTCCGACTTTCGCTTAGGTCATGATCTCGCGGTTCGTGGGTTCGAGCCCCGCGTCGGGCTCTGTGCTGACTGCCAGCTCGGAGCCTGGAGCCTGTTTCAGACTGCGACTCCCTCTCTCTCTGACCCTGCCCTGCTCACGCTGTCACTCTCTCTCTCTCCTAGAAATAAATAAAAAACATTAAAAAAAAAAGCACACAGCAAAATCCAACAGTTTCTTTACACAGCTGTCCCACATGATAAAAGGGGATTCTCCCACAGATGTAACATGCAACATATTCCACTGTTCAAACTTTAAACACAGGCCGACAGCAAGAAGGAGGAGCTCTGGCTAATCAATACGGCATGTCAAGGTGCCCGGAACGATCGGCATGAAATAACAACCAGAAGGACCACACTTCAAATCCCAGTTGAATGCCAATTTCCAGGCACACATCATTAAGAGAAAATGGGCTTTACTATCAAGATTCTTGACGGTTCATGAAAGAGGAAAAAAGAAAACAAAATTGTAACGATCTGTGTTCAAGAATGTTGCTGCCACTCTGTGTCCAGAAACAGAACTGGAAACCATTGGTACAGCCATCGACAGAGCAAGGGCTGAGTGGGTTAGATTCTCGTGGAATATTACACAGCTGTTGGGAATGTATTAGAAACATGACCGCAATATAATAAGTAAAAAAAACCTACTTGTAGAAGGGTGTCTGGGTTGCTCAGTGGGTTAAGCATCTGACTCGACGTCAGCTCAGGTCACGATCTCATGGTTTGTGAGTTTGAGCCCTGTGTCAGGCTCTGTGCTGAAAGTTCGGAGCCTGCTTGGGATCCTCTCTCTCCCTCTCTCTTTGTCTCTCTCTCTCTCTGTCCCTTTCCCACTTGTTCTCTCTCTCTGTGTCTCAAAATAAATAAACTTAGTGAAAAAAAGCTACTTGTAGAATAAAATATATATAGTACACTCAGATTTTTGTAAAAAAAAAAAAACCAAAACCAAACCTAAGCCCCTTCATATGTCTTTATATGTTGTACAAACAAAGGAAAAAAAAAAACTACAGAGGGCTAAGCAGTTCACTTTCACTACCTAGGCAGATTTAAGATTGGAGATGGGTGGTGGTACGGGGACTATTGATTTCTCCCCTCCCCCCAACACACCGAATAAGGTATGGAGCAAGAGGTTTATAGTCAGGAATGAATGATGTCCTAATCTACGTCACACGGCTCCTCAATGACCCCCTCTGCTTGTCTCACCCCCATGCTGCTCGGGACGCCGCCTCAATGAAGGGAGAGAACGGAGAATCACCTCTATCTCACAGTCATCTTTCTCCTTTTCCTTAAGTCCTTTGAAGGCCAACACCACTTAGAAATCAAACTCATCTCTGTAACCAGTTTTACTGAGTATTATTTGTCTGCTCACGGACAAACATGTATTACTTTCAGCATAGTGAGTGAAACACAACCTGAATAGTCTTCTGCTTGTGTCTATTTATATTTCTCTAGCCAATCCTGCTCACTATGACTGGTCCAAGAACCTTGACGCACAAAGGATTCGAATTTAAAAACTGTCTCCCTCCTTTTCTGTGAGGAATGGGTCTCAGTCTGTGTGTGATGCAGCAGAAAGAGCATATGCTTGGATCCAGGTTTGGGTCTTCTCTGCTTTCTACTGGCTGAGCTCAGCTGAGATTCCGTTGGTGCGTCCTTAAAATGGAGCTAGTGATCCTGGTTAGATACAAACAATTTCAGAGAGGCTGGAATTACAAAGAGTTGTTAACAGCTTTTTTGTAAATGAGAAGACAATGCTGAAACCTAAAGGAAAAACATATGATCACACAAAACCTCAAAGTGGGAAGAAGTAAAACCAGGCAGGCTGATAAATTGCTCAGCTCCATGCTAGGCACACAAGCACTTGATAAATGAGAGACATTGTTATTATTCAGAGAGAACACAGCATCCATTTCTAGAAGATTTCAAAAGCGCATTTGTCTGCAGAAATGATAAAAGAACGCAAGCCACACATCAACTCTTGTGGATGTCAAGTGGTTTTTGCCCAGCGTAAATTGTAGGGGATATATGTGCCCATTTTGATTTTTGGTTGACAGCAGCCATTTTTGCTTACAAGCCATTTACCTCTGTAATTTCAACCCAAGGGCTGAATTCAATGAAATTGAATTACTGAAAAGAAGTCAATTTGAGAGATTTTATTGGCTGCCATTTTATCGTAAGGCTTATGAGCACCTTTACCTTCCAATATTAGGTCCAATGGATCAATAACTGTTATCTTGAAAGAAACACCACTGTTCAGAAGGGAGTCGTTTAGTTTCAGAGGAGAACTGATTTGAGCCTCCTGAAAAATCAGTGATGCTCCCAAAGAAATCTGGACTTTTTCCCTCTTCCAGCTCACAAATCACTCAGGCTACAGCCCTTCTCTCCGCCCTCCCGCCCCCTCCTACACAACCGCCTTGGTACCAGCTGCCGAACTGGGCAGTCTTCACCCCTCCCAGCCTGAGCATCTTGGGGGTGCTCATCTTACACTGAAGTGCTCCATTATAGAAGTGTCAAGCAAGCTTATTCCAGCAAAAGAATCATGATAAAAAGGGTAAAAACTGCTAATACTTACTAAGTATATCCTCCAAGCCTGTCACTGTTCTAAGGGGGTCTGACAAACCTCTCTGCACGGTGGCAGGTGGGAGAGGGGTGGGTGTGGACTCCAGCCATTCACTCCCACTGCACAGGGGAGGAGGGGGTAGGCACAGCCCCTGCCGTGACCCCAACATGCACACAAACTCTGTCGTCCCACACACCGCACCGCAGACCACAGCTGATCTTGGATCACTTTTAGATTTACTATCCATGATGCCTCAGGCACTTCTTGCTATTCAAGGAAAGCAAGTTAATTAAAACCACAATAAAAACATAGCAACTCAGAAAGAATCCCGTCACCATTTCCATTTTTCACAACATAAATGGCACCATTTATTAAACTGCCTACTTGGCCTTGTCACTTGGATGTTTAAGAATGTCTTAAACTTGACTGAAATAAAAATCTTGATTTTCCCCAAATCTACTCTTCTCAAAGCTTTTGTTCCTTGTAAATGGGAACTCCATCTTCACAGTTGCTCTGGCCAAAAACCTCGCATTGTCTTGGTCTCTTCTCCCTTTTTTTTTCTTCATATCTATATTGTCTATAAGTAAATCCCCATCATCATCTCCACCTTCAAAATATTTCTAGAACGCGGCCACTGCTTCCCTGCTCCTTCTCTGCCAAGGTGGTCTGAGTCATTGTCCCCTTCTCTGCCTGCCTGGCTGTAATAAACTCCTAACTGGCTTCCCTGCACCGCTCTTAGCCGCCTACAGTCTATTCTTAACATAGCAACTGATGTGATCCTTTGAAAATGAAAATCAGATTATGTCGCTCAGTGCTCAAAACTCTCCAGAGCTTCCCCTTACTACCTTTGGTGAAAGCCGAAGCCCCGCCATGGCCCTGACATCTCTCCAGGCTTGCTTCTCATCACTTTCCTTCTGGCTCACTGGGCTCCATAAAGCAAGTATGATGGCCCTGGGGCCTTTGCACATAGTGTTTCTTCTGCCTACAGGACTCTTCCTCCAGCTGACTGCCCTGCTAGACCTCACACTTCTTCATATCTCTGTTCACATGTCATCTTATTAGAGAGGCCCCCCACTATCAGTGAAATAAAATCCATCCCGTTCATATTACTTTCCCTACCCCTTACTCTGATTCTTTATGTTTCTTATATCATTTATCACCATCTGAAAAAATAATGCATTTATTTATGACCTCCTCCACCCAGTAGAATGTAAACACCAGGAAAAGAGGAAATTTTGGCTATTTTGTTCATTGCTGTTTCCCCAGGGACTAGCCTATACAATAAGCACTAATAGTAGGTACATGATAAATATTTGCTGAATGAAAGAATTAATGAACTAATGACTCACAGAGACAGTTTCCAGTGACTGATAGGCTTGAGATTTCCTTAACGCAGGGACTGACACTTGATCATTTTAGTATAAATGAGTAGGGGTTAGCTGTATTTTATGTGGGCTACAGACTGGGGGGTGGAGGAGTGGGAAAGCCCCCTAATACATACATAGTTACTTAAGGTTAAGATCCTGATTTAATTAACTCTGGGTACATCCATGAGGTGGCCGTGCAGGGAGCAGGTTACATCCCTGGCCTTTCTTGCTCAGGTTTATATCACCATTTGAGAAGATTCCGGGGTATTTATAAACATCAGGCTTTCCTGGTTCTCAAGCTCTCAGCATCACCAAGGTCAGACTATCTTGGCGGGGGGGGGTTGTCCCTGAATAGGACCTCAGCATTGCCAGCTCTCCTGGGGCCATGGGGCCATTTCCTCCTCAGGGCTCTGCCTCTTCCTGATTTCCTCTTTTTCTGGTAGTCAGGCTGTACCTGTGTGACTTTTGCCACAGGTCACTATCCCTCCCCCATTTTGATTCTTCTATTTGCTGATCTGAAAAAAGGTGAGTAATGACAATGACGACAATAACAGCACCTATCCAATCTGTTCGTGAAGGATGCTAGTCTATAATATAATTTTCTTGCAATATCTTTGCCTTGTTTTGGTATCAGGCATTCAGGTATCATTACCCTGATAATGTTGAGTTCACAATGAGTTGGAAAGTGCTCCATTCTCTTTAATTTTTTGGAAGAGTTGGTGTAGAAGAGTTGTTTGTATTATTTAATGTGTGTATGTGTGTGTGTGTGTGTGTGTGTGTGTGTGTGTGTGTGTGTGTGTAATTCACCAATGAACCCATCTGGACTTAAAGTTTTCTTTGTAGGGAAGTTCTTAACTATCATATCAATTTCTTTAATAGATATAGGACTATTCTGGTTCATTATTTCTTTCTGAGTGAGCTTTGGTAGTTTGTACCTTTCAAAGAATTTATCATTTCAACTAAGTTGCTGAAGTTACAGGCATAAAGGTGTGCAGAATATTCCTTTATGATTCTCCTAATAATTAAATAAGAATCTATAGTTCTATCACCTTTCTCATTCCTGATATTGGTAATTTGTGTCTTCTCCCTCTTTTCCTTATCAGTCTGGTTAGAAGTTAATCTATTTAATTGACCATCTCAAAGGGTCAGCTTTTGGTTTCACGGATTTTTTTTCCTATTGTTTTTCTATTTTCTGCTTCATTGATCTCTGCTTTTATCTTTTTTAAAATTTCCTTTCTTCTGTTTAATGTGAATTAACTTGTTCTTATTTTTCTGGTTTCTTAAAGTAGAGCTGATGTCGTCAATTTGACACCATTTTTCTTTTCAAATATAAGCATTTAATGCTACAAACTTCCCTGTAAGTACTGCTTTAGTGACATCCCACAAATTCTGATATGTTGTCTTCATTACCATTCAGTTCAAAACGTTTTCTAATTTTCCTTTTGATTTCTTTTTTTGACACATCTGTTATTCATACATGAGTTACATAGTTTCCAGACATTTGGAAATGTTAAGAGACTGTTCTGTTATTGTTTTCTAAATTTAATTCCATTGTGGTCAGAAAACATACTTTGTATCACTTGAATCCTTTTAAATTCATGGAGACTTGTTTTCCAACCCAGAATATGATCTATCTTGGTAAATGCTCTGCATGTACTTGAAAAGAATGTACATTCTGCTGTTATTGGTAGAGGGTTCTATAAATGTCAATTGGGTCCTGGGGGTTGATGATGCTGTTCAAGTCTACCAGATCCTTGCTGATTTGCTATTTGTTCTACCAATTTTTCAGAGAAAAATGTTAAATCTCATAATTGTGACTATGTCTATTTCTCTTTGCAGTTCCATGAGTTTTTGCTTCATGTAATTTGAAGCTCTCTTACGAAGTACATAAATGTTTAGGGTTGCTATATTCTCTCTCACTCTCTTTTTTAAAATGTTTATTTTTGCACATGTAAGTGGGGGAGGGGCAGAGAGAGAGGGAGACACAGATTAGGAAGCAGGCTCCAGACTCTGAGCTGTCAGCTGTCAGCATAGAGCTGATGTGGAGCTTGAACTCATGAACTGAGAGATCATGACCTGAGCTGAAGTCAGACACTCAATTGACTGAGACAGCCCTGTGCCCTGGTTTCTATGTTCTCTTAATGAAAGATCCCTTTATTAGATTATTAAACTACCTTCTTTATCCCTGATAGCCTTTGTTTTGAATTCTACTTAAACTGATATTAATACAGCCACCAAAGCTTCCTTTTAATTAGTGTTAGCTTGGTAAATTTTTCCTATCTTTTTACTGTCATTTGTATCTTTAAAGTGTGTTTTTTGCAGGCAGCACATAGTTGAATCTTGTTTTTTTCATCTAATTGGGTAAAAGGCAGAGAGGTCTGCCTTTTAACTGAAACAATCAGTGCATTTATATTTAATGTGATTATTCATGTGGTTAGGTTAAAGTCCATCAGTTTGGTATTTGCTTTCTATTTGTCCTTTCTGATCTCAGTTCCTTTTCTCTCTTTTTCGGCCTTCTTTTGGGTTAACTGAATATTTTTCATTATTCCATTTTACCTCCCATATTGGCTTATGCTATAATTCTTTGCTTTGCTTTTCAGTGCTTGTTTCATGATTTATAGGATACATATTAACAGTATACCTTCAAATGATACTATATCACTATACAAGTAGTATGAAAATCTTACAGTAGTATATTATCATTTCTCCTCTCCGACCTTTATGTGGGCATACATGTATACCTTACATAGGTTTAAAGCCCAACAATATATTATTATTATTTTTGGTTATACTCTCAGATACCTTTTAAACAGATTTAAATAATAAGAAATAGTGTCTATCTACCCACATAGTTACTATTTCCAGTGATCTTCATTCTTTGTAAATGAAGATCCCTATTTCTACCTGTTGCCATATTTTTTTTCCTAAAGGACTTCCTTTAACATTTCTTACAATATATAACTGCCGTGATAAATTCTTTCAGTGTCTGACAAGTCCCTATTTTGCCTTTATTTTTGAAAGATATTTTCACCAGGTGTAGAATTCTAGGTTGGTAGAGATTTTACTGTTAATACCTTAAGGATATTGTTACATCGTGCTCTTGCCTCCATCGTTTCCATGGAGAATTCGGTCATCCTCGACTTCAGTCCTTTCGGTTTTACTTCTCTGCCTCCTTTAAAACTTTGTCTTCATCAGTGGTTTGTAGCAATTTGATTCTGATGTACAGTCATGTCATATTACTCATGTTTGTTAAGATTGGGTTTCATGGTGCTTCTTGGATTTGTGGTTTTATAGTTGTCATTCAACTTGGAAAACGTTTGGCCATGATTTTCCTCTTCCCTTTCATAGACTCCAATTAGACGGGCATTCGATTGCCTAACGTTGTCCCACAGTTCACCAATGCCCTTTCCATTTGGAAAAATTCTTCTTCTATATTTTATTTTGAGTAGTTTCTTTTCCTAGTCTTCAGTTTTACTTCCCCCACCCCCACAATATCTAAGGTGCCATTCATCCCGTTCACTAGTTTTCATTGCAGGCATTGTTAGTTTCATTTCTAGAAGTTCAGTTTGGGTCTTTTTATATTGTCCATGTGTTTACTTAAGTTTTGAAACATATAGAATACAGTTACAATAACTATTTTAGTGTCCTCTGCTAATTCTAAAATCTCTGTTAACTCCGGGCTGTTGTTGTTATTATTTTTAAAGTTTATTTATTTTATTTTGAGAGAGACAGAGACAGTGCAAATGGGATGGGGGCAGAGAGAGAGGGAAAGAGAGAATCCCAAGCAGGCTCCGCACCATCAGTGTGGAGTGACGTGGGGCTCGAACCCACAAACTGTGAGATCATGACCTGAGCCCAAGCCAAGAGTTGGATGCTTAACTGACTGAGCCACCCAGATGCCCCTGGGTTGGTTTTTATTAGTATTTTCCTCTTTAAGGGCCTGTGAACTCTGGCCTCTTTAGTCTCCTTGAACTCTCGCTTTCTCTCCTCAACTCAGGAAGTCCTTTGGGCTCTACTCGGGTTTCTCTCCCTAGATCATGGCCTGGAAACTCTCCTGAGACAAAGGTTGGGGAACCTGAAGGACTCACCTCATTTGCTTCTCAGCTCTTAAGGATTAGAGCCTGTCACTGACTCATGTCCAATGTCTTACAAACCATTGCTTCACATGGTTTGTCTTTAGTTGCTGTTATTTCAGGCAGGAGAGGGTCCTGTTGCTCTGTCTTGGCCCCTAAATAGCATTTTTGTATGTCTGTGTTTACATTCATATTTGGGGCACTACTATTATCATTACAGCTAGTGCTATAAATGTGGTTCATTGAAATTTCTGCTGGCAACCTGTCTTTCCTTCCAGTGTACATATTTAATAAATTTGTGTCAAAACGTATAGGCTGTAATTGCCTCCCTTGTTGGTTTTGTAACCTGCTGGAGATGTGAAGGCGATCAATAGAACACTGACCTATTATAAAAATATGAACTTCTAAGTTCTTTTGAGGAAATTCAGCACACACCATAAATCAACAGAGTTAATTTCACAAAAAGGAATCTGGTAGATTTGAGCCTTTCATTGCAACAAAGATTCCATTCAGGTTCATTCATTGCTGAAAGCTAAACCAAGGGACTGGAGAAAGCAGGTCAGGATTGTAGATGGTTTTCCTTCCTACCATGAATGTTCTCTGACTGCTTTCAGATGGATGATCTCTCCATGGGAGAAAATGACCATTTTTCCAGAGAAGTTTGCCCAGGAAGCTTCAGATCCCAGCCACTTCAGCACTTGGGGCTGTGGCCATCAGCTCTGTGTCTTGCTCCCATGTACAGTTGCCAAGCAGCCCAACCAGCCTCCCAGGGAGCAGGGGAAGCGGGCGGTGCACCAGCCAGCCTCAGTTCCTACTCTCTCGGCAAGGGGTGCAGGGGGACAGGCTCACTCAGAGCCAGCTGGCCACCTCCCGTACACAAGCCCCGCAAGTCGGGCTGGACTGCCTGCTTCCCGTTCTCTGTGTCTCCATGGTCCTTGGTGCAGCTTGCGGTGGAAGCAAACGCAGCTGGCACAAACAGCCCCTCGATGCAATGTTGCATTGCATCCTGTTCCTGATGCAAGGTTGCCAAAATTCAGTTAGAAGAAGTAAAAGGCAAACATTACCTCAGCTCCTGATGGAGAAGCTGTTTCAGCTCAAAGAAACCTGAGGGAGGGAGGGTCTCCACTGCTCTAATCTCACACATTTCCGCTGTCTGCAGGAAAGACTCACCCCCACCCCAGACCTCAGCCCAGGAAGAAAAGCAATAGCTCTTCAAGACATCTGTCAACTCATTTCTAGAAAGTCCTCTTCTACAACTAGGGATTCTGAAAAGACGAGAGGTCGGGGAGTGTCAGGAGCACTGGATTTAGTGACATCCTTCATGGTGACTTAGATGCTGGCGGGGTGGTCTGGGGACAGAGGAGCCTGAGGCATCCTTCGGCTCAATTCACACCCACCTAGAACAGTGCTTCCTCACCTTCCTCATGCCCTGGACCCTTCTGCTAAGCTGGTGAAGCCGATGGCCACTTCTTGAAGCAGTTTTTATAATGCATAAAATAAAACAGATCAGGTTATAAAGAAAACCAACTGGACTGGGATATAGTTATCAAAATAATTTAAAAATCTGAAATATAGTAATAAAAGTGTTTCCTTATTAACACATTAATCAACACGATCTAATGGCTGTTCTAAAAAACTACCTTCACTTCAAAGCAGTGATGAGTATTCATGACATTCCTAGATATCTGTAAAGTGATATAAAAGTAAATGATTTCTTTTTGGTGACAAATTCATAGGTGCTTTGTTGCCTACAGTCATAACTGAAAGGAACACCATGTTTCAGTTAGAGGTTAGTAAAAAGAAAGACTCAGTGTTTTTCCTCATCCAGGTTTAGAGAGCCTCCTGATTTCTTTTTTTTTTTTTAATTTTTTTTTTTTAATGTTTTATTTATTTCTAGGAGAGAGAGAGAGAGACAGTGTGAGCAGGGGAGGGTCAGAGAGAGAGGGAGTCACAGACTGAAACAGACTCCAGGCTCTGAGCTGGCAGTCAGCACAGAGCCCGACACGGGGCTCGAACCCACGAACCGCGAGATCATGACCTAAGCGAAAGTCGGACGCTTAACCGACTAAGCCACCCAGGCGCCCCAAGAGCCTCCTGATTTCTATCCACAGACTTGTCTGTGGGCCCTGGGAGTCCGAGATTAAGAAGACCTTTCTTTTCCTGAGCTGGGAAACGGTGCACTAGAGACAAGGGGGCCAGGCCCCAACCTGGGGGCCTCTATCCAGCTGGGAGACTCGAACTTTTAATCAGTCAGCTGGAGACTGTGTACTTCTTGCCTACTTTTCTACCTGCAGCGTCTTCCCACAAAGGCCGTTGCTGAGTAAGGGTGTCCTCTGGAGTTCTGAAGCACCCTGAGTCTACCCTTATGACCAGTCTCCTCGTCTGCAGTGTAATGACCTGCTTAGCCCATCTGTCCCCACCTCTTGCATGAGGCAACAATCATGGCTCATTAATCATTGTGTTCCTGGTGTCAAGCCCACTCATATATATTTATTGACTCAACAGATGAATGGGTGGATGAAAGCTGTGTTCATACCTAGCTGCTCCCTCTCATAAAAATACTCCTTGATTGACACCAGCAGTTCTCAACCCTGGTTATAGAAGTGAGACTCGCTTTCTGAGGCTTCAGAAAATAGGGAGACCCAGGATGCACCCCCAGAGACTGCGATTCCAGCAGTCTCGAGTGGGACCCTGGCCCTTGTGTGTCTTTCAAACCACCCCAGGCACAGCCAGAGTTGAGAGCCCACCGAGCCACAGAACAGCAGCTGAGGTGAGGGTGTAATGTTCCCAGATGAACTTCTTTCGTGGAGCCAGCAAGACGAAATTAGTGTAGAATTCTGAACTCTGCAAGGGGCTAAACACATAAATTGAGTTTCTGACCTTCAGAGTCAGGTCACAGCTCTGAATCCAGCAACATGAGTAATATCTGAACTACATTCTCAGACTTAGATGAAAAATCTTGGGCTTGACAGTAAAGACCGTGAAGCGAATTGCAAGCTCCACAGATAAACGCTCCGAGCTCTGAGGCCCCACAATTCCTGCCCTCATGGCAAGAAGTCCATTGAACGGAGCCCAACCTGGATAAACACGACCCTTTTGGGTACAGATTCCTAGCTCTGTGGTTTCCTCATCTACAAAGCAGAGATGATAGTAAGGCCAATCTCAAAGCATTGCTGCGGGAACTGAAAGATAGAATGGGGCAGAAAGCATTTTGTAAGTAGCCCAAACATGCTACCACGATTAACTCTTTCTTATAGGCCTACCTCAGTTTGCGTCACTTAACTTTACTGTGCTTTGCAGATACTGTGTTTTTAACAAACTGAAGAAGCCTGTGGCGACCCTGTGTTAAGCAAGTCTGTTGGCGCCATTTTTCCAACAGTATTTGCTCACTTCATGTGTGGGTCACATACTGGTAACGCTCACAATATCTCAAACTATTTCATCATTATACTTGAACTGCTGCAATCTCATGATAAAACCATCACGAATGAGGAGTTCCTTCTTATGGATGAGCAAAGACAATGGTTTCTTGAGATGGAATCTACTCCGGGCGACAATGCTATGAAGACTGTTGAAATGACAACAAAGGGTTTGGAACATTACATAAACGGACTTGATAAAGCAGTGGTGAGGTTTGTGAGGATCGATTCTGATTTTGAAAGAAGTCCTCTTGTGAGTAAATGCTATCAACCAGTATCACATGCTATTGAGAAATCTTTCTTTCAAGGAAGAGTTGATAGATGCAGCAAACTTTATTGTTTTATTTTAGGAAATTGCCACAGCCGGTCTTCAGCAACCACCACCCTGATCAGTCAGCAGCCATCCACATCGAGCCAGACCCTCTGCCACTGAAAGCTCAGACGATGGGTAGCATTTTTTAGCAATATTTTAAATTAAGGTATACACACTGTCTTTTAGGCATAATGCTATTGCACACTCAACAGAAAACAGTATAGTATAAACACAACTTTTATATGCATGGGGAAACCAAAAAATTCATTTGACTCGCTTTATTGCAATGGTTTGGAGTAGAGCCTGCAGTACCTCTGAAGTATGCCCATCCTGGTTTCTACCAATTGAGTTCTTACAGGTGCTAAAGACCTTATGGATTACGATGCTACGTCAGACTCCCTGCATTCAAGTTCCAGCTCCCCTTACCAGCTGTGCCATCGTGTGCAAACTATCTAGCCTTTCTGTGCCTCAATTCCTCATCTGTAAAATGAGAATAATAGAAGTACATATGTCATTAGTTTTTGGAAGGTTTGGCTGAGTGCAGTAAGCACTTAAAGTACCCAGAATATCTTCTAAAACTTAAGCTTTGCATCAGAATGGCCCGGAGGGCTTGTTAAAACACTGATTGCTGGGTGCCTCCCAAGAGCTTTTGCTGCAGTAGATCTAGGCTGAAACTGAGAATTTGTATTTCTAATAAGCTCCTAGGTGCCCATGATGTTGCTGGTCTGGGAAACACACTTTGAAAACCACTGGCTGAGAACAATGCCTGGCATGCAGGAAGCATCTAGTAAATGTTAGCTGTTACTTATCTTTTCCTGGGCTCTACTTTCTTAACCCCTGAGCAACACACTTTATGCTCCAGTGCCACTCAGTACTGCCTTCCTGTAGAATTCCCATTTGAATTCTACCTTTGGTGGTTCCCAAAGGACCCAAGATAAGCTGCACCAGCATCACATGGAAGCTTGTTTATAATGCAAGTTCCTGGGCCCCTGACCCACATCTATTGCATTGGGATTTATGGGGGTGAGGCTCAAAATCCTGGGCTCTAACATCCCTCCAGGTGACTCTATTGCACACCAACTTTAGCAGAAAATCACCAAGACCACCACAACAGTTCTACTGAAGATATCTAGGGAGGCAGGACAGACTCAGGTCCAGAGTTTTTGGGTGAGCTAGAGACCTGGCTCAGCTTCTTTGCCACCTTGTGGCCTTACAGGAGTCGTAACACTTAAGGCAAACAAAGTGCCTACACATGATACCTGTTCAAGGATGTTAGCTGCCATTGTTAACCTCCTTTTCATCGTTACGATGCGTCCTGTCTCAAAACGACTTGAGGTAGCTTATTAAAAAAGACACAAATACTTAGGTGCACAGGACAGCTAAAACAAAGCCCGTTTTTTAAAAAAAGGAAATAAAAATGTATCTCCTCATGGAGAGGATGAGGATTGGAACTGTTGCTGTATATGTCTGAACTTGAGTTTTGAACTTCCCCGTGGGCCAGAGCAAAGAGGGGAAATACAGAAGATGCATGAATCCCACTGCCTGCAAAGGGGAAGGAGACTGGCTGTCTTTCATCCCTCTAAATCTAGGAGAATCCGATCGCATTAACCTCTGCACCAAGATCCTGGCTACCAAGGAGGGAATTTCCTCCAGCAGCACTTTTTGTACCTGTTTCTTTAATTAATTCTCATCAAGAGCCACAAGTAAAATCCTTATATCCCAGAAGACGAGAGATGTTACACTCACTTTGGGTGCCGAATATCAGGGAGAGAGCGATTCAGGGAGATTTTATCGCTGACGTAAATGTTAAATCCATTTTCTCGGTATGCCTGATCCACTCTCTCAGCGTCGGTCATGGGGTAAGGTCTCCCTTGTTCTCCATTTCCTAGAAGCAAAGAGCAAAGTCAACGTTGCTAATTGAACAGGGTGGGGGAAGAAGGGTGAAAAATATAATTAAGACACAGATAAAACTTTATCCTTTAATACAGGATGGACCTCTAGATTTCGTGAGGTGGGTGTATAAAGAGGGGAGGGGAACGAGAATTTATTCAGCCAAAGCCATGTCATGTACTTGTTCTCATGTAATTCCCCCAGAAAGCCATGAGGGAGGATTTGCGAGCCCTCATTTTACAGATGGATAAACTGAGACTCAAGAAGGTTATAAAAGCAGGTCTGTGGGCTCCAAAGCCCATGCTTCCCTTACTCCGCCAGGAGCCCCAAACACCCCTGACCATGGAGTCCTATCACTGGGATGGGAGGCCGGATCTATTTCTAAGCTGACCAACCTTGGGCCAGTTACACCAACTCTCTGAACTTCAAATGTGAAATTGTATCCATGACAGAATTTGTGAACAATAAAACACATTCATGTCAGGAATAGGATGACTCTCTAGGCAAGGCAAAAGTTCATATGCAAATAAAAATTGCCACAAATGATAAAAGATGCTTTGATCGTTTAAGCCAGCAAACAATTAATTAAGATCTGTACAGCCTAGGCCAGGATTCCCTGAAAAATGTGACTTTGAGTCATGGATTTGGGTGGATAAAGTGCTAGGTGTCCTTTCTCTGTACAACCCATTTGGGGAAAAAGACCCTGATGCTTCAGGCAATTATTCTCTGGGTTCTCAGGGTGCAAATGGTGAGTACAAATGTCCACACCAACCGCTGCAAGAACAGCCCAAGAATCTGCATTGGAGAGAAATGGTCATAAAAGTAGCTTATTAAAAAACCGCCTCATCTTCTGGAGCCTTTGGTCTGAGCAACATCCTATTTACTTTGCAAAGTAAATGGTGACAACATCAGCTTCATGGGAAGGTGCCAGCTGAGAAGTGGGGCCAAGGGCTGTGCCTACAGCCTTGTGGCTCCAGCCAGATGAGAGAGAGGACACTGCCATCTTATAATGCTCCATGAGAAGACACTGCTGCCTAGCACCCAGGCCAGATTCCACAAGGGACACAGATGCAGCAAGCAGAAAAAGAAGAGCCAGAAGCATCTGCCTGAGGAGGGAGGTTTCAGGAGGGGGTACAGGGGTGCAATTCAGAGCTCAGGCCCTAGAGTCTGGCAGAGGACAACATGAAGCTCAACCCTGCCGCTCCCAGCTTTGTCATCCTGGACATGCCATTAGCCTTTCGATGGTCGGGGTTTGCTCTTTGTACTAATTAGGATAAGAAGGGCCAGTGTAATGATTACGGAGACAATGCTGGGCCAGGTGCCTGGCACAGAGTGAGCGCTCAACACAGCCTGGTTATTATTATTCTTCATATTGTTTCCACTGCTTACTCTCTTCGTGCTAGTTAGCGCAACATTCTAATAATTCTGGTATATCTGCCTGGAGAATCATCTCTTTTCAAATGTTTCCCTTCCCAGCTTAAGCGGCACCCACCCCCCACTTCATTTTAAATCACTGGCTTATAGAAAAATGCATGCCATGTCTTTAGATTTCCCTGACCATCGGTTATTATATCAGCTCTATTTGGAGCCTTGTTGTAGTCTGGTTTTTTTTTTTCATAATGTAATCTAAAAAAAAAAAAATCAATAGTGGTAGTGCCTTTAACTGAGATAAAACGAATAAAATACCAATCCCTCTATATCTATAGTGCTTTCAGGAATTGTAAGTTGCTTCAAATCTGTCACTTTTCTTGTCACAACAACACCCAGTCAGTGGTGTTGGGGCTGCCCTCCTAACCCCTAAGCCCAGGCTCTCTAGAGATGACTTTCCATGTAATTTCTTTACAATCCCCCCACCCCCCACAACCCTTCCCAACGCTCGGTGTAATAGCACTGCTCCAAAGACTAATTAGCCAAAGAAAACCTGAGCCGAAGCCTGCTAAATCCATTCAGTCTTATGGCTACAGAGCTGGGTAGGGATCAACTCTGTCCTCTAGACTTGGGTTCAAGTCCCAAGGCTGCCTCTTTCTCACTGTGTGACTGCAGGCAGATTACCCTACATCTCTGAGTTATAGGTCCCTTCCCGTCAAATGGGCCACAAAGGGCAACTTGGGGTTTCACTGAGAAAATGTGCAAAGTGTGGAGCGTGGGCCTCCATGCTCACCGTAGGTGTTTAATAAATGTTGGCTCTTCATTCTAGTGGTTAAAATATCTCACAAGGGGGAGACATCTTCTACCCCCCAATAAAGGTAGCAGGGCCAACCCTGAAGGCAGTGGACCTGGTGGTGTGAGTGGAGAAAGGGGTCAGCTAACAGATGAAGAGGTGGACCCCCAGGAAGCAGGGGAAGGGATGGTGGTAAATGGAGAGGGAGTCAACAGGAGGTGCAGACACATCTGCTAAACACACACACACACACACACACACACACACACACATTCTTCACACGACCCGCGGGCAGGCAATACTGCCTCCATACCTACGCGCTGGGCATCCCTCCTGATGGCTTCTTGGTCATGCCAATCCTTCAGCTTTTGCCCATCTCCCAGGAAAAATATCTTCTTCTGCTGATTGTGGGAGCCCTTAAAAAAAAAAAAAAGATAGAAACTGTGAAAAAGAAGGAAAGGAGAAATAAATTTAATAACAGAGACCCAGAGGTTGCACTATCTATGGGAGCTGTTGGTGTTGACTGATGGTCTGTCACCTTTTGTGCGTTTACTGATTCCCTCAATACACCTCTGTCAGTGCTGCCATCTGCCAGTCAGGCAGGCAAAGGTCCGAAGGATGACAGGTACACAGTGTCTACCTTCCTGGAACCATGAACCATCAGGAGAGAAAGTAGATGGACAGAACTTCCTTTCCCCCAAGGAAGAAAGCAGTAAGTGTAGCCCTGTCCAACAGAAATCTAATGCGAGCCACAAATGTGAGCCACACGTGTAACTAAATTTTCTAGTATTCACACTAAAAGAAAAAACAAACAAAAACCAGATGAATTAGGTTTGGTAATAGATTTTATTTAACCCAATATACTCTGTCTAAAATATTATCACGGGGGGGGGGAAACTAAGTTTGGATTCCGGTGTGTATTTTATACTTGTGTTCATCTTAATTCAGACCTTCCCAGGTGCTCAGTAACCACAGGTGGTTCGTGGCTACATATTGGACGAGGCAAATAAGTGAACCTTAGATCAGGCCTGGAGAAAGGGCCCCAGGAATTCACTTCCACCTGGGAGAACTGGGAAAATTTCACAGACCTGAAGGCATTTGGGCTAAGCGTCAGGTAAGCAGAAATGAGAGGCAGGGCATAGACTTCCAGGTGTGGTGGAGAGTGGCAGAGCTGAGCCGGGCCTGAGGAGCTCTGAACACAGGAGCAAAGGCAAGGTCTTCTACGGTCCCCAGAAGAGCCCAGTCCTAACGAGGGTGAACATTTGGCCATTGTGTGTGGAGTGGATGAACAAGCAATTGGATGGCTGACAGCAAATGGGAAAATACAGCAGCCACTGGACAGCAGCCCTTGGGGGCCAGGCTCTGGAGGCACGGACTGTGTCTGGGAGATGAGCCCATCCTGGTGTGCCCATTAGGAAGTGTTTCCCTAATTAAAGGAGTTGCATGCCACTGTCTGAGGTCATCAGAGGGCATCAGACACTTCCCCATGCCAACAGTCAAGTCTAAACACTTGGCTCCAGGGCTCAGTTAGAACCTTCCCTAGGTAACACTGTGCTGCACGGCTGTTTAAATATCTTCCTGTGTTCACGAAAATGAGAATGGCTTCCACATCACCTTGCCCATTAAAAATCCTGCAGACATGTTCTCGCCCCTGTGGCATGCAGGGGCCAACAGTCCTATTTCCTATGTAATTAGCTATGAAGACCCGCAGCATGTGACATGCTGCAACATTAGCACTAACAAGAAGCCACCAGGATAAAATCATCCTCAAAACAATTTTTTAAGTCTCTGGCTGATCCTCATGTTAGCAGATTTTCCACAACAGCTCAATATACTTACATCAGCTCTAATGATAATAACCATCCTTTGCATTCCCTCTCCAACAGACCTCTCTGAGTTGCAAGAAGAGAATTCTGAAAGTTAGCATGCCAGATGTGTTGGTCAGAGAGGGAAAGGAAACTATGAAAACTAAGGCCACGTGCCTGCGAATGGTTCTCAGGGCTCTCAGAAAACAGTGAAGCTGCAGGCCCTTCAGCAAGTTTCCACTGCATCCAGCTACGTTTCCACAGGAGACATTGAACGCTGCTTTAGGACGAGGGGTTCTGAGAGGACGAGCTTGGCCCCCTTTGAACCATGCCAGCAATGCACCTGTTTTCTGTACCGGAATTCCACATGGGATTTCACTTTAAAAAGGTCCTCTGCTAAAAACACATCGATAATCAATCTCCCAACAAAAGAACAAATGTATGTGGAAACTGATCAGGGCCACTTCCCTGTTTTGCAGAGCAGCCAAGCCTTGGCATGGGTCAGGCACCTGCCCAAGAAATACTCCATCACTGAAATGTCAAGAGGGATAGGTCAAGGGCTGTTTAGCACTCTCTTCTCCAGCCCTCCCTCCCACATCCTTTTCTTTCTCCTGCTACCCAAAGACTGGGAACTTCAGACTGCTCAGCTCACTGGTGGAACCAAGAGGCTCTGCAGACAGAGACTACCTTAATGGCAGACACCCATCTAAAGAGGTTCTCAAAGTGTGAACAGCACTGCCCCAGCTGGGAGCTTGTAAGAAACGTTAATTCTTGGGCCCTGCCCCAGTCCTCCTGAGTTAGAAACTCTAGGGGTGAGGCCTTAAGATCTATGTTTTAACAAGTCCTCCGGGGTGCCTGGGTAGCTCAGTCAGTTAAGCGTCTGATTCTTCATTTCAGTTCAGGTCACGATCTCACAGCTTTGTGGGTTCGAGCTCTGCGGTATGCTCTGTGCTGGCAGCATGGAGCCTGCTTGGGATTCTCTGTCTCCCTCTCTCTCTGCCCCTCCCTCACTCATGCTGTCTCTGTCTCTCTCAAAAATAAATAAATAAACTTACACACACATGGAAGTCCTCCAAGAGGTCCTGAGGCATGCTTAAGTTTAAGAACTACTGGTCTCGAATAAGGAGGCCACAATCCTGCCTGCTTTGAGCTGCTCAGACCAAACCTGGGCTCTAGTATCCAAGCTGAACAGAGATTTATCATCAAAGGTCACAAAAACCTTAGGTATGGTCGCTGACAAAAACAATCTGGTGGCTTTTGAGGCTTTGTTTTGTTTTTGCTTTGTTTTTGTTTTTTTTTGTGTGTGTGTTTTTTTAATTGCCAGTGTGGGGGGAAAGGGAGATTTCCTATTGTTTTATCAACATTTTTGGCTTCTCTTGAAAACTCAAAAGACATGTCAATGTTCAGACTGAGTTCCCTCAGCTCCTCAGCAAAGCTGAGCCACCAGAGCTGCCCTGCTTAGGCGAGGCAAGCCTCTCCAGTTTGCCGCAGTCCCTAACATTCCTTACTGCTTTTCATCTGGTTCCTATCTCTCATTTGTGTCACTTGCCTGGCCATAGCAAGTCTGCAATATGCTGCAATATACAATATACAGTATTGTATAGTATACAATACACAATGCTGCAATTAGAAACTGTGCTATAGGAGGACTAGGAGACAAGAAGCCATGAGGGGCACAGAAGGGGTTTTCTTGTTCTCTGAGGTCCTAAGGGTAGAATGAATGACAATGGCAGAGGTTATTCAATGACTGAGGGCTTAGCTTCAAATACAGGAGATATTCAAAACTTGGATCAGTACTAGGATGAAACAGGACCAGCTAGAAGGAAGATATTAGAGGAGGCCAGGAATAGGATACTTGGAAGTTCAGCAGGATGTGAAAGAGGGGAATCAAGGCTGGGTTGGGGCTAGTGCTTCTCAAAATGAAATCAGCCGGGGCGCCTGGGTGGCTCAGTCAGTTGAGCGTCTGACTCTTGATTTCGGCTCAGGCCATGATCTCATAGTTTGTGAGACTGAGTCCCATGCTGGGTTCTGTGCTGACAGTGTGGAGCCTAAATGGGATTCTCTCTCTCCCTCTCTCTCTCAAAAAAAATTAATGTGCAGTGTGATCACAGAGCAGGGGTGGGAGATTGTGTTAAACACCGAGTCTGATATGGGGCCTGAGACTCTGCGCATCTAACGAGCTCCCAGGTGATGCTGATGCTGGTGGTACATGAAGGACACTTTGGGTAGCAAGGGCCAAGTGGCCCTTGAAGAACATGACAAGAGTCTAAAATTCCCTGAAAGGCTCTGTTTCCTCCAACTGTTCATAAAAATCTTCTTCGACATTGGAAACATGGCAAGGGATTGAATTGCCCAGCTGTGACCTCATGGAAGTAGGCTCCTTGAATCTTGTTCTCAGAATGAACAGTGAATTGCTGAACTGACCGGGTGGAGAGTTAAGGTTCCAAAATTCTGGGAGTTTCACATCCTCAGCTTCTATCACCTGCACTGCCTTGCTTTCATGATGTCTGCCCCTCTGGAATGCTCTGTGGACAGGATCTATGCCGTTCGGGTGGTCCCATCAGCCCTTTCACCTCCCTAGACAAATAGGATGTCAGAGCCTACAGACACAGGGAGTTCTACATGCCTAAGCACATAGTTATAGAGGGTCCTCAAATATCCAAGCTAAGCAGATGCTCAGAATCAATTAGTCCACTCCTCCCCCATCTTACAGATGGGGAAGCTGAGGCCCAAAGAGGCCAAGCTACCCAACCAAGGCCACATAAGCAGGCAGAGGATAAGAACCATATTCTCTGACTCCCAGGCTAGTCTTCAGTGAAGAGAGCCCTTGCAGTGTGACCTTGGACAAGGTACAGAAGCCACAAGCACCCTAATTTTCCCACCTGGAAAATGGAGACAGCACTATCTACCCAAAAGGTACATTCAGATGAAGTGAGTAAATCACGAAAATAGGATGTCTCCCAAGCATTCCAGAGCTTCCACATAAACTGTGGATATCAACTCCTTTAGAATTTTAAGAATCTACTACTGTAAACTGACATCCTCTCATCAAATCACCTTGATACAGAACTCAAGGTTTGCTATTAACTGATTTACAATTAATAGGTCTGAGCTTTCGGTAAGAGAAAATTTGGGTTCCAATCCTAAAATCACAGAGTTTTCAGTGCTCAGAGGGCGCTTTTTTTATAGAATTTTTAAATTTTTTAAAATTTATTTCAGAGAGAGAGAGAGAGACAGCGTGAGCAGGGGAGGGTCAGAGAGAGAGAGGGAGATACAGAATCTGAAACAGGCTCCAGGCTCTGAGCTGTCAGCACAGAGCCTGACATGGGGCTCGAACCCATGAACCATGAGATCATGACCCGAGCCGAGGTCGGACGCTTAACCTAAAGAGCCACCCAGGCGCCCCAGAGGGCACTTTTAATCCTATCCACAAACCTTAACAAAAGCTGTGGTCAATTTCAAGTGGTTCAGGACTCTCTGAGGTCCATCCATGGAAACCCCATAGATAGATCATCCAAACTATCACCAAATACTTATCAAGACCCACCCTGTGCCAGGCACTGGGGATACAGGTAGCACAACACAAATCCTGTGTAAGTGTCAATGGGGGTTTACAGCCCCATCAGTCTCTCTTAAAGGATGGTTCTTGGGAGATGTGGGCCTTCATTATAGATGTAATTTCCTGGCCCCACCCTGAACCTATTATATCAAAGTACTTGGGGGGAGGAAGCCAAGATGTGTTTTTATTTATTTTATTGGTTTTTTTTTTTGAGAGACAGTGAAAAATAGCAAGGGAGCACAGGTGGGGGAGGTGGGCAGAGAGGGAGAAAGTCAGAGAAAGAGAGAGAGAGAGAGAGAGAGAGAGAGAGAGAGAGAATCTTGAGCAGGCTCCATGCTCAGCATAAAGCCCAAAGCAGAGCTCAATCCCACAATCCTGGAATCACAACCTGAGCCGAAATCAAGAGTTGGACATTCAATTGACTGATCCACCCACGTGCATGATGTGTTTTTAAACACAATCTCCAAGTGATACTGATTCACAATAAAGCTGAAAAACCCACTTGTCTAAACCCAGCTGCCTCGATTTACAGATATGAAATCTGAGGCTAACAGAATAGAACAGATTTTCTTTAAATTCCATAGCTTGCCAGCTCCAATCTGGGTGTTCCCTCCCTGGGACAGACCGTGAGCCTCTTGAAAGCAGGGGCATCGCTTGTTTTGGTTCATCGGTATGCATTCCTAGGCCAAAACCTGGTCCATCTTAGGCCCTCAGTAAATACCAGCCGAATGACTGAACGCCTGCTCATCAATGGGGCAGGCAGTCTAGTTTAATGACTCAGAGCATTTTAGTTCCAGAGGTGGAAAAACCTGGGTTTCACTTCCAGAGTAGGTGGACCCCAATTTCCTTGACTGATAAATAGGGAAAACTAACATAACAACCATAACCTGTAGGTTGTTGGGGAGAATGAACTGAGCTAATCAATACAGAGCATCTATCTGAGTGTCTGGCATAAGTCAGGCCTTCTCAGTAAAGGGGGCCTAGTAATACATTATTTTTAGAGAAAACTTATCATCCGGTGTTCATGATAGCCACATTTGGGGGAACCGAAGAGGGCAGGAATCAAATAATAAAACTGTAAGCTCTGCAGAAACAACCTATGTAACACCAGAGCCGATGCAAGTGGCCACTGCTGATAACGGGATTTAGAGTCTCCTCATTTACAGGAGGGCAGGGGCCCAGGTGGAAATTCTCTGGAAAAGAAGAAAGTTCCTAGTTAAGCACGGCATTCTGCAATCGAAACAAAGGTCAGAGGACCTTTAGCAACAAGAAAGGCATGGATGGCACCTCTCAAAAGACAGCAATTCCTCTGCAATGGCAATCACTTAATATGATGCAAGCAAGCATATCCGGCTTTTCAATCCAGAGATAACTGTAAGTTTCTTTAATTCTACAGACTCAAACATTTGTCTATGAAAACTGTGATTGTTTCCCTTTAGTCACCATCTTTTGCCCTTGGTTTCCAGGGGTCCTTTTGCCACAGGAAGCAAAGGGGTTGGGAGGGAGAGTGGAGAGGTGAGGGTGAGCCTGTGGAGGAGGCTGGCAGAATTAACGTGGCAATCCCATTAAACGATAAATTGGAAATGGATCTTGACTGGCCACTCTAAATAACCGCTTCTGGTATCTGCATGCTTTTGCTTAACATTCCACGGAAAGAACTGATTAGTGTTCAAACAGCCACACACTCACACACACAGATGGAATTTTAATCTTTTGTTTAATCACTATTTAGCGTGCCCAGCACCCTTTGGAGGGGAGAGAGAAAGGTGGGGAAGCAAGCCAACTGCGTTCTGCCCAAGAAGAAAGGTCTGTCAAAGTGCAGACTCTAATCCCAACATCACAGACTCTGCGACTCTCAGCTGGTGAGTGTCTTCAAATTACGGAAAACAGGCTATGTGCTCTAAAATGCCAATGCCCAAAGTCATATCGAGCAGGTCATCTGCTGCATCTGGGGTCTGAGGACATATTACAGACCAGATTCTGTTGCAAATTTCACATGACTTCTCCCCCCAACCTTCCTTTCAACTAACCCTATGAAGGTGCTGGAATGATTTTGCTTTGAGGTTTGAATGACTCTGTATAATTCCAAACCTTTGTTTATCTGCTAAGTAGATTATTCCAATAACCTTCACACGCACACCCACACAGCAAAGCATTCTCCTCAAGGTTGCCTGCAAGGTTATACTTCAAAAAGGGCCAGGTACAGCTTAATTCACTGAAAGCATAAAGTTACTTTAAGCAAGGGAGTTTGGACAGTTGGATAAATGTACTTCCTTTATGAGTTTTGAGGACATAAGCTGGATTGGTTTTATTTACTCATTCATCCAACAAAGAAGGATGACTTTGTTAATAAACCGAGGACCTACTATGTCCAAAGAACAGTGGGGGAGACAAAGATAAATAAGATAGTCCCTGGACTCAACAAATAGCATTGATATGTGACAAGTATATAAGAAAGGAAAAAACACACAATACTAATATAAGAGCCCTGAAAGTTGTACATATAAATTCTATATGTATTTACAAGAGACAAAGATTAAATTCTACCTGGGACAATCAGGCAAAGATTCCTACAGAAGCAGAGTCTTTGAAGTTGCCAGAAAGAATAGGTAGGATTTTGACAGGTAGCAATGGTGGGGTGGGGAGAGAGGGTCAGAATCCAGTTGGAGGGAAAGCATGCACAAAGAAATGCGCTTCATGAAGTAAGGGACATTTTTACTTAAAAGCAAGGAGCCTGACTTGGCTGGAGTGAACGGGTTACAAAAGAGAGTCATGAGCCATGAGGCCAGGAAGTCTGGACCAGACTCCGAGCACCTTACACTGGAGCTGTTCAGCAGGTGGGAGCCAGAGAAGGTCTCTGAGCAAGGAACAGGCTGGAGTAGAGCTCCAAGAATAAAATATTACTACCTATCCACTTGGAATTAATCTCAGAAGCCTCCTCTTCCTGGGAGAGACGGTACAAGAAAGACAATCTTGTTTTCACTCAAAGGAAATGTTCCCTCTTTCTGGCCGAGGACCACTCTCATTCCGGCATTCCCAGGGTCAGACTTCTATAGGGCTGACCTTATGCCAACCGCTATCTGGTAGGCTGCTGTTCGCTGACAACCTACATTTCACCATAACCAGTATCAAGCTGTATGAGACAACAATGAAACGTAGAGGGCACTGTTTATGAGGGGATGAAGACACGAGAGCCCAGTGATTATGAGACTGCCGGAGTCTGCTGTTCCATGCGGCAACTGTCCCTTTTCCTAGCTCCGGTAACTCCGCGCTCTTGATGCCAGGAGGTTGGAATCTGAAATCTAGAAGGGGCCCCATTTCCTAAGAGGGCAAGGTCATTCATAGACAGGAGCGACTGTTTAAAAAGGCTCATCCTGAGGGCTCCTGGGTGGCTCAGTCGGTTAAGCGTCCAACTTCAGCTCAGGTCATGATCTCATGGTTCATGGGTTCAAGCCCCATATCGGGCTCTGTGCTAACAGCCAGCTAAGAGTTTGGAGCCTGCTTCGGATTCTTTGTCTCCCTCTCTCTCTGACCCTCCCCTGCTAATGCTGCCTCTCTCTCTCTCTCAGAAATAAATAAAAAACATTTAAAAATTTTTAATAAAAAAAATAAAAAATAAAATAAGAAGGCTGATTCTGTACTTTCAAGGGCAGATCCACCTGTCCCACTCACCCTTTGTTTTGTATAGATAGCTCCAGAAAAGGTCATTTGCTACTTAAGGTGTGAAAGCTCATTAAGAGACTTTTTCAACAGCAGAGAGAAAAATAGCCAAGACATTTGTAATGTCTATTATCTAAAGGGCAAATGGAATCTTTGGTAACTTCTTTCTTCCATTCTAAAAGAATGACATCAGCTGGTACTGTTTTCTTCAGAGGAAGTTTCCAAATGTTTTATCACTTGGTATGGGGAGGGGGGAGGGGCGGGGAAACAATAATCCATAATATGATAATGTTCATTGAGTCTCTCACCCACCCACCCATACATCCATCTCTCCATCCATCCATCTACTTAAATGTTTAATGAGTATAAGCACATGCTAGGCTCTGTGCTAGGTGTCCAGGGTATTGGTAAGCAAGACAGATGAGGACCCTGCTCTCATAGAGCAACAGTACTGTGTGTGGCAGGGGGGGAAATACACTTTAATCCAGAACCACAAATGAATTGAACAGCTACAGTGGTATGTGCATAAAAAAAAAAAGTACATGGTGCAAAAAGAGTCCCTTTCTTTCAGATCAGATCAGGAGGGTCCGATGTCATCAGCAAGGTTAGGAGAAGCCTCCCTGAAGAAACAGAGGGAGTATGGATAGGAGTTAATTCACCAGAAAGAGAAAAACAGAACATTCCTGAAAGAGGGAAAAGCAAGGCTGTGCAAAGGCCCTGTGGTAGGGAAATATGAAACACAGGCGGGACTGAAAGAACAGCATTGTGTGTGGCACACAGAGGAGGGAAAGGCTGATGGGGATGAGAGGTGGGCAGTGGAGAAGAGATCAGGAGACCAAGAAGGGTAGAACTAACGGAGGAGGCTCTCACAGCATATACGTGTAGGCAGAGATGATGCCAGCATGGGCTAGGAAGACAGAGGTGGGGATGCACAGGGGCATATATATATATATTTTTTAACAGTCACAAGGGTTCCATAGGTCTGTAGTCAAGAAATGCAGACAGAACTCTGACACCTTGGTGATAGTTTATCTTTAAGATCCATAAGCCCAAAGTCCTGTGGAGCTGCAGGTGGGGCTGACCCAGTGTCTGAGCTCAGGTCTCCCCTGGCCTAGCCTGGTATTTGTCCCATTACATGTTACTTTCAAGACTGAACCCTGTTCCTGGATAGCCAGTCACAAAATCAGACCCTAACAGAACTGTATCATATGTATAGTAACCTTCAGGAATTGCATGACATGTGGTCAAAGGAAAAGGGAAACAAATTGTAACTGGGGAGGCTGGCGACCCTCCCGTCCCCACACTCAGTGAGTCTGTGCCATTGATGGTGTCCTAGAGGCCAAGTAGTCCCCAGCCTCTGGCACTTCGGTGCTCAGTGAGCCTTCTCTCGGAAGACAAGGACTTTCACTACCTCAGAAGGCACTGTGATGACTTCAACCAAGGAAACAGTCATCAGTGTTAACGCCAGGGGAAAAAACCTAAAACCTCCCTAAACTGGACTTATGAGAAGTGGTTTGTCATTATGTGTCAAGGGTGATTCTGATTTTATGTTATTTCCTCCTAAAGTGGCGACTTTATTATAACCTAACCCTTTTGTAAGATGAGACCTAACTACATTTTTATTGTCATTATAGCCACTTTGAAGATGACAAAACTGAGGCTTGGGGAGAAAATCAACAGGAAAGTGCTTTGCAAACTGCCAACCACCCCATGAGCATAATCATCACAGCTAATGGTTCCTTCCACACACATCTGCCCACTCCTTCCCATGTCTCAGAACATAGTCCGTTCTCAAGAAAGAAAAACTCGCTGGAGTGAATCACACTTCCACGCCTGGTTCACAAGGGGTCTTGAAAATCTCACTCTAACCAATAAGCGATCAACCACAGGAAAGCCTCCAAAGAGTGTTCTCAGAGGCTCGGGGGAGGGAGCGGAACAGAAGATCACACTGCACTGCTCTGCAGAGCAGATGTGGATGCGTAGGGAGGAAGGCAGGCAAAATGCACAGCTGCATACAAGGCAAGTTCTAAGCTTTCAGGGGTGGAAAAATGGCTGCAAACATATCCTATGAGTCTCCTACTTGGGGAATTAGACACCAAGCAATTCAGTAGTTGCTCTATTTATAGTACTAATTACAGTCAGGATCCCCTATACTCTGAAGACAGCAAAACAAAGTATAACAGCACCTGCTTTGGAGTCAGAAACACCTAGGCTTGTGTCACAGTTCTGCTTCCTAGTTGTGTGACCTGAGGCAGGTTACGTTGCTTTCCCCAAACCTTGGTTCCACAAGTATGAAATGGGGGATATGAATAGTATCTGGCACACAGGTTGCTGTGAGGATTACATGAGCTACAGCCAATAAAGGTCTTAGCAGAGTTTAGTATTTAGGAAGCACTAAAAATCATGGCTACCATTAATAGTTATTATTTGAACAGTACTCTGCAATCGACAAAACATTTTTATATATGCCATCCTATTTCTTCACTACAATCACACCAGGATGAAGGCAGCATCACCAACCTATCATAATGTTCTTCCCTGTGGATCCCAGACTTTGAGAATCTTCTCAGTATTGTGCTCCAAGCAGCCCACCACAGTCAGCCAGCAAAGACCAAAGGACAGGACCTATCTGCCACGCCTGCTTTGAGCTGGAAGGGTGAATTCCCAAATACACCTGTTAGGGTATGAGCCACTGGCTGATTTTTACCATCTCAGATCTTCAGACTGGCTGACTGTTCACTGTTTGCAAAGGTCCCTCAAGGCAGTGAGGAGGGAGAAGTGGGGAAAGGAGATGACTGATGGCCATTCCCTCTACTGCTGCCCTCCCCTCCCCTGCAACTGCCAAGGCCTTCTCATGTGCCATGCCTCGGAGTCACAGAATCTAAATGCTGAATAGGAGCTGAGGTACTGTCTCCTCTGATGGCCGACTGGACCCAGGAACCCTGTCTTTACCATAACACATGGATGGTCCCTGAGACTGACTTGAGCACTTAGGGGAGTGCCTCCATACAGATGGCTATATTTACGAGAAAATTCTTTTGGGTTCTTAGCTCCTTGGGCTCCTTCTTGGCCCGAAAGGGAAGTCTCTGATGGGCTATGATCCTGGCCTCTTCCACCTGCCGGCTTGGAACCTCTAAACTCTTCTCCATTTTGGTGGAAACCAAAAAGGTCTCTGAACCTCTTTGAGCAGCATCCCTACCTCTTCCCCCACCCCTACCCTTGTTCTCACTCTGGTATTCTTGTTCTTACATACTGGTCTCTTAAAGACATATGGTGCCCGAGGCAGGACACATGAGGTGTAGCCACAGCAGCACACAAGATGATGTTCTGAGAACACACTACTTTGTTATGCAAGTAGACACTCCCTATAGGAAGGAAGAAATCCCAACTCTCAGGCAGGCCTTTCCTGACCTCCTTGACTAAATCGTAACCTCTAAGTGTGCCCTGACAGCATCCTTACTGCTCTTTCTGTACATTCATTTGGGTGATTATTTCATTATTGCCTGCCTCTCCTCAAACTGTGAGCTCCATGAGGGTAGGAGATAGTAATTTTTGCTAAATGAATGAATGAATAAGCAGAGACATCTTTTGTTTTTTTTTCTAGATAAAGGAAGGTCATCCATGATTACACATGTCTACTATAGTCCCAAAGGATTAATACCAAAAAGGGATTCTAAGGATTAATGTTATCCTCTGACTAAAAGGTTTCAGGTCAACTTAATGGGCTCCAAAACTAAAGAGAGCTGGCTTACCTGAATCCTAAAGTGATTTCTAAAAGATGCAAGAGACTAAACTCTTCTTATTCTTTCATTTTCAAACTGCTTCCTTTCTGGATCCCTAACATTAAAGTTTGTGCAGAAAGAGCTTTATGCTCCCCAGGAGCTATTCTCTTTTTTCTGTCACAATAATAGGAATCTTAGCTGGGAGTATGACTTCTCAGAATGCAGGCGATATTTCTCAGACATCTTTGCAGCTAGTTATGGCCTGACTAGGTCATTTTCCGATACGATACGAGTGCATGTGTTGTGTGGCATTCCCTGGAAACCACCTGAAGAAACCTTCATTCCTTCTATCTGGCTACCTAAAATGCAAGCACCACCATGATCATGAGATAGAGGTACACCTCCTAGAGATGGTGAGAATACTGGTGGGAAGGAGCCCTAGATTCCTGAAGATTTCATGGATTGGCACGGTCACACCAACCCTGGACTGAAAATCTCCAGACCTTCTTCTCTTGAGGACTGAAAACCCAAGAAATCACTTCATGTGAGCGTAAGGGCCCTGAAGAAGGATCCAGAAGACCTAGATTTCAGACTTCTGGCTCTACAGTTATGAAGAGTGGGACAGTAGGCAGGTCCCTTGTATTTCTAGATCTCCATTCTTTGACTGTACAATGAAGGTCAAAATAGTATCTGTCCACAACACGGTTATATAAAAAATGCTAAGGAATCTACAAAAAGATAGTAGAACTACTGAGTTCAGCAATGTCACAGGATACGAGGTTGAGAAATGAAAATCAAATTGCACTGCTAAATACCAGAAATGAAACACCGGAAATAGAAATAAAACATACCATTTACAATGGCATCAAAAATATGAAACATTTGGGGCGCCTGGGTGGCTCAGTTGGTTAAGCGTTCGACTTCGGCTCAGGTCATGATCTCACGGTTTGTGGGTTCGAGCCCCGCGTCGGGCTCTGTGCTGACAGCTAGCTCAGAGCCTGGAGCCTGCTTCAGATTCTGTGTCTCCCTCTCTCTCTGACCCTCCCCTGCTCACACTGTCTCTCTCTCTCTCAGAAATAAATAAAACATTTAAAAATTTTTTTTTAAAAATATGAAACATTTGAGGGATCAATTTCACAAAAATATGCAAGAGCTAAATACCGAAAATTACAGAATGCTGATGAAAGAAATCAAAGCTCTAAATAAATGGAGAGATACATCATGTTTATGAATCAGAGGACTCGAGGGGCTCCTGGGTGGCTCAGTCAGTTAAACATCTGACTTCGGCTCAGGTCATGACCTCACGGTTCATGGGTTCGAGCCCCATGTCGGGCTCTGTGCTGACAGCTAGCTCAGAGCCTGGAGCCTGCTTCAGATTCTGTGTCTCCCTCTCTCTCTGCCCCTCCCCTGCTCATAGTGTCTCTCTCTCAGAAATAAATAAAAAACATTAAAAAATTTTTTAAATAAATAAATAAATTAGAGGACTCAACATTGTTAGGATGTCAATTCTCTATCTGTGGACTCAATGGAATCTTTGTAGAAACAGAAATGCAAGGGACCTAGAAAAAGAGGAACAGTTGGAATGCTTAATATCCACTAATTTCAAGGCCTGCTCTAGGGCTACAGTGACCAAGAGAGTGTGGTACTTCAGTAAGGAAAGACATGTAATCAATGGGAACTGAATAGAGAGTCCAGAAATACCATCAGTTGATTCTGAACAGAGATGCTAAGGAAACTCCATGGAAAAGGATAATCTTTTATACAAATGGTGTTGGAACTAGGTATCAATATGCCTAAATATAAACCTCAATCCTTACCTCAAAGTATACACAAAAATTAACTTGAAATGGATCATTGACTTAACTGTAAGAGCCAAAACTATAAATTGTGTACAAGGAAGTATGTGAGCAAACTTTAGTAATCTTGGTTTAGGTGATAGTCACTTAAAGAGGATACAAACAGCATAAAATATGCATACATTGGAATTCATTACAATTAAAAGCCTTTGCTCTTCAAAGGGCAAGTAATGGACTAAGAGAATATATTTGCAAAACATATATTTGATGAAGGACTTTTATGCAGAATGCATATAGCGTATGTTATAGCTCAACATCATTAGTCATTAGGGAAATGCAAATCAAAACTACCATGAGAATAGCCAAATTATGGAAAGATCCCAAATGTCCACTAACTGATGACTGGATTAAGAAGATGTGGTATGTACACACACAGACACACACACACACACACAGACACACACACACACACACAATGGAATACTACTCAGTGATGAACAAGAATGAAATCTTGCCATTTGCAACAATGTGGATGGAACTGGAGGGTATTATACTAAGTGAAATAAGTCAGTCAGAGAAAGACAGATATCATATGATTTCACTCATATGTGGAATCTGAGAAAGTTAACGGATGATCATAGGGGAAGGGTACGAAAAATAAGATAAAAACAGAGAGGGAGGCAAACCACAAGAGACTCTTAAATACAGAGAACAAACTGAGGGTTGATGAGGAGGTGTGGTGGAGGGGGTGGTGAAAATGGGTGATGGGCATTAAGGAAGGCACTTGTTGGGATGAGCAATGGGTGTTACATTTAAGTGATGAATCACTGGAATCTACTCCTAAAGCCAAGACTACACTGTATATTAGCTAACTTGAGAATTAAAAAACAAAAAGACAAAAAAAACCCTACCATGAGATACCACTTTACAGCTATTCAGACAGTGATAATTTTTAAAAACGGAAAATAACAAATGTTGGCAAGGATGTGGAGAAAATGGAACCCCTGTACAATTTGGAGATTGTATGGAGAGAATGCAAAATAGCACAGCCACTGTGGAAAGCAGGTTGGTGGCTTCTCAAAAGGTTAAACATAGAAGTATCCAGATGACCCAGTAATTACACTCCTAGGTACAGATCTAAAAGCACTGAAAATAAGGACTTGCACAGATTTTTTTTTTAATGTTTTATTTATTTCTAGGAGAGAGAGAGAGACAGCGTGAGCAGGGGAGGGTCAGAGAGAGAGGGAGTCACAGACTCTGAAACAGGCTCCAGGCTCTGAGCTGGCTGTCAGCACAGAGCCCAACGCGGGGCTCGAACCCACGAACCGCGAGATCGTGACCTGAGCGAAAGTCAGACGCTTAACCGACTAAGCCACCCAGGCGCCCCTGCACAGGTTTTTTTAAATGTTTATTTATTTTTGAGAGAGAGACAGAGTGCGAGTGGAGGAGGGGCAGACAGAAAGGGAGACAAAGAATCCGAAGCAGGCTCCAGGCTCTGAGCTGTCAGTGCAGAGCCTGACACAGGGCTCAAACCACTAACTGTGAGATCATGACCCGAGCCAAAGTTGACTGACTAAGCCACCCAGGCGCGCCCGCCCCCTCACATAGGTATTTTTATGCCAATGTCCACTGCAGCTTTATTCACATACCCAAAAAGGAGAATGAATCAACTGTTCCTTAACAGACAAAGGGATAAACAAAACATAGTACAGACATACAACAGAATATTATTCAGCCATAAAAAGGAATGAAATTTTGATATATGCTACAATATGGATGGATCTTGAAAATATTATGCTTAATGAAATAAGCCAGACACAAACGGATGCATATTATATGATTCCACTTACACGAGGCATATAGAATAGGGAAGCTCATACACACAGAAAGCAGAATAGAGGTTAACAGGGGGAAGTGGGGAGTTAATGCTTAGTGGGGAGTCATTATTGTTGGGGATCATGAGAAATGTTTTTTGAGTATAGCATTAATGGTTACACAACACTGTGATGTCTTTAATGCCACTGAAATATACTCTTACAAATGGTTAAAATGATAAATATTATCTTATGTATCTTTTACCACACTAAAAAGAGACACCTCGGGCCTTCCTTCTCCCTCATCTCCCACCAAAAGCTAATTCTTCCAATCTTCAACCCTTACATACTCTAATGCTCCCTTGGAAATTCACAGTGGATGTTAACATATTTAGGCTCTGTAAAGTCCCACAGAACAGAGAGCTACCTTTGTTTCATCCAGCATTTCACAAATNCTGCTCACAAATAATTAGCATCCTGGGGAACTCAGGGACCTTGTTTTGAAATGCTATGCTGATGACAAGGTTTATGAGGAAGAACACAACATGATTTCTCCCCTCTGCAATGTACAGTCAGTTTTTTGGTTTTTACTTTGTTTTTTTTGTTTGTTTGTTGGTTGGTTGGTTGATTGGTTGGTTTTTACTTTGAAGCACATAGACGTAGAACAACTACGTGAAGATTTCAAGCTGACATACTGACACAGAAGGAGGGAAATAAAGTTTATGATAATGTAAGATTCTCTAAAATAAACCTTCAGTCACCTACTGAGGCATCTGTCATCCGTGTCTACTAACTAACCCTTCCGTTCATCCATCTATCCATCCATCCGATAGACATTAATTGTGCAACTACTATTTGTTGGGCCCAGGTTAGGTGCTTCGGGGACTATGATACACAAAGGACACAGCTTCTGTCTATGGGAGAGCCAGATTTGAGATCATTTCATTCTAAAAAAAATTGCAACTAGGATGTAGAAGAACAGCCATGACTTATTCTAGCATAACTGTTCTGGAAACAGCTCTGCAGAGGGCACTGGGGATGGGCACTGAAGAATGAACAATACATGGGCTGGGGAGGCACTGAGAAAGCAGAGGTGGTAAGGTTGTCCGGGAATGTTCCTCACACAGAAGAGTACAGGCTTTAAAAGCCTGGCTTTTATAACGCTGGTTAATGGATCACTTTACATTTTGTGAATGGTTTCTCACATGTAACTTTCTCCAAAAATCTCCAGTTAGCTTGAGAAACAGTGCATTTGAAGTTGGAACAGAGGCTCTTGTTTTTCCTTGAGAGAACTTGGGCAGATTTCTTAGAGTGACGTGGTAGACTGAAAAAGTGGCCCCAATATTCCACCCCTCCCTGTACCCATGTCCTCTGCAATGGGACTCTGAGGCTCCTCTCATTTAAGAGGTGAAGTCTTTTGCCCCACCTCCTGAATCACGGCCAGCATCGTGACCTGCTTTGGCTAAAAGAAGGAGGCAGAAGTGACAGTATATCAGGTGTGAACCTAAGCCTCAAGAGGTTTGCACTCTTCCTACCCCTGGTTTTTATTCTTCTGTCCACCCACCAGGGAACAAGCCCAGGCTAGTGCACTAGAGAGATGTGAGGGGCAAGTGGAAGAGGAAACACGTGGAGGAGAGCTGAGGTCATCCTAGACTGAGAGCCAACCCCCAAAGATGCACGTGCCCAGCCCGCCCACAGCTAGCCAGAGATGCGTGACACAGCACAGCCAAGACCAGGGAAGCCACACAACTGATCGGAAGACCTGTAAGGGTTAATACATGGTTACTGTTTGAAGTCTCTCACTGATCTTTGAGGCGGTGTTTTTAATGCATTGTTTGTGTAACAAAGAAGCGATAAAATGACCTCTGAGACGGTTCAGTTCAGCTCTGTGTTTACATCCAAAGGTGCCAACACAGAAACACAACTGTTGGAATCCTGTCCTCCTGCCTCATTTTTTTTTTCTTTTCTTTTTTTTTAAGATCCAAATCAGGGGCAGCTGGGTGGCTCAGCTGGCTAAGCATTGACTCTTGATTTTAGCTCAGGTCATGATCCCAGGGTCCTGGGATCAGGCTCCATGTCAGTCTCTGCGTTGAGCATGGAGCCTATTTGAGACTCTCTCTCCCTCTGGCCCTCCCCAACATGCTTTCTCTCTCAAAAGAAAAAATGTTAAAAAAAAAAAAAAAAAGATCCAAATCACACCTGTCTTCTAACACTCAACTTAAATACCAGATCCTCAAATACCATATTCTAATTCTATTCCCTTTCACTTAAATAATAATTTCCTCCCACTAACTTCTCACTGTGCTCTCTACCCTTCTCTTTTTGGAAGTTAGCCCTGAAGGTTTCCAATTATAACCATCTGTATACATATCATTCTTTTCTAGTGGACTCTAAACCAGTGCTTTCAAGCTATCTGTGATGAAGAACCACTTTGTTTTAATTTCTAATTCATTGTGAACCAAACCATCTGTGGTAGGCAGAATTCTAAGAATGCCCCCCAATGACCCTAACTCTGTTACTCTCCTCTCCCACTGAGTGTAGGTGGGGCTTGTGGATAGATGAGATGTTACTGCTCTGATTACACTGTGGTACAGGCCAAAGGGCATTATCCAGGTTGACACAATCCAACCACTCAAAAAAGCAGAAAGTTTCCTCCATCTGGCAGCCTAAGAAGTCAAAATGATTCAAAGAGTGAGAAGGATTTGATGTGGCATCACCGGCTTTGAAGATCGATGGACCACGTGTGGATGGCCTCCAGGAGGAGAGAGCAACCCTGAGCTGACAGCCAGCAAGGAAATGGGGACCCAGATCCTACAATCACCTGCCAACAACCTGAATGAGTCTGGAGGTGAATTCTCTCTCATAGCCTCCAGAAAAGAGCCTGGACTGGCGAACACCTTGACTGTGACCTTGTGAGACCCTGAGCAGAGAACCCAGCTAACAATAAACTAATAAATGTATATTGTTTTAAGCCACAGAGTGTGGTAATTGTTGCAAAACAAGGCTAATGCACCCCTGTATAGTGTGGCAGATTATATATTCCAAAAGTGTTTATAACATCAGGTCCCGTGTATTCTTCTAAAACCTTTCTACAAGCCCATTAGGAAGAGGTGTAATCTAGGTTTCCTCTCTCTGAAGACGGGCAGACCTTTGTGAATATCTCAACTGACACAGCCTGGCAGAAGAGACACAATGTGACTACTGAGACTAGGGTGTGAAAGTTCTATGTACTTCTGCCTTGCTCTCATGGAATTCAGCCAAGATGCTATGAAGAAGTTATCTTCCTCTCCCTGTGAAGAGACTGACATGGAAAGGAGATGACAGCCAACACCAAATGGCCACCCACGTGAGTGAGCCAGCCCAGAGGCAGACCCTCTGGCCTTAGCAGAGGCACCCCAGCAGGCACCGTGTGGATCAGAGATGAGCTGTTCTGCCCAGCCGGGCACAAATTGTAGATTTATGAGCAAATAAAACCCTGTTGTTGGAGTAAGCCACTGTGTTGGGACAGGTTGTTAAACAGCAATGGTAATTGGAATGAGTGTGCAGCTTGCACCACATGTAATTCACCATATAAGTTCAATAGCATGTGAACGATCTATATCTACTCAACAAGATACATCCACTGAGCATGTGCTTGGCTGTAACAGCAATGTCAAATTGCCATAAACATTTCCAAACGCTTGTCTTCTGTATTTATCTCGTGGTGAACTGGCACCATTCTGCAGACTATACTTTGAGAGGCATGGCCGCCACACACCTCCTGGCCAAACCCATTCTTATTCACCTCTGCATCCTCCCAAATGCCTGTTAGAATTCCTGGCAATGGGAGGAATTCAGTAAATGTTTATGGACTGAACAGAACACCTAAAGAAAGTCAAGGCTGAAAGCTCAACTCTCATTTTATGGATGGCAATGTGACATTCCAGAGAAATCATGGGATATATTCGGGGACATGGGATGAGCTACTTATTTTAATATAGACTTTGCCAACCCAACTGCCTAATCTAGGCTTCGCCAATGTGTAAAGAGGGTTGGCCAGGTGTAAAATAATATAGAAGGCTGGTGAAAAGGCAGGCGTATGCATGCCCGTGTAAGGCAGGGGTAGGGGCAGCCACCAGCTGACTGTCACCAAGTGAGGGCAAGTGAAGACAGATGGTCAGTTTCCAGAAAGAAACTGGAGAGTTCAAGTTTCTAGACACTATTTCTTAATTTTTAATATAGTATCTCGATAAACAGGTTTACACATTGATTTTGTCCAGCAGACCACCAACCTGCAATTCCTGAGCACCTCTAATTTAAAGGTAAGAAAACTATGGTCCTGAGAGGTTATAGATTTAACAAGAAGAGGTGGCAAGATCATTTCTGACTTGCCCAGGAATTCAGTAATGGTGATGACTGACTGGTACTACCACCGCTCACTGAACAGCTACTTCACTGAACACCTTCACTGAACACCTACTATGGGCAAGGCACTAGGCCAAGCTCTTGGCTCGACTGAGACTGTAATCTCATTTAATCCTTTCAACAGTCCTAAAAAGTAGGCACCAGTATTTCCTCTTTTTACAGATTCAGCCAGAGACTCAGACAAGCTATGTAACTTGCCAAAAGTATAGTGTAAGGAGGCAGTGGGTCTGAGTTCAAACCACATTTTTACAAGGTGAACAGGTCTTCTTACCATCCCTTCAGCATCCTGCCCATTGAAGCTCCCAGGCACGGTTTTACCTGGAACGGCTACAAAATCTACCCTTTAACATCTATCATTTCAAGCCAGCAGAAGCCACCCAAGGGTGACCTGTTTCCTGTCCCCCAGAGTCTGAGCGACGCTGAGCCTAGGCGCTGTTCCTCTTTCCCAAATGCCGACTCCGCAGAGGGGGCGGGCTGTGTCTGCGGCTAGAGCAGTACCACGGGGTCAGGACGCCCCGGCTTCCTTTCCTAACAGGAATGGAGAGGTGGGAGGGGTCTGGGGAGGATCGGTTATAGACCTGTCATTTTCAAACTATGTTCAATGGATTCCCTTGGAGATGCTGCAGCTGGGAGCTGGGGGTAGGGGCGTCCTGACAAGAGGGGCTCCGGTTTCTTCTTTGTCATATGTTCACTAGGCTTTCAAGTAAGATTATATGACAAGTATTCCACTGCTAAAAAAAAGAAAAAAAAATTGAAAACCAATAATCTAAGCCAACCCCTTCACTGCATTTTTTAAAGACAGACCCTGTAATTTGGTTTGCAATTATAACAATAATAAAGGCACATAGTGAAAGATTTTAGAAATCAAAAGGGTATACAACAAAAAATATAAATCTCTCTCTTCTCCCAACCCCTAGTCTAACTCCTTAGAGGTAGCCACTATTAACAGTTTTTTGAGTATTCCTTCCAGAATTTTTAATAAGGAAACTGAGCTCCTTAGGTTGGCTTATTGGAGCTTATTCAGCCAAGGCTATGTATAAGACATTATGCTCCTGGCATCTCTCTCTCTCCCTTTCAAACTGGCAGAAGCCTCAAATGTTCCAGTAGATTGCAAACTCTCTCTCCAATCCACCTGTAGCTTCAGAAAACCATATACTATGCATCTTTTGGCCTCACTCACTGAGCAGGAAAATTTCATGTCTTTTTCATGTAACCATGTTTCCCCATGGTCTTTGTTTCACATGGTAGAAAAACAACCAGAATCCCATTCTCAACTGGCCAGTGTTCAAGCCAGGAGTTTCTAGCAACTGGAAAGTATATGTTCAGCAAGAGGTCTGAGCCAACAGCTAGGAACTCAGACTCGAACCAAAATCCTCGAAGTTGGAGAAGGGGCAACATCTCTCTCAGGGTGCACTTCAAGCCTCCCCACCAGTCTCCTGGCCCTCGAGCTACAGCCCCCAATTCCTCACCTTCCTGCCTGCTTCTGATGCCTCGTTCTCCTACATCCATCTGCAGCCCCTCTTCCTACCTGCCTTCTATTCCGCACCCATCTGCAGACTGAACCCGTTTTCTTCCTGTTAGTAAAGAGTATGTAAGTATACTCAGAGCCTCTTTCTCTCCTAGAGAAGACCCCAGGGGGCTGGTATTTATTAGGCTTCCCATTTGCCTGGCTGTGCTAGGCAATTTACAGGCGTTATTCTCACAACAAGCCTCGAAGGTGTCCCATTTGACTAGGAAGCTGGCATAGGAATGCAGAGCTGGCTGATCCAAGGCTCAGGAAGGGCTTGTTGGAATTCCTACAGCTGGAGAGTTGTCTTTGGCCCTGACATCTCTGATGTCACGTCTGCCCATTACACTGCCCACATCATGTTTCAGAAGGGGAACAAACACCCACAGTACCCCCTGCCCCGGGGGTAACTTAGTAACTTCCCTACCCCCTGTTGTCCAACAGCCCAGCCATTTCTCACAGCTCTTGAAGTGGACTCTGAGCGTAAGAGACGGCCGTAGACCTGCAAAAAAATTAATCCCACGTTACTTGTCAGCAGAGGTGCAGACTCCCTGCCGTTGCCTAGGTTACGTGCCTGGAGCTTAAGCCACTGCCAATCACTCCCTTATTTACCTTAATTAACCAGACTGGCGTGGCTCCCTCTGGAGGGGGGCTTGGCCCTCCCCACTGCCCCCAGATAAACAAGGGAGTTGGGGAGACCTCCTTTTGTGAAATGACTTAAGTGCCGCAGACAGGCCGCCTTGGAGGCTGGCGTGGGTGGTAAGAACACCACAGAGGGGCCACCTGGAATCGAGGTGGCAAAAGAGAGGTTCCCTGTCAGTGGTGTTCACTTGCCCAGGAATTTTGACTGGCACTCAGAAGGCATATATACGCTGCCAGGCAGGGCATAATTGTAAGTTGTATTATTCAGACTAATCAAAGGGAAGGCGTGAGACCTGAGAAAATAGCTGTCTCATATGTGAAAGGGCCCCATTTCATTTTTTTACGCTTTTAAAAATTACACAAGAAGGAGGCAGAGGAGGGGGTAAGCCACTCAGTCTTCATACTGCAGAGGACGTATTTCCCAAGAAACCCACTACATCGGCTGACCTGAACCTGAATGTGGACGGGACCTGCATTTCTGGCTCTCAACCCTCTCCCCTCTTGGTGTGTGTTTTAGTTTCCTAAAGGAGTCATGGGCGACCAGACATGTGGCACTTACTGGGTCAGTGTCTGAAAGAGGTCAGGGCTCAAAGAACACAAAATTTATAGATCTATTAACTTCAGCCCCCTTGCCAGATAGAAATGGATGCATAAGACAGACAGATATACCCACAAAAGCCCTGGGACTTGGAAAGCTTGAATGCAGCAAAATTATCTACAGAATGTTAAGCCCCACACTGATCCCTATTTGCTGTACATGTAGCCACACCCTCATTTACAGGATTTAAATATCTGTCCAGGTTAGTGTTTCCCCAATCATGTCATCAGCACAAGCTGTCTCTCTCTCTCTCTCTAAGGCACAGAAGTGAGCAACCCAAGCTGCTCCCAGTAGGTGAATCCTGACAGGCTATGTGATGGCCCATACGCTCTGACTTCACATGTGACCCTGAGCATAGCACGTAATGACCAGGCCTCAGTTTCCTCATCTGAAGAAGGGGTAGGATAACACCTGCCCAGGTGACTGCATCAGCTGTATGGAGGCTCAAAGGAGACCACGTGTATATATGAAAGCCTTCTGTGACTATGAAAGGACCGACATGTGGGACGGGTCACCACTACCTTCTGAACCCATGAAGCCACTGGTCCCCCGCTGTTTAGCTGAGGAGGTGGAAATCACTCTGCCCATCTGCTTCCTGTCTGTAAAAAGTCTGCTGAGTCTGTGGGTCCGGGCCACCTTCAGCCTGGCCCTGCCCTCATTCTTAGGCAAAATGATGCTTGGTTATGCTGTCACACGACTAGACTGGAGCCTGATCAAAGCCTGGCATGAGGAAGACACTCTATCCCGTTCCAACTTCAGGATTCGCCACAGAAAAACTGACGGATGAGTGGATGAAGGCTGAAGAATGGGGAACACAGCATCTCTGTCAGGCAGGAGAGATCCGGTGTTGAGCCAGAGAGCTCACCTTTCTGTCCTGGGTCCAGGCTGCTTTTTCTGTCCTTCTGATTCCACACAGAAGAGGAAGCACATCATAATGGACTGAGTGGCTCTGGCACCTTACAGATCCTGCTTTCAGACCACCAAATAAATCAGTAGGGTGGTTGTTGTTGTTGTTGTTGTTGTGTGTGTGTGTGTGTGTTTTAAATTATGTATTCATGGAATCCAACATGAGAGCCGATATGGTTGGGATATAATATAAAAGTTTCCAGAAAGGAACAGTAACAGCTAACATTTATTGAGCTTAGTAATTTTTTAAGCCCCTGCTTTAAAAAACCTTCAATGACTTCCCATTGCTCTTAACAAGAAACCCAACTCCTTCACATTCTCACGAGGTCCTACATGGCCTGGCCAATGCCCACCACTCCAGCCCACCCTGCACCATGCTCCTCGTGATCTCAGAGCTCTGATCACTTTCCTGAGTTCTTCGAAGGCACCCCACTTTTTCCTCTCATAGGGTCTCTGCACACACTGTTTCCTCAAAAACACCTGTCACACTCTCTTCCCATCCACTAAGTTAACTTCACATCTCAGCTCAGATGTCACTTCCGCTGAGAAGCCCTCCCTGACTTCTCAGTCAAGGCTTCTGGCCAACACAGAACTCTTATTCTTGAGAGCATTAAATTAGTAAATAGACCTAGGGTGCCTGGGTGGCTCAGTCAGTTAAGTGTTGGCTTTGTCTCAGGTCATGATCTCATGGCTCATGAGTCTGAGCCCCACATCAGGCTCTGTGCTGACAGCTCAGAGCCAGGAGCCTGCTTCAGAGTCTGTGTCTCCCTCGCTCTCTGTTCCTCCCCGACTCCCACTCTGTCTTTCCTTCTCTCTCTCTCTCAAAAGTGAATAAACATTTTTAAAAAGGTTAGTTAGGAGACCTTTATTTAGAGTGATTATTTAATGAATGCATATCTTTGCCTGCACTAGAAGTTCCAGAAGAGAAGGGCAGGGGCAGCACTGGTTCTGGTGCACCTAGCGTCTAGCAGACACAGAGGTGCTCAAAAACTGTTAGCTGAATAAACTGAATGGATGAATGGGTGCGCCCTGTGTGCTAGTCCCCGGAACAATTCCCTCTCAAAGCATTATCTCATTTATCCTCAAAACAGCCGTCTGAGGTGGGTATGATTATCTTCCCCAAGTTGCAGACAGTAGCTAAAATTGTTACAGTACAAGGCTGTGGCAACTTGCCCAGGACCGCAGACAGAGCAAGTGGTAAAGCCAGGACTTGAACCCAGATCTGTCTGGCTCCAACACTTGTACTCTTTACTCTGCAAAACTTGATCCCAGCCAGGCAGTAGAGGTCATCTCAAATATGTTCCCTTTGTTTTAGAGTATAAACTCTGCCAGTGGGTGAGCACAGGGAAGGGAGAATTTTCTTTTTTTCTACCATGTGGATCTGAGCCACAAAAAGACGAGACATCTCAGATTCTTCATGTTTCCCGAAATGAATTTTAGCTAAGTTCCCTGGGAACCTCTCAATAATTCCATCTACCCCCTCTCCTGTCTGGAGTGCTCTGGAGACCTATGCCAGAGTGTAATTTGTAAACGAGAAATAAATCTCTGTGAGTTACAACACTGACATTTCAGGGTTGATCTGCTATACCACCTACATTACCAATAAGAATGCAAATCCAAAACCACACACCAACATGATTCCTTGAGTAGTTTTCCTTGAGGGAACTTAATGTTCTTTGGTCGCCTTTATGAACTTAAGGATGTCCTAAACTGCTCCTGAAATGTACAAGCTGTTTGTCCAAATGTGTCTGCTCTACTGTCCCTTCCCCTTGGATGTTGGCATCTGATTCTCTCTAATACAAAGGTGCTGTCTAGTCTGAAGGCGAAGCCGTCCCTCTAGTAAGGAGTGAAGTGCTTGAACGTTATTTGGTTAACTTCTTAGCCCCTCCTGGCGGGGAGTGGGGGTGGTTAACTTTACAAGTGGACTTGCAGGAGTCTGAAGCTCCAGGAGTTGAGTAGCCCTGTGAAACTAAAGCATTCAGTGGACCGCAATGTCACTGGATTGTGCTGCTCCCAACATCTGAAATGACCTCATGGGTGAATGACTTAGGAATACCTGTTGCCTCACAGGATGCTTGGCTTCATTTGCTTCGGAGGTGGAGTCTGATAACTGCATTAGAGCACATAGCATCTGACCTTACTAATAACTGCTCAAGCTACAAACTTGCTGAAAGTCACCATGTTTTAAGCAATTATTTGGCTCTGTGAAAAAATGTTAATTTCATGCTTTGTAAACACATCTTTTGTAAAAGACCAACTTGCCTATAAAAATTGCTTTTGGCATCTCCAAGATAATCTTTAGGAGAAAGAAAAAGTGAAAAAAAATGGGGGTCTCTACTTAATTAGTTTCTACAACCTTCTTTCACAGGAACTTTTTTTTTTTTTAATGACAAAAGAGAGGTGATCGGAAAGGTCAGCAGGAGTCAGAGAAAGACCCAAATCAATGAAGACTAACTTCTAAGGATGCTAAAGCCCTTGAAGGTGCCCTGTGTCCCCCTAGGTGGAGGGAGTTTGAGAAGCCTGGGAAAGTCACACACTTCACACCGACTGACCTAAGCCCCTCAGTTAGAGAGCCCATAGGGATGCTCTGGTCTGAACAGTTCATTTTGCTGGCAAGAAGGAGGGGTCCCAGAGACAAGACATCCTACCAGGTTCCCACAGAGGTCAATGCTGGCGTCAAGAAACAAACCCAGGGCCCCTGACCTCTCGGCACAGGTGTTCCAGCAAGATGTGGCATGAAAACAAAGACAAAAATCTAAATTGTTCCTTCAAAAGTTAAGGAGAATGATTCCAGTCATGCTCTTTCCCATGATTTCCTACAGTGCTGTGTTTCCTGATATCCACCAGACGGCATAATTCAACCCGGGAAGCATTTCTTCAACATTCACTAGCAGTTCTTATTTATTTTTGAGAGAGGGAGCATAAGCAGGGAATGCACGAAGAGAGAGAGGGAGACAGAGGATCCAAAGAAGGCTCTCTGCTGTCAGCGTGGTGCGGGGCTCAAACTCATAAACCATGAGATCATGACCTGAGTCAAAGTCAGATGCTCAACCAACTGAACCACCCAGGTGCCCCTGTTTCTTTCTTTTCTTTTCCAAATAGTCTGAATAAACCTGAGGCTTCTGGAAGGTATGCCGTATTGTTCCAGCATGAACACACTGTATGAAAGCCCATTCATAGGCAAAGATCTGCTTAAACTACAAGATTAGCAGGTGCTAAGATCTACAGTGGACCAAAAAGCCAGGCAAAGGGCTTTGGGGTTCAGGAAAAGGGGAGACAGACCAGTTACAACCTGGAGCAAGGTTCTCCAGAACGATCGATAAATTTGTTTTTAATGACAGTCCCTAATTTTGTTTTCCCTGAGTGTAGATTTTTTTGGAAAACAAAAGCACAGAGAAGAAAATTTAAATACCCTATAGGTATCTGGGAAAAAGGGTGCACAGGACCTCTTTGTAATGTTTTTATAACTACATGTGAAACCTACAATTTCTCAAAATAAAAAAAATGTAATTTAAAATATCCTCGGGGTGCCTGTGTGGCTCAGTTGGTTGAATGTCTGACCCTTGATTTTGGCCTAAGTCATGATCTCACAGTTGTGAGATCGAGCCCAATGTTGTGCTCAGAATAGATGGCAGGGCCTTCTTCCGACTCTCTCTCTCTCCCTTCCCTACTTGTGCATATGCCCCCTCTCTCTCTCTCTCAAAGTTTATTTATAAATAAACTTTAATAAATAAAAACAAAAAAATAAATAATCCTCCATAATCTCACCATCCAATCAATAATAACCACTGCTGATAATTCTGTGGTTACCCTTTCTACCTTGTTTCAATGCGTGTGGCTGAAACCTAAAGACTGAAAACCTAATTGGAAGTCTGAAACCATCGTTTTTCACCTGTCATTGTGTCAATAGAAATTTCCTATAATTAAAAGTTCTTTGAAAGTATTTCAAGTATTTCAAAGGGTGCATTATATTCTATTGCATGGGTGAATCCTATCCCCTATTGCTGGACATTTCATTGCTTCCAATTTTCCACTTTTAAATTTTTTCATATTATATATATATATTTACTATCATAAAAAATTTTTTTGTAAGTTTCAATAAACATCCTCTACCTCTCACATTTCTGACTACCATCTCAGGTTTGACTCTCGCAAAGCAAATTCCTGGCTCTTTTTTTTAAGAGTCTCATCACATGTTAATAGCAAAGTTCTCTCCTGAGGAGAATGGAGGGAGGTGGGCAACATTTTTTTTTTTAAATCAAGCTGAAAAATGTTTTAGTAGAAAAACTCCAGGTGACTGCAAAGTGGCTAAGTGGTGATTTTCATATGCAGGGCCATCTGGGAGCCGGGTAGGAGAGTCCAGGAAACCCACAAATCCACCTGCCGGCAAACTGGGGTTGGTACCCAATCCAGCTGTCATGCTCTCCTCGTGTCTCCGTGCAAAGTGATCTTTGGAGAGAGATGCATGAAACCAGGACATATGGGACTGTCTTTTGTAAAAGGAGGTTGTTCACTCTTCTCCTAGGAGGGTAATAGCTTGGGAAATATGCATAAACCATTGCTGCTAGGATATAAACAGCATGAAATTATCCAAACTTGGAGCCATTAGAGATGCACATTGTGAATTTAGAATCAAAACACTCTATAAATTTATAGCAAATCTGCACATTGAAAAATCAGCCTGCAGACTGTAAAAGCAATTGCTGGCTTAAAGCTTTTGCAAATGCTCCTGACTATACTTCGGGGGTGGACATGAGGTGTGAGGGCAATGGGTTTCTCTCATGGAAGGCCTCATCAGCACCAGGAAACAAAGCAGCTCCGAGGCACCTTCCACGGGAGGCGGGGGGGGGGGG
>NW_027532679.1:39269-155946 GCF_008692635.1 Crocuta crocuta | reverse complement strand
GGTCCCCTTTCTTCCAAGGTCTGATGTTCTCCACCATTGGTCCTATCATTTGTTCTGGAACCGATGTGGTCAAGTTTTCCTTCATGAGTCTAAAGACTACCTGAGACCTTGCTGGTTCTTTCACATGTGGGTGAGCAGGACTGGACAACTTACCATAGGGCTCCGTAACATCTCTTCCCAAAACATGAATATTGCCAACAAGGGAAGAACACGTAAGGTTTGGAAAACTCAGAGAAACTCTTTCTCTTCGGAAATTATACCTGCTGACTACTTTCAGTGTTTCCCTCAGAGAAAAGAGAAAAAAGTCCACCCATCAAGCCTCCTCCCCTGGAATGAGGTCAGGGAGGGAGCTATGGGGGCAGGGTGGGAGGGAGGGGGGGTCCCCTTGGCTGTCACTTCTGCCCATCGGGGGTCAGAAGGAGGTTGACATGTGGGCTTGCAATGTTTGGCTGTGGTTCCAGTCACTCCCTAAGTGCTGAGTATGGGTCTGTACTGCTCAGACATGGGATTAATTTCCTCTGGGGAAGGCTGAAATCAGTGTTTGTTCAGCCTTGTGCTGGAGAGACTAACGGGTCACGGGAAGCCAAAAAGCCTTTTGACTTGTCTCTATCCCTTGGTATTCTAACATTTCCACCTCACTTTAAAAATTGTGATTTGCCAACCTATTATTTTGAACAATTTCAAGAGAAAAGTTGTATGAATAATAAAAAGAACACCAGTATGCCCCTTACTTAGGTTTACCAATTATTAGTATTTTACCACTCTTGCTCACCAACCTCTCTATACAGTTTTTGCTGAATCATGTGAAAGTAAACTGCAGATATCATGATGCTTGACCACCAAGTACTTCAGCATGCATTTCTCAAGCAAAAGAACATTCTCCTATGTAACCACAATTCCACTATCACATTGATATCAACTATTATCTAATATACACTCTGTATTCAAATTTTCCCACTGTCCCTCAAATTATTAACTGGTACATAATTTACCTAATAGAAAATCCACCCTCTTAAATTGCACAATTCAGTGGTTTTTGTTAGTCTCAGAAAATTGTGCGATCTTCACCACTAATTCTAGACCATTCTCATCACCCAAAAAGGAAACCCTGTACCATTATCAGTCACTTCCCATTTCTTCCCATGGGAACCAGTAGCCTATGTTCTCTCTCTATGGATTTGCCTCTCCTGGACATTTCATATAAATGGAATCATGCAATAGGTGACCTTTTGTTTCTGGTTTCTTTCACTTAGCATAATGTTTCCAAGGTTCTACGCTGTAGCAAGCGTCAGTCCTTCATTCCTTTCTACAGCTGAATAATACTCCACAGTACTATGATAAACCAAATTCTGTGTGTCCATTCATCAGCTGACAGACATCACAGTTGTTTCCACCCTTTGTCTGCTATGAATAATGCTGTTATGAACATCCACGTACAAGAATTTGTGCAGACGTTTGTTTTCATTTCTACTGGGTAGACAGCAAGGATTGGAATTGCTGGGTCACAAGGCAACTGTGTTTAACCTTTTGAGGAACCTAGGGGCTGTTTTCCAAAGCTACTGCGTCATTTCTCAGTCTCACCAGCAAAGCATACGGGTTCCAATTTCCCTACTTCCTCACCAACACTTGTTATTGTCTGCCTCCAAAGTGCTTTTACAGTTATTTTTTCCTCGAACCAGGATCCAATCAGGGATTCTGCATTGTATCTACTCGTCATGACTCTTGTTTTCCTTTAATCTGGACCTGTTCCCCAATCTCCTTTTGCACTTCCTGGTGTTAGCATTAAAAGAATAAAAACAAAGTCTTGTCCAGAGAAGGTATTCCTCCCTGATCCTGGTGGATCCTAAAACCACGTTTCTCATCCTTGCTGCATCAACGGCTTGGGAGAAGTCTCTGGCTGATGACTGCGCTAGCCTTGCAAGAGTTCTTGGTCAGAGCCTAGCTAAGTGCCAAGCAAAATGATCTTGTGCCTCTTAACTAGGAAATGCTTCTCAACAACTTAAGGCTTCGGTCTGGCATCAGCAGACACTTCAGGGGAATGCAGCAGGTGAAGCTCAGGTGAAAGGGAGCGTGTCTGAGGGGCACTGCAGAATCTGGGTACCTGCCTTGAAAGCGGCCCTTCATGATACTTGCCAGCTGGGCTGTCCTGAGTGCCGGGAGTTAACTGGGGGCACTGAACTGTAACAGGGGATGGCACTGCAGAGTAATACCCACCAGTTCCCCCACAGTAATGAGCTCTGACATGTATCACATCTGAGACTGTAGCTAATTAAATTCTCCACAGCTTCTCCAACAGCAGTGAAGACTTGAAGCACTGAGCTGAGGGTGGCAGGATCAGGGGTCCTGGGACTACCCCTGGCTTAGCCACGGATCCCCTCCGTGATACGAGACAGGGAAAACAACCTCTCTGGGCTCCTCCCTAACCCATAATGTGGGGGGCGAGGAACACATGGGACGTTTCTTTAAACACCAGAAGTCTCTCATTCTAAGCATGATACTGCCAGCTCGCGTTACAGACAACCACTCAGATGTATTCTCGCCAAAGGCTAATCACAGCAAGAGGAACTAATACGATACAGCTACAGCCTAGGACCTCACAACAGTGCTAGTGACTCAAAGGAACTCTCTTCACGTTGATGGAGCACCTACGGCTCCTCCACAAATGTCGGCTCTCTTGTCCCCACATGGGGTGAAAGGGAGCAAGTGATCATGCCCATCTTTCAGATGCAGGTTTGCAGATCTGAGCCAAATCCACTCATTCTTGAATCGTCACAAAGCATCCAGCGTGTGTCAGGTCCTGCCGGACACGAAGGTGACCTAGTAGGTCAGTTTTAGTGGGGAGGATAATTAAATGAACTACAACAACAAAATGTGAGCACTGCTAAACTGAGGGAAGTACAAGAAGTCCATGCAGGTCCAACCTGGGCTAGTGGTTGGTCTCAGGTTCAGACACCATGTGACTCCTAGTCCTCGTCCAGGGCTCTTCCTGGTCTTCTAAGGTGGAGCAGACATGCTTCTGGTAGTAGGAATAAAACTCTCACCTGGGGCCTATTTGGCTGGTGGAAGAAGGGCAATGGAATACTTTTTCCCTTGGTGCTTAATACAGAGCTGCCGAATGAATGAACTCCAGTGCCCAAGGGCCTGGTCTCCTAAAGGGAGGAGAAATCAGGGCAAGGCTGCTAAGGGATGTTAGGTTTTGAGTAAACTCCCTGAGGTGCCTGGCTTCACCAGCTGCATGCAGTGCTGCCAGACAGTGCCAAGAGCCAGGCCCCCCTCTTTCTGGGCCTCAGTTTCCCAGTATCCACGCCTCCAAGGCTGAACTAATACTTGATCTTTTACTCAAATCTACTTATGAGCCTTCAAAACTTTCTCTCTTCCTTTCTCCATCAAAAGACAAAGGCAAAGCATGAGTTGATGCATTTCAATGGCATCTCATAAAATGCAATTAACAGTGTCAGGAATCTTTATTGACCTCTGAAGTCTAATTGTTGCAGGCTGATTGGCTGGACACAGCTGTTTAACAACGAGTAACCCCCCCCCTTCCACCCCACCTCACACTCTTTGCAGTAATAGGGCCATCCCATAACTCTTCCCATGAGAAGGAAAGGAGAGAGAATGGCCAGTGTCTACATTTTCTGCAGAGGCTGGTTCATAAAACAATATTTATACATTCCCTTTAACCTGACATTGCATAAGATCTATTACCAGTTAATTAAATTGTAACCGTTTTATACATTGACTTCTAGTTGTGATCAGCATCTAAATTTACAGATCCACAAGTCTGCATTGACTTGCATGAAGAAGCTAAATAATATTCACTTAAAAGAGCATTAAATTGTGCAGAACCATCATGAACAGTCAATAAAGGCTTCATGTTAAACAGAATTTAAAGAGATGGTATTTGCTACTTTACTCCCTCGAGAAACATATGCCTTTAAAAGTTATTTCCTACCCCCTGAATTCCCTGTGACTACAGGGGTTTTGACAATTTTCTGATTTGTTTAAAACGAACGATTATAAAACTTTGTTAGAGGCACTGCATTCATCTAAAAAGGGGGTACATCCTGGCTCCTGCTGCTGTCATAAAGGGAAAAGAGACAGGAGACTAATTAAGTAACAAAGCCTCAGCCAGAAACCTCCCTTCTAGAGGCATAATCTCCTTTGCCAGGCACGGGGCAGATGACTGGCTGCATGCTCCCTCCTCGGCCTAATCCTCCCTCCTCAGCAAGAAGCATCAGACAGTGTCTGGAATAATAATGTAATTACGGACAGCTCAAATACCTCATCCATGAAGGACAAGAATTTGGAGTCTTTCAAATATGGGAAGGAGAATCAAAGGCACCAAAGGGTGGCTCTTTTTAGGGGGACCGAGGGCATTAGAACAGTCTCTCTTTCTCAACTTTTTTTTTTTTTTCCATTAAAGTACACATGCTTCTCAGAAGGAAAATAATTGTGTTTGACCAAGATATGATGGCTACTCAGGTCAAAGTGGCCTCTTCACTCATTCAAAACACAACCCTCAAAACCTCAAGTATCTTTCCTGAAAAAAAAAAAAGTCAAATTTTGTTTGTTTGTTCGTTTTCTCCTATCACATTTCTTCCTTCAGTTTAGATTATGAAGTTCTCATCGTTCTGAAAGAAAAGATGCAGGATTAATGGGCAGGGATTGTGTTTTGTGAATTTTATATTCCCTGGATTTAGCACAGGGACTGCTACCCAGAAGATACTAAATAAATGCTTGCTGATTGGCATCAGGTATACTTCATGTTGTTCAGGTTAAATGTAAGATTGTTCTTCTCAGTTTGGAAGAATGCCATCCTGTGGAATATTTTGAGCCCAGGGTTTCACGCCACACGTGTAAGTGTCGCAAAAACCAAAAGCCAAACACCACAGTCCAAAGCCGTGATTTTCACACAGCATTCCATGAGGCTTATCGGTTCAATAGATGTGACTCAGGGGTTGTGGTAGGGAAGGAGGCGGGTGGAGGCTGCTGGGCTGCCAACCCCATCCCATGTCTATTTCAATAAAAACAACTCATTTCTACCTGTTTTCTGTGCTCGGCTTTCCCATACAACATCCTTTGAAGAAAAATGTCCTGCAACTGGACATTCACATAGGCTCCAAGTTATCTGCCTACAAGATACTTACTAATTGCACAGGGGAAAACCGTAACTGTACACTGTAGAAACGTGATACAGATCATCTAAACACTGCTGGTAATAACTTACCGTGTATTTCTGATGTGATGCACTGAGAAGGGCACATGTCACTCTGTGGTGTACTTGCCCAAATGCATCAAATGAATCATGAGACACATCAGACAAACCCAAATTGGGGGACATTCTACAAAATAACTGGCTGTTCTTTTCACAGTGTCAAGGTCACGAAACACATGAGACTGAAGAAATGTCACAAATTGGAGGACACTCAGGAGATATGACAACTAAATGTAATGTGGGATCCTGAAAGAAAGAAACAAAAAATACTAGCAGAAAAAAAATGGCAAGGTTCAAATAAGGTCTGTAGTCTGTAGATCGATTAATAATATCGTTTCATGGTCTAGATAATTGTACTATGGCTGTATAAGTCGTTAACATTAGGGGAATCTGGGTGAAAGGCACAAAGGAATATTTTTGCACCATTTGTTGTAAATCTGAAATGATTTCAAAATAAAAAGTAAAAAAAAAGTTTCTGAACTAAATGCAGTTTTAAAAAAATCACCATCTGAGAGAAATATAATTGGAATTTTGGATTGATCTTCAAATATGAAAAAAATATATATAGAAAAATAACAGAACGCCTGTCGTGCCAAGTCTGATTTAGGTATATGTGTGAATTTTAATGCTATTCATTTTAAAAAGCTTGACTATCTAGCTTTTCCTGGCAATGCTCAGTTATTCCCTAGAATGAAGTAAAGACCAAGCAGTGATGGAGAATAGCTCACGACAATATACACTGAGGAAGAAAAAATAAATAAAAAACACTGCAGCTTAGACACATTGGTGAAAGGCAACAGGGATGGGAGGGGAGGGAAAGGTGGAATCTGCCTAGTAATATAATCAACTCAGGTTTCATCTATAAAATTCATAAGAATTTTGCATTTTACTCCACAATGTACTTATGGTTATTTTCATATAAATGTCACAGTCATTTGCCTATCCCCAAATGATGTCCAGAAAGGCAGAGCCATGTTTATTCTGTGGATTCTCATACCTACTGGTATATATCCTAACTTCAAAGAAGCATGATGTATAACTGGCTTAGGAAATGTTTATTTATATTCATTATATCAGCGCATTCTGTTAGCACAAAGAACTGCTTCAAGAAAGATTTTTTTTTTTTACAGATTTAAATCTTAAAAACAAACACAAAATCCCACTCATCCAGAAAACCTCACTCCCTAATGATGTCAGATAAATGAAGCATTGCTCTACTAGGAAGTTGTGTTAAGACCTCGGCGTTGCACATATATTAGTTATACATGGGAAAATCAAGCCTGCCCTTTCTTTTTCTATTTTGAAAAGTGAGGGTTTGGCAAATGTCCCAATGATTCTCTTATTTGCTTTAAAGAGAATATCTGAACTGCTGATAACAGGTTACCTGTTTTTGAAGTGGTGTTAGAATTGTGCATTTGGCCCTTCTTTCTTGGAAAGCCAGGATCCTGGTTAAGGGTGTTTTTCAGTCCCCAACACATTTAATGAACATGAAATATCTCTTGTTTTAAATACAAAAGCAGGCAATTGCCTTCTCAGTCTTCATTCCTTTGTTTTCTAAAACCTACACCTTGATCTTAGGGAAACTGCCTTCTTCCAGTGTCAGTTCATGAGGTCTGGGGCTGGTTTCTCTCTCAGTTCCACAGAGACCTGACCTATACAGAGTATGGTATCTTCCTGACCTCCATAAAAGGCTTACAGACAAGTGCATGGCCCAGAGTGGACACAGAGATCAGCTCAGTGACTTTGACTGCAAAGATGAGCAAAGAGCCTTTCTCTCTCTGCTAGACCTGCCAAGCTGGAGGAAGGAAGCCTGGAGATGCTGGAGGCCTCCCACCACCATGATGGGGAATGCTGGCCGAGGACAAACAACCAGCCCAAGCAGAGATTACTGAAGATGTCTCAGCCCCAGGAGCCAGCCATGCCTGAAGGCAGTACATCCCCCTGTCCTTTTACTTATATAATCCAGTAAAGTCCCTTTTTTGCTTAAGCCCATTTGAGATGAGTTTCTGTCGCTTGCGACTGAGAAAGTCCTAATACAAACATCTTTTTTTTTTTTTTAATAGAAAATATTAGGAAGGCAGAGATGAAGTGGGACTTTCTAACCTCTAAGATCCACGGTCAGGCAATTCTACTCAGATAAACATATAGTCATAAGGGCAAGAAAGCACAAAGAAAAAAGATACTGGTTTTGAAATTCAGCAAATGGGATTCAAAACAGACTCTGTAACTGACCAGATGAACAGTCCTGGGCAACTGCTAACCCTCTCTGAGCTTCCATTTCTATACATCTAAAATGGGAGTGATAACTTCATACGGTTCGCAAAAAGACCAAAGAGATAACGCATGACACCGTGAAGCACCGCCCAGTCAAACAGGGTTCTTTCTTTCCTTGGCCAGGGCACAGATAAGGTGGCCGGGGAAGACGGGAGCCCCTGGGTTGGGGAGACGGCTGCTGATGCCCATGCATAAATGCTGGCATCAAATTCATTTGTGGTGGACTATGAAACAAGGAGGAATCCAGCCATCCAGGATGTCCAAACAATGTGACGGTGTTTGAAGACAAATATATGAACCTGATATCTGACTATAAAGTGCATCACAAACCCTCTCTTTTCCATGGCATTGTTTGGCCTTAAACATCAAAGAACACAATTACATAATTCTTTAAGTTTGCAGTTATTTTGTATAGTTTTCTGTATCCTGGATTTTATTTTATGATGAAAAGATTGTTTTTCAAAGATAGGGACAGGAGGGAGAAAAGAAAGGCTCTATTTCTTTCTTCTTTTTTTTAATGTTTATTTATTTTTGAGACAAAGAGGGAGAGACAGAGTACAAGCAAGGAAGGGGCAGAGAGAAAGGGAGACACAGAATCCAAAGCAGACTCCAGGCTCTGAGCTGTCAGCAGAGCGCGACGTGGGGCTTGAACTCACAAACTGTGAGGTCATGACCTGAGCCAAATTAGGACACTCAACCAACTGAGCCACCCAGGCTCCCCAGATAGGCTCTATTTCTATCCCTGTCCTGGACATGTCTTGCACTGAGACAGGGATCATAGACAGGGTGTATTCCAGATACAGGGCACAGCCCAAGCAAAGGCAAGTGGGAAAATTAGATGCATGGCACATTCTGGCAATAGCAAATGGTCCTATTTGGCTACCAATGGCTCCACGCAGAGAACAGTAGGAAATTAAAATCAGAAAAGTAAGTTGAGGGCATAGTGTGGAAGTCTCATTCATTATGCCTGTAGAAGATGTTAATATCTTAGGCAGAAGAGAAAGGGTAAATGTTTCTAAACAACGATGGATACGTGGATTGAGCCACCCCAGTGATCATTTCTCACCCCAACCCCTTCCTCCTTCCTAAAAGAACTCTGATTTTGTCCAGCTATCCATCCTACAGATTTCTGTGCCTACATGTGATGTCTGGAACAACAGCAGCCATCTGGGGGCAATGAGGAACTTTAACCTGGGAGAACATACTAAGTATGGCAAAGCCAAAAGACGGCGAGAATACAAATCTCAGATCATGCTCCTGAGCCACTGGATTAATTAACCCCACAGATGCCCTTCTGCTAGGGTTCTTGTTATGTGAGCTAATAAATCTTTGTTTCGTTTACATGATTGGGTCTTCCATTACTTGCAGCCCAAAGTAGCCAAAATTATAAATAGGTTTTTAGGGAAAGTAATTTAAAAAGCTCACCTAGGCACTGATAGGTAAGACTCCAAAAAATGCCTTTAAAAAGGCCCCATGCTCTCAGTGGTCCTGAGGACTTATGACCCAACTGTTGCCTTGAACAATCCCCTACTTCTGTAGAAACACACAGAAGGTTCTAGCAGCCAGCTTAAGTTTACCACTTAATCATACAACTCTGGCTGTTGTCAAGCCCTTAAAGGAGTTGATCCCAGGGAACGGGGAGAAAAATGAAAAGGAAATAAAACTGAACAGTTGCCTGCAGAGAACACCAGCTGCGCGTGATTGATTTCCATGTAATCTCCATTTGTCTCCCTGAAATTTTTTCATCAGATCTCTGGCACAGGGTCAGAGAGAGGCCCAAGGCTGCTCAGGCCCAGAGTGTGGTCTAGAAAAAAGCCTTCCTTTATGTGCCCCTGAAGGCCAAGGAAGCCAAGACAGGTGACCTGGGGGAAAGCAAGAGAGAGAAGCTTTTCCTCTCCTCACCCCATGGCAACACTCAGGCCACAGGCCGGCACAACCAAGGTGGAAGTTGGTCTATTGGCTCCTCTATGAGAAATCCCACCCTTCCGGCTGGTGAGCTTCTGAGATCTGCAGAGCTGATGCCTGTCCTGCGTGTCAGTTCATCAACTGCTCAGGGCAGTGTCTTGGCCCCAACAACAGTTGGGATGTAGGGTTCCTCCACTGACTCATCATTCCTGAAAACCCCATAGGGACACAGATTGCTCCAGGGAGGGGGCTGGACTTGGGGTCACTGGTGGTGGGAAAAGGATGAAAAGGCACAGAAGAGGGTGGGAGGACAGGGTGGGCTGTATCCTGTTATCATTTCAAAGTGCCACATTGTCACTTGTTTAATGCTCTTTGCCTGGGACTGAGTATCCTCTGGTACTGGTAGTGGAGTGTGCCCTTAGGTGCCTGGCGTGTTCCTGCCCACTGGAGTGGGGCCCTAGGCTCAAAGGACGAGAGAAAGTACCCACAGCAGTGGTACTTGAAGCTAGCTCCTGGTACGGCAGCATCAGCAGCTCCCTGAAATGCAGATTCTTGGGCCCCACTGCAGGCCGACTGGATCACTATCCTGGGGGTGGGTCCCAGACATCTGTTTTACAAGCCCTCCAGGTGACTTCCATGCACATGAGGACAAGACTGACAACGTCATCATGTAGGGGGGAAAAGGGGCCTAAAGTGACTGACAGACTTCGAATCACGTGGCTGGAAACCAGCAGAGGCTGAACTGCAGGCTGGGTCTGACCCCCCATCTAGTGCTCCTCTCACTGCATCAGAAATGGAAGCAAAGCTGCAAGACCATTTGCGATTTCAAAACCATTTGTAACCAGTTTTAGAATTGCTGTATACATCCTAGCAACTTACCTGAGCCCTGAGCCCCGAACAGTCCCATTCCTAATACGGGACAGTAAGACCAGGGCACCCTCTACCCTTCTGACTCCTCTACATGGCCGGCATTAGAGGAAAGTCTCCACATTTACCTAATGACCAAAGCCAGAAAGCCCAGCAACTGTGGGGCAGTGCAGTTCAAAGCAGGAACTTAGAAAGCAAACTGCTTGGGTTCAAACTCCAGCTACTTGACTTATTTTCTGTGTTACTGTGGGCAGGCTGTGACCTTTCTGAGCCAATTTTCTCAGCTGTGACTCAAGGACAGCAAGTTTATAGGGACAGCGGCTGCCCCAGGGGTTGAGATGAGATAACCTGGGTGCTCCGTGCCGTGCCTGGTATACAAGTTAAGTGCACAGCGCATGTCTGCTGTCATTAGAAGCCTCAGCAATCCCTTGCCCCTTTCCTCCCTATGTGTGACTGGTGACCTAGTTGTGCTGACTCTGACTGCTCCCACATCTGGCCTCTTTTCTTTGTCTCTGCAGGCCCATCCCCACTGCCACGGTGGTGGTTCTGGCCCTCATCTCATCCCCCTGAACCACCACGCAAGTCTTCAAACAGGTCTTCTGGCCTCCAGTCTGCTCTCCAAGATGACAGCTCAGTGAGCTTTTAAAATTGCAAAGTTAAGCTACTCATTCTGCCGCATGAGCTTCCTAATCTCCGCATTGGCTCCCCACGGTCTTTGGGGTCAAGGTCCAGTTCCTGAGGGGAATGCACCAGTCCCCTGGTGATCAGCGCCCCCATCTATATCTTACTTCTGGGTTCCTCCCATGCTCTACAACTAATTCCTTTGGGGAACACAAAAATTGTGGCCTTTTCACACTACCACGTTCTGTCCCTGCCAGGAACTCCTGGCCCTCCCAAGTGCCTGGCAAATAAATCCACATTCATCTTCCCAGATGTAGCCCAGAGCTGGTGCCTGCTCAAAGTCTCATTCTGAGGTAGACGTGACTGCCCCTGCATGTGCCCTCAACGGCTGCTGCACCTGCTTCCCTCACACCACCTGTTCTACCTTACCAGGTCTATATGTTTTCACATCTGCTGCCCTGCTGCCTGCTGGATTATCAGCCTCCCTGGCACAGAGGAGGTACTCTAAACTGGTTTATTAAATGGATAAACACTGAACTCCCCCAATTTTGCCAGTCCCAGTGCTGCCCTCTGGGCTCACAGAACAAACCTGCTCAGTGTTCCTCAGAGAAGCCTTTCAGGGTTGGAATCCCATCTCATTTTCACAGCGGGGCTGGAATGATTCTCCCTATAAAGGTGGCTGTGATTATGCAATGAGGAAAGCAGATTGTGTGAATGATATCTCACACTGTAATCCATCCATCATCAGGCGGCCATTCAGTTCCCAGCGTGGGCAAAGCCTTGGCTTTAGGAGAAAACGAGCCTTCTCATCCCGAACTGGTGTGTAACATGGCAGTGAAAACCAAGAATTTGCGGTCATGGTAATGGTCTTAGCACTGGGCTGGAGGCGTGGCTTCTGGTTCCTGGCACTGTCTCTCCCTTGCTAGGTGACCTTGGCATGCCCTTCCCTGTTTGGGCCCCTGACCCTCGTCTGCACGGTGATGAACTAGAAGCTTTCTAAGCATTCTTTAGAGCTCAGAGCTAGAACATTTCAGAAGTTTAAGTGGCATTCATGAGCAGAAAACAGGGATGACTGTTGCCTTCTACCCCCACGCTCTTCTGAGCACTTTGCAGTTCACATGGGAGATAGCGGAGAATTACAGCATTCACTGAGCACATGACATGACTCTTCCTATCTCCGTCCAGGTGCTCTTCAACTTAGGACTCTGTGCCAGAACCTGGGTGTTCCTGGAGGATTGAGCATGTTCCCCCATAAACAACTTCCCTTCTCTTTGAGATTCATCCAAAGGAGGCAATATTGCATAGCGGTTAATAATGCATGGCCAGAATTAGTCTGCCTGGCTTTGACTCCTGGTTCTTTCATTTAGTGGCTTTGTGACCTTGAGCAAACCGTCTAACCACTCTGTCTCAGTTTCTCATTTGTAAAATAGGGACAGTAGTAGTTCTACCCTGTGGGGTCACTGTGGGGATTAAAATAGTTCATATAGTTAATTCCCTAAATAGTGACTGCTACAGGGTAAGCACTCAACAGAAATTATGTTTTCTCAAAGATCCTTTGGGAAGAGAGTGCTGCTGTCTAATGGCATTTTAAGAAAAGCACGAATTCATTCAAGAGAGTGCAAACCTCATGACCTAATTACCTCCCAAAGGCCCCACCTCCAAATACCATCACATTGGCTCTCTTTCTATTCGGGGCGACAAGGAGAAATCGAAATCGACAGTCTGCAAAGTGGAAGAGGCCTTCATCAGCCCCTGACTGTGCTGGCACCCTGATCATGGACGTCCAGACTCCAGGACTGTGAGCAATAAATTTCTGTTGTTTATAAGCCACGCAGTCTGTGGTATTTTGTCGTAGCAGCCCAAACTAAGACACATAACAACAACAAAAAAGTATGAGTGGATAGATACCAAAATGCAACTGTGGTTATCTCTGGAAGGTCAAAATCCCTGGGAATTATCTTCTTGTGTTAGTGCTTATCTGTATTTTGTAGCATTCTACAATACCCTCTATCTCCCTCCAAATGTCTCCTTCCACATTCCAGGGGCTCCAGGCTGACGGGTCCTGCCGCTCTGCTCCCCAGCTGGGGCCAAGCATTCCACGGGACAGCCAAACTCCAAACTCACACTCCTCAGGAATGGGCTGGGCTGGGGCCTCTCCAAAGGGGCCTCATCTAGCTGGCAAGAACACATTCTTTTCATGGGCATTTCCAGAAAGAACCTCAGGCAAAAGTGAAAATGACAGGTATCTGAAACAGACCATCCATCAGGCAGAATTCTGTGCAGCTCAGAATCTTGGCAAGGAGCCCCGTCAAAGTAACACCTCCAGCCATTTACTGAGCATTTAAGCTCTGCCCTGCACCGGAGAGCTATGCTAAATGCATTCCAAGCGTTATCTTATTTGATCTCTGCAGTCTTGCAAGGCAAGTATTTTTCTCCCAAATCATGAATCACGACACTTGACCCACAATGACTTGAGGCTCTGTCATATTCTGCCCTGGGTCACATACCTAGGAAGGGGCTGACTCCCTGTCTAACGCAGGTCTAACCCTGTGACACATCACACCGTAACAGCACCTTCTCCTGGGTTCTATAGACCTCAGTGTACTCGGCCTTGAATTAATTCCCTTTTCTCATCCCATCTCTTGTTGACAGTCGAGATTCCTAAATAAGGTACTTAACAGTTACCCCCGTGTGACTTTTCCCAACTTTCCACACTGTTCACTAGCCACAAAACAGAACTGTTGTTTTCAATCAGGGAGCATTTATTAGATGTTGAGTATATACCTTCCATGTACTAGGGAGCCTTACACCCAACCCAGGACACACACACACACACACACACACACACACACACACACACACTATTGGAAATGGGCCATGTCCTTAAGCATTTAAACATCTCTTTGTAGATCTATAACCGACAGACTGGGACATCCCCCAAACTGTATCAAATTGACCCTCACTGAGTACTCTGACCTGTGACTAGGGTCTCACTAACACTTCTGTGCTGAGTGCTATCATTTACGGAACCCACCACAAACCAGGTGCTTTACGCACTTTCTCTCTTCCAAGCCTTATCATAACCCTGAGAGATATTCTTCGCTGTTTCATAGGTGAAAAAATGTGCTGAGAGTATTTAAAAGACTTCCCCCAGGTTACCTAGAACCAGGAACTATCCTGTAGCATTGATCATTTGAGGGTTATGTTTGTGTCTGTCATCCTATCAGCCTGCAGGCCCAGAAGGACAGGGATGGCATCCTATTTAGGACTGTGTCCCTCACTGACCTAATCCTGTACTCGATATATGGTAGGTGGAAGCTTACACACACAGGCGCGTGCACACACACACAGGAAATACAACAAGGGAAGCACGTCACAGTAACTCAGAAGGGGGCCTGTGGATTCAGACAGATCTGGGTTTCATAGCAGCTCTACTATATCCTAAGTGTTTCTCCTTCAAGCATGTGGTCTTCTCTGACCTTCAGTTTCCACACCTGTTAAATGGGGACTCCAATAAACTTAGGAAGGGTATGAGGAATGACCAGGAGTCAGAGGTATCAATCTGTGAGTAGAGATCTGGCACATGGTTAATTGTTTATTAAAACCCAGACATTATCACAAGGCCAGAAACAGAAGTGCCCAGTTAATAGGACATGTGCAGCTCAAGGTGTTCCGTTCCCCCAGTGGAATGTGAGCTCCTGGAGGGCAGGGATGGCGCAACACCAACACTAGCCCAATAAATGGTGTTCAACAAATGGCTACCGCTGATGGAGACCCTTTCTGCCCCAGGTGGTGATTCCGAGCTGTACAGAGAAAGGCAGGTAGGCGGAAGGGAGGAGAGAGAGCCTCCTTTGTTGCAGCAGGGGGCTCCTGAGCCAGCCTGGCCCCTAAAATGGGGATGAATGAATGAATGAATGAATGAATAAATAAATAAATCGGGGATGGAAACGGTACCTACCCTGCAGAGTTCCAATGAGGCAGAAATGAAACACCATGGGAAGGCATTCCACCCACCTGAGACTGATGAGAAGCGAATGTGATGACACAGGGAAGAGAGGGCAGCGAGGCTGGGAAGGCCCTGAATGTGGACCAAAGACAGGCATTCACAGGCAGGGCTCTGAAACCCTACAGTTAGGGGTACAAATCCCAGCCCTGACATTTACCAGCCTTGAGGATTTCACTTCACTGAGCCTCAGCAGCCTCCTCTCTGCAAGGAGGAAAGTAAGGGAACCTCCCCCAGGAGGCTGTTGTGAATCAAATACAAGGTGTGCTGAGCCACTGGTACATAGTAAGAGCTCAATAAATGGGAGTTTTATTAGGGAGGATACACTTTCTTCTGAAGGTAAAAGCCCAACCTCCTCAGACAATAACAGAGCCAAGGAGGACTTCAGCTTAGTGCAACGAAAATAAAAAACAGGAGAGCCGAAACTGTTTCCCGAGGATGACTATTTATGAGACCAATTTCAGTTTCCAAGAGCTAATGAATCCCCCACGGCAGCTGGCAGCCTGCGTGCAGCTCTGAGTCCGGAGCGCGGAGCCGCGCCCTCCCCGGAGTTCTTCCAAGCGCTGCACACCCTTGCGGCACTCCATCCGCGCTTAATAATCACAGCAATAATCCTAATAATGATCGGGGTAAAGTGCAGAGGGAGCCACAGAGGGTGCAGGTTGGGGGAGGAATAACACTTCAGCTACTTGGTTTCTTCGAGACAAACTTCTGCTCGAAATAGATTAATTCAATCTGCATATTAATGTGGATTACTAATTAATGACTAAAAAATGCTTTCAACACAGGGAAAAGTGCTATGCAAATGCTTCGAACAATAATAACATCCAGGAGTCACAGGGTAAGTATGGAAAGGAAATAAGGTAGACTTTTTTTTTGACATTTAAAATTTTACGGTTTAAGGAAATGGAGGGCATTAGGAAAATTCACTTAAAGCACAAAAACATAAAAGAGGAAAGCCTGGGGTGAGGGGACTTTCTCTGTGCTCCCATGGAACCTTCTCACTGCACTTAACCACAGGTCTTGTCAAAGCACACCTGCTTTTTTGCCTTGCCTTCTAGACCGAGTTCCCTGAAGGCAGAGCCCACATCTTACCCACCAACACTGCGTTGGGCACTAGGGAGTAGTTCCAAATATGTCATCACCCCCAAATAGGAGGGTGGGGGTGCACCTGGGGACTTCCCTCTAGAGAGTACAGCATAAAAAGGAGTGCCTTCACAGTGGAAAAATTTGACACACGCCACCTCAGCCGGGTAATCAAGGTCCACATCAAAGCATGAAGTCACGTTCATGGTATGTGCCCTTGATGTGATGCAATGAGAACGGTGCCTGATGGGTGGTCCTTCTCCCACAAATCCATAATGCTCGTCGAAAAACAGCAGAAAAACATCAGACAAACCCAAAAACAGATTCCACAAAATACTCAACCAAGACTCCTCAGAACTGTCAAGGTCATCAGAAACAACCAAAGTCTAAGAAACTGTCCCAGCCAAGAGGCACAATTTGGTGTAAGGTGGCATCCTGGAGAGCTATTGCAGAGGGAGAAATGGGTCTAGGAGGAGAAGAGGCCCGTCTGAGTTCTCAAGGGCTCTCCTGGTGGACAGGCTCTCATAACATGCATTACACAGTGATGGAGATGGTGCTCATACCTATAAACAGTGAAACCTGGATTTTTTAAATTTCAACTTAGATGCAATTTCCTTCCTCCTCTTAAAACCCTCAACCTCTACTGACCAAAAATCCTGTGTAATTTAGCAGCCAGGCATCTCATGGGAACCAAGAGATTCAATGGACTGGAAGGCTGGTCCACAGAGTTCACCAAGACCAAATTCTCCCATTTAGCAGAGGAAAAACTGAGACCCAAAGTAGGGGATGGTGTCTTGCCTACTGCCAGTGTAGTATGTTAGTGCCATATTTCCCTCACACGTCCTCACCTGCAATATCCAAAATTCGCCCCTCTACCTGGGACACAAAGAACCAGTTTAGGACCATGGAGGAATTACTGCCAAATCCTAGCTCTATCTTCACCAGCCTCGTGGCTGTAAAGGGCATCCGTGTGGAAAACAGTGTGGTCTTTAGCTGCACGTCTTTTTGCCCCAGGCCCCTGGCCCCTGCCAAGCAGAAAGCCCAGGCCTGGCAGGCTAAGGCCTGAGACATAAAGACGGCTTCCAAGTGAGGTGGAGGGAAAGGGCACGGCTCAGCCCGGCTGGCAGGCCACACTTCCCCATGCGGCCCCATCCATCAGCCACCCTGGGGGATCTCATTTTCCAGCTCGGCACAGGGTACATTTTCTAAATGTGACCCTGTTTCTGTTATGAGAATCAAAGTACTTTAACCACAAGATCATAAATACTCAAAAGTGACAGCTAATGGCAGTGGCAGTTTGCAAAATGCCAAATGGCAGTGAGAAGTGGACGCCGTAAATTACAGCCCAACTCCTCCATTCTCACCGAGGTGTTTTGTGGGTTTTTAGTGATGAGATCCGCTTTCAAGTGGATTTACAGGGGCTCCCTGTGAATTCAGACAGAGCTTTTAAAAATACTTCTAACAGATGCTAAAAAGAAAACCAGAAGAGCCTACCATTTCAAGCCTAAAATGAGTTTATTAAGAATGCGTTTAATGCATAATGGCCAAAATATGGAAAGTGGCTCATTTGAAGATGGATATGTTTAGTGTGAAAATGCTAACAATTACAATAATAGTAGTAATGACAGCAAAGGCATATTGGGTCAGGCACTGGGCTACACATTTTACACAGATTATCTCACTGAATGCTCTCAATCGGCCCAATGCAGGAGGTTCTCCTATGATTGTCCCTATTTCACACATGTGGTAATTCAGGTTCCAAGAGGTCAAGTCATGTGTCCCAGGTCACACAGCTAGCCAGTGAGTGACAGACTGAAGATTTTGAGCTCAGGGTCTAAATGACCCTTCCAGTCTCCCTCCCAACCCAAGCAGACCCAACATGGAGCACATCAGGGGCTCCCCAACCTCAGCAGAACGTCACTGTGCATTCATGGAAGTCTGTAGACGACGCAAATGTCAGGCTGCGGGAACCTGTCACCAGCACACCGAACACAAGGACAAACTTTTAGAAAGTACAAAGGTCCCTATTATGATGAAACTGTGAACTTCCAGGCCTGGCTTTTTAGTCTCAGTTCCTGCATCAATGAAATGAGGGCGATACTACCTTCTGGCCATTAGGACAATTTGGTGAGATCACATATGTGAAAAGCTCCTTGAAGAGCCCGAGGCACTGTACAAGTCCTGTTATTAGAGAAGATACTCAATCAATTTTATCAGGAAGCGTACTAACACGCATTCCCTCAAGTCCCCTTCACAGAGGCAGAGACCGAGATTCAGGAGAGATTAAGTAACTTGCTTAGGGTCCCAGAACTGACAGTCAATGGCACAGCCATGACAGAGGGCCTGGAGGGCCATGTGTTCCTCTTGTTCTCAATGCCATTTTCAGACACAGACACACACAGACACAGACACACAGACACACACACACACATACACACTTACTGGAGCTGCAGAAAACACGGGCTGAAAACTCCTGGGGAGATCATTCCCAAAGGTCCCTTTAGCACTGAAGCTGAAAGCAACGTTCATGTCTGCAGGTGGCAGGGAAAGGCCGCAGAGAGGGTGGCTGGCCTCAGAGGACAAGTGACCTCGCGGTCTCGGAAAGAGCCCCATCTGTGCTGCCCGGAGCACAATGTTCACAGCTGCTGCTGTGGCCAGTGACCTGCAGGTGGAACCTCACAGGCTCACTAAGACCACGAGGTTCCCCCACTTAATGCTCATTTGATTCCTCTGCAGCTGGTGGGGATGCTGCTGAGGAGTGACAGGCAGGCCTGTGCTGGGCTGTGAAGCTGCCTAAGGAAATGTCTCCAGGTTCTGTGTCCTTCCACGGATTTCTTTCCTTGGGGAACTGTCCCACTTTTTCATAAAATGCTATGCAACAGACCATTTCCTTCAGGCCCTGTTTCCTCTATTTCGTGACTTCTGTAAATTCATCAAAGGGAAAGTTACAGAATCATAGACTGCCAGGGTTCAGAGGATCTCAGAGACAAAAGGTTGTCTCCTCCAACCTTCTACCACCACCCCCCCAACCCATTCCTCCCTGCCAGCACTTAGGCCCCTTCTACAGTATTTCTGCCAATGGGTCCCAGCCTCTGCTTGAATAGCTCCAAGGATGGAGAACTCACTACCTATCCTGAGGTAGCTTATTTCATATTCTATTATCAGAATAAGATAGTGAGAGGTTAAGAGCACGGACCCTGACCTGAACTGATGACATATCTCTGTAAGGCCCAGTGCAAAATGAAAACACAGGAGTCCTTGTTCAAAAATGATTTAAGAATTTTTTTTTAAATATTTTTATTAATCTCTAGGAGAGAGAGAGAGAGAGACAGCGTGAGCAGGGGAGGGTCAGAGACAGAGGGAGACACAGACTCCGAAACAGGCTCCAGGCTCCGAGCTGGCAGTCAGCACAGAGCTCGACGCGGGGCTCGAACCCACGAACCGCGAGATCACGACCTAAGCGAAAGTTGGACGCTTAACCGACTAAGCCACCCAGGCGCCCCATGATTTAAGAATTTTAAGGTGACAGGAGCAGAGCAAACAACGTAACCAAGGCCTTTCTAAGCATGCGATCCTGAGCAAATGCCCTGGTCACAGCCTGTGTGGCCTGACTCTGATGGTAAACCCCAGGGGTCTGGATCCCACCTGCTAACCAGTACTAGCCCCATGTGTAAGACGGAGGCAATAACGCCTCTTTTATAGACTTGTCTCTGAGCATTAAATGAGTCACTACATGAAGTGCTTAGAACAATGCCTGGCATAGAGTAGAGAATCATTTTTCTGCCCATGTCATGCACTACATGGAGAAATGGAAGCATACACAGCTCTCTCTGCGCCAGCCCTCTGACACCTGCAGCAGGCTCTTCCGGCCTCGCATGCCTCCATCCCTGCGGAGCGAAGCTGCTGGCTCCTGCCACCACTGCCAGCCACTAAGGCCACAGGTACGAAAAATCACACGCACCACCAAGCACAGATCCAGTTCTGTGGGACCTGCTGCTTACACTGGGGGTGAGAGTAAGAAAAGGCTCGCTGAGAAAAAGATGAAATAAAGGCACGCACACGATGCATTTTTAATATGGGATGTATAGTCCCAGCTCAAGTTTCCCACCAGAGGGCCCCAAAAATGCCTATGGTCACCCTCGTATCACCCAACCAGGGGGCAAGTCAGGGTTGAGAGAGACAGAGGTCTTAACTGAGAGTGGTAAAGCCATCTTGCATTTGTACATTTTAAGAGAACATACAACCACTGAACGTATTTGCCAGGGCCCCTCCTGGGGCCCAGAGCACAAGGCAGGGGCTCTGAAACTTCATGGTTCAGTCGACACTGACCACCACCGCAGCTCATGGTGCCTGCTGACAACACTGGCCACCACCACAGCTCATGACGTCTGGTGACTGGTCAAATGAAAAGTAAACTGCCCAAGAAGCCAGTCACAGTTCCAAGTCCTGTCAGTTCTAACCTTTGGGTGCGTCTCCTCTCCGTCACTCCACCTGGGCTTCACGGCCTTCCAGATGGCTGTCCTGGCATCCCTGTCCCCTCCCAGAAAGTCTCTACAGAGCAGCTGCAACAACACTTGAGGAATGCAAACCTGACCCGGTAAACCCTTCAACGGCCTCCCACTGCCATTGGGATAAAATCCAAACCCCTTACCATAGAGCACACTGTTCTTCCAAGACCAGTCACTCTCCCTGCTCGGCCCCTCAGGGCCACGCTTCAGGCAGACGAGCCACCCTGCTTGCAGGACGCTCTGTCTGGAGTCCTCTCCTCATCCCACACTCCAGCCTCCCTAACTCATCCGTGGATATTAGCTTAAATGGCGCTTCTCCCAGGACGCTTTCCCTGGACCCTGCAAAATGAAGAAAATCTGGGTCCAGTACCTGCTATGTGCGCCTACTGCACCCTCTACTTGGCCTATGAAAGCGCCTCTGTCACCTTCTTGCCATTACAGTACTTAACGGTCTGTCCCCCAGCCAGGGCGTTAGGGCCACGCTGCAGGGCCCTGTCTACCCTGTATCCCCGGGGCCAGTACAGTATCAGAGGCACGGTAGGTACTCGGCACCACCAAGCACTGGGCTGGCCCTCTAAAGACGGTCCCATCCCAGTGTTGGTCCTGGGTAACCCCGGACGAGGCTTCTGCCCCTTGGGGCCAGAGAGCAGAGCCTGTGCTCTGCCAGCGTCGCCAGCAGAGCGCCCCCTCCCCTTGCAGACACAGCGTGGAGAGGCCATTCCTTTCTGCAGAGTCTCCTCTGCACAGGAATCTTGCAGGAGCCGCCAGACCGCGGAGCCCTTCATTTATTATTCATTTATTTCCTTGTAATACCATCGCTGCTGCACTCGAAGGACATGGCCCTGGCACGGGCGTCCCCCCTGCAAGCGAACACGGATTTAACCAAATCATGGCAAATCTTGTCTGAAAGTCTCCAGTTGTGGACAGCCAAACAAGCCCAGGATGCACAGAGGCAACCTGGGGTCAAGACGTCCTCTTTCCCATTAGCCATGCTCTTTAAACACTCTAAGCATGCTCACATTTACCACGGCCTTTTTTTTTTTTTTTAATGTTTTATTTATTTGTGAGAGAGAGACAGCATGAGCAGTGGAGGGTCAGAGAGAGAGGGAGACGCAGACTCTGAAGCAGGCTCCAGGCTCTGAGCTGGCTGTCAGCACAGAGCCCGACGCGGGGCTTGAACCCACGAACCGTGAGATCATGACCTGAGCCGAAGTCGGCCGCTCAACCGACTAAGCCACTCAGGTGCCCCTACCACTGCCTTTTTAAAATATCTTCTTTTGGGGCACCTGGGTGGCTCAGTCAGTTGGGCAACCGATTTCAGCTCAGATCATGACTTCACAGTTTGTGGGTTCCAGCCCAGTTCTCTCTGCCCCTCCCCCGCTTGTGCTTGCTCACTCTCTCTGTCTCTCTCTCTCTCTCTCTCTCTCAATCTCTCTCAAAAAATGAATAAAAATGTTTAAAAATTTTTTAATCTTATTTTCATCACAATTCTCTGATGGATGGGGCTTGGTGTTTATTATTCATTTTTCAGGTAAGAAAACTGAGGCTCAAAAATGCTGAGCAACTTGTCCAAGCCTGGAGAACTCCTAAGAGACAGAGCTCATGAGAACCCAGCGGACCATAGTTCCATAGCCCATGCTCTGTTACACTATATTCTCCCTTCTAGATTCTAAAGATATTTTTAAGAATGATTTTAATTTAATTAATTTTTGTTCTCCGAGACAGATGAGTTTGAAAAATTGGAAGAAAAGCATGAAAGGTAATTGAGGTTACTCTACACCTTCTGAAGTCAACCATGAGTCTGTTACAAGTCACAGCACTCCGGCCACATGCAATCCTTTCTGGTCTTCAAGCAAGCCAGCTCCCTGGGACCTCAGAGCCCCTGTACTTGCTGTGCCTTCTGCCTGGACACTCTTGCTCTGGCTTCTCCTCGGCCTTCACATCACAGCCCGACCACCACCCCTTCAAAGAGACACCTCCTCAAACCCCTTCCCCTGACTCTCTTACACCAGCCTGTTTATTTCCTGACAGCACCCATCATCACTCTTTTATTATCACTGTGTTTTCTTGTCTGTTTCTTTCACTAGAAGGTAGGCTTCCCGAAGGCAGGGTCTGGTTTTCTCACCAGTGTACTCCATTCCAAAGAACTATGACTAGCACATACTGGGCACTTAGTACACTGAATAAATAAATAAAGCTTATTTGCATTTGACCATTGTCAAAGCCCACAATAACCCACTGACAATAACCAAATTATATACATTAGCCAAGTGACCTTACAATAATCAAATAAATGTAGGGTAGATAGCAGCCTTCTATTTTTATTAAGGATGAAAATAAGAGGCCCAGAGAAATTAAGCGCTTTGCCCAAAGTCACACAGCAAGCAGAGATGGGGCGAGGCCTTGAACTCACCAATGATTTGGTGTTCTAATACTGTCAAATTTTATAAAAATCTGCTTAATATATTTTTCCTTTAGTTCCTTCTCACTGCCTTAAAGATCCTCATAGGTCACGGAGTTGTTTGCTGAGCCCTCTGTCTCCCTCTCAAGAGGGCAGAGGGGCGCCCATGTCTGCAGCATTTCTTTGAGCTGACATCCTGGAAGGGAATGTGAACTAACAGGATCTCCGGGGTAAAGCTAATCCACAACCCAGGATCCCAGGATCCTGTGCAGAAAAGCTGATGGGCACAAAAATCAGGTTTTCTAGGATTCAGCAAAGGCTAGCATGCAAGTATCAAAGGACTCACATATATCCCAGAGAGCTAAAAGGTGTGCAGAGGCAGAGAGATGCCAGCAGTAAGGCTCCTGTCAAACCCATGACCTAGAAAAGATGTGCATGACCTTGACACAATGGACCAAGATGCTGCCTCACAATGACCTTGTTCCTCCCTAAAAGCGGCCTCCACTCACATTTTAATAGGCTCATGGTAAAATCACAAAACCAAAAATGAAATTAATCAAAACCCAAACTTGACAGCTACTAAGGAAGGAAAAGCCACCTCTCCCCATCCCCATTCCATACACTGGAAAAGCTAAGGCTGTTCAATTTCAAAATCATCTAACCTGGCAGTTCTCTGACTTGTGAATTCGATGGACTTGTAGAGGTTTCCCCCCAAGGCCAGCCCACTTTCAAAAAATGTTGGGAAGAGACATAGTGTTGTCAGCTTTGTGCCCTGTTCAGTAACTATGCTCAAAACAACAAAGAAGACGATGTACTGTCTGCTATCATTTCATAAAATAAAGGGTACAGAAGGACGGACGTATTTCATAAAATAAAGGACATTGATAATATACCACACTGGAAAGACATCCAGCAGGATAAGTAACACACCAAGCTTTTCCACAAAACTCACTGCTCTCCCCTCATGTTCTCTTTCATTTTACCTTGGACTGGTGAACATTTAAACAACTGGAACAAGTCTGTGGACTAGTGATTGGGAATCACAGCTCCAGCCCAACCCCTTCATCTACAAATAAGGAAGAGACAACCCCAAGGTTACCATAGGGCTGGTTAGTGACAGGCCCTCAGGAACTGCGACAAACGCCCTGCGTGGTGCGAACCTTGCCTTATCTGTGAAGACAAGTGCATAAAACAGATGTCAAGTGAGCTTGACTTTCCTTAATTTATCAAAAGTTTGCATCTATTCTTCCTAGGCTGCACAAACTCCAGGGCTAGTCTGGATTCCAAAAAGGCTGAGAACTGCAATTTGGATTAACTTCGGTCACTGAACTTTGGTTTACCCCAGATGCAGCTGGAAAGCAGTGCAGAGGAAGCACACAGCAGGAAAAGATGCGGGAGACACACACAGCTTTCCCAATGCTTTGTGTTTTCTCAGAGGGATCTAGGCAGCCCCACACAAGAGATGTTTGCAAGTCGAAGAAGCAGAGAATTGTGGGTTTGTTACCTATTGTGTTTCTAGACTCTTCACTCCTAGGAAGCAACTTCTAAGACCATAAACCTGCACCTCAGCAAGCCAGACACAGATGCCTAAGGCATGTGTCAGGGTTCCCTTATCTGTGCCCTATGCTGCAAAGCCTAGGAGTTTTCTAGTTATGTCCACTTAGGGCTTCTATGGGCAGGTCCCATCCTGATCTTCATATTCTCAAACAAACTCCTTGAGGAAAGGAACCAACGTTTTATTTTAAACTCACAAGTCCTCAAATTATTTGACATAATCTTTGGCATACAGAAGCACTGGAGGGGCGCCTGGGTGGCTTAGTCGGTTAAGCGTCTGACTTTCGCTTAGGTCATGATCTCGCGGTTCGTGGGTTCAAGCCCCGCGTCGGGCTCTGTGCTGACTGCCAGCTCAGAGCCTGGAGCCTGTTTCAGTCTGTGACTCCCTCTCTCTCTGACTCTCCCCTGCTCACGCTGTCTCCCTCTCTCTCTCCTAGAAATAAATAAAAATATTAAAAAAAAAAAAAAAAAGAAGCACTGGATACTGAACTGCACTAAGAAGAGGGCTGAGATAGGTGTTTCACCATCTCAGCAGAGTGTGCCCATCTGGGCTGTTTTGGGGACAGAAAGCATAGTGACCACAGGATCACAGTATTTAAGCCCTGGATCATTTATCAATGGTGCGGTTATATCCAACACAGTCCAGTCAGCAGGTGAGGAATTTATCCTTTGAACTGGGAAATTCTAACAATGTAAATGCTGCCTTTTCTCGACTGGACCCTGGGTTCCTTAAGGGTGAGACTCCTGTTTTGCCCACCTTTGCATCCTCCAAATATGTCTGGCATGGAGAATAACAAAGTAGGGGCTCCACATATGGCTGCTGAGCTAAAACTGAGTTGCTGCAAATTTCTTCTCCCTCAGTGTATACTGACAAACCCTGTCATTCATTCATTCATTTTGTTTATTGGGAACTCTGTGTGTGTCAGGCACTACGCTGGAGAACAGGAAGACGGTCAGTGGGGAGTAAGGAGGTCCTGGTCCCTGATCTCACAGAACTTATATTTTTAACAGGGGGGACAGATTTTAATCCAACATCAATACAAATAATCATATAGCTTTAATTTAATACATAATCTAAAAGAGAACTAGAGAATAGTATGAGAGTATATAATAAAGGACAGGCTCTAGATATTGTGGAGTGTGGGCATCTTAACCATACTAAAACAAAGCCTCAACTCTGTTGGCATAGATGCTTTAGTAAAAGGAAAATGTGTAAAGCCCAGGAATTCATTAAGTGTTTTTAATACCACAGCGTACAGATCAGCAACACAGGAAAACTAAACACCTTCTTCCCCTGGTTCTCTAGTGTTTACCAAAGGAAGTAACAAAAACTGGCACGAATGCAATCAATCCCACAGAAGAAACCATTTTTAACAACCACAACATCAATAATTTGAGTCCCAACTTCCACCTCCAGTAGTATGGTAGGCTGGATACTCTGACAGAAGCACTAACTAGAAGTGACTAGAAAGGGAATAAAAATCAGCAACAAAAACAAAGTCACATATTTCAAATCAATTGCTAAACTTGTAAGAAAGCAAAAAATAATCAGAGACCAAGACCAAAATGAAAATAGGAACTCAGAGGTGAGTGGATACCTGAAACTACCTTTCTTGTGGAAAGCTGGGGGGGGGGGGGGGGGGGGGGGGCTGTCTGAGGGCATTCAGGCAACCAGATTAATCCAAGTTTTGATTTGCGCATCCTCTTAACACAGGACACAGGGGACAAAGTCAAAATCCATACCCGGTGGGGAGCTTGATAGAGATCCACTCTACACCAGCACTCACAGATAGCGGAGACACCCTTAGTATAAGAAAAAGCTAGAAATAAACCCAAATCACCAGAAAATTGGCTTAACTTTTGGCAGTGAGTAAACTAGGTGGTAGGGAGGGAACCTGTTACCACAAGCCAGCTCGCATACAGGTCTGTGGTCCCTAATCAGAATACCTGGGAGTCTGAAAAACCTCAAGCTGAGAATTAAGTATAAAGGGGCCCCATTAGGTATGTAGCAGAACCAAATGCCAATCTTTTCTGGAAGAACACACTTTACTCAGGCCTCAAAGAACCCCAACAGAAAAGAGTGTCAAGAAATGTGATCAAAACCAAACAAATATACAAACTATATAAAGAAAAGAGGAACCAGAAAAGCAGTAGGAGGGGAAAAAAACAGCAAAACTGGATCCACCAAAAAAAAACCCCTTCAATTACTAGACATGGAATGTGTTTAATTATGCTTTCATAAATAAAAAGGATTAAAAATATTAAAAATAATGAGGCTATGAAAAAGAATGAGTAGATTTTTTAAAAATCCAAATACAACTTTAACAACTGTAACAGTAGGAGAAAAAAAAAAACTCAGTGGGAAGGTAAAACAGTAGCCTAACTAGATCTCAAATAGAACTGATGAACTGGAAAAGAATTCTGAGATAATTATTCACAAAAAGCAGCACTGGTCAGAAAGAATAAGGAAGATATGAAAGAAGTTAAGAGACATGGGGGTGCCTGGCGGTTCAGTCAGTTGAGCATCTGACTCTTGATTTCGGCTCAGGTTATGATTCCAGGGTTGTGGGATGGAGCCCCACATTGGGCCCCTCTCCCCTACTCTCTCCCTCTCTCTCAAATAAAAAAGAAAAAAAGAAAAAAGAAGTTAAGAGACATGGAAAATAGAGTGCAAAGGTCTAAAAAATGTGTGAAGTAGAAAAGTAAAGACAAAATGGGGCAATGGCAATACTGAAGAGATAAGGGCTGAAAAATCTCTTGAAAAGAGATAATAATCAAAGATTCCACAAAACNCTAATTTGACAATAAACTATTTGTAAAAACAAACAAACAAACAAACAAAAAAAAAACAAAAACAAAGATTCCACAAAACTAATCCTAATCCAAGCAGGATTAAAAAATATATATTAATACCAAAACCAGACAAAGACACTGAAAGAAAATTATACACAAATTCCCTCTAAATTAAATCCAACAATACATAAAAAGAATACTAATCAGGACCAATGGAGTTTATCCCAGTGTAAGTTGCTTTAGCATTCAAAGTTGCAAAGTTGCTTTAGCATTCAAAATCTATCACTGTAATCCACCATATTAACATATCAAAAAAGAAATACCAAGTAATCATCTCAATAAATACAGAAAAAGCTTTTGACAAAATCCAACATCTATTCCTAATAAAGACTTTCAAGAAACTAGAAACATAAGGAAACTTCCTCAACCTGATAAAGAATATTTACCAAAAAAACTACAGCTAGCATCACATATATCAATCACCATTAAGACCGAATACTTCCACCCTTAGATCAGAAACGGCACAAGGATGTCCATTCTTGCCACCTCCATTCAACAATGTACTGGACATTCTAACCAGTGCTATAAAGCAAGAAAAAAAAGCCATCTAGATTGGAAAGAAATAAGTAAAAATGTCTTTATTTGCAAAGAACATGATTGCCTATGTAGAAAATCTAATAGAACCTACATAAACGCTACTAGAATTAGTAAATGAGTTTGGTAAGATTATAGGAGATAAGATAAATATGCAAAAAAAACTACTTATATTTCAATATATTAGCAATTAACAACTCCAAACTGAAATTTTTTAAATTACCATTTATGAAATCTTTAAAAATTATCAAATCCTAAGGATAAATCTGAAAAAGATGTAAAGACTAAAAACTACAAAACACTGCTAAGATAAACAAAAAAACTAAATCAATGATGCTATACAATGGACATATGTCAAAAGACTATTGATAAGATGTCTACTCTAAAACTGACCTATGGGTCAGTGTAATCCCAGTAAAAGTCCCAACAGGTTTTTTCATAGAAATTAGGATTTCAAAACTCATCTGGAAATGTAAAGCACCAGGAACTGCCAAAACAACTTTGGAAAAGAACAAAGTTGGATAACTAACACCTGATTTCAAGACATTATAAAGTGACAGTAATCAAGATGGTGTGATACTGGCATAAAGAAAAACAGATCAATGAAACAGAATAGAGGGTACAGATACAGACCCATGCATATATGGGCAACTTATTTTTAACACAAGTGCAAAGGCAATTAAGTGGAGAAATAACAGTCTACTCAACTAATGATAATGTAGCAACTGGATATCAATATGCAAAAAGATAGGAGAAGGAAAAGGAGGAGCAGAAGAAAATGAGAAGGAGGAGAAGGAGAAGAAGGGGGGGAAAGGATCCACATTTTACACTACATATAAAGATTAACTCAAAATGGATCATAGGTCTAAATTTAAACCTAAAATTATAAAAATTCTATAGGGAAACAAAACAACAAAAAAACTTTGTGACTCTGGGTTAGGCAGATTTCTTAGGTATGACACTGAAAACATGATCAATGAGAGAACAAATTAATAAATCAAACAAAATTTATTAACTTCTGCTCTTCAAAAGACACTGTTAGGGGACTGAAAAGATAAGCAGCAGAGTGGAATAAATACTGTAAAGTATATATCTCATAAAGGATTTCTTTCCAGAAGATAAAGAGGGCAGATAAGTACATTAAAAGATGTTCATCATCACTGGTCACCAGAGAAAACACAAACTAAAACCACAGTGAGATACCAACACACACCAATTAGAAAGGCTAACATTGAAAAGACTGATCATACCAAGTGCTGAGGGAACTGAAGAAGAAACAGAAACACTCATACACTGCTGCTGGTACATAAAATGGTGACACCACAATTTTTAGAAAGTTAAATATAGAGCCTAAGTGTCCATCAACAGATGAATGGATCAAGAAGATGTGGTTTATCTATACCATGGAATACTACATGGCAATGAGAAACAATGAAATCTGGCCATGTGTAGCCACATGGATGGACCTTGAGGGTGTTATGCTGAGCGAAATAAGTCAGGCAGAGAAGGACAAATATCATATGTTTGCACGTATAGGAGGACTAGGAGGAACTTGACGGAGGAACAAGGGGGAGAAGAAGGGCGGAAATGGTGGGGGAAAGAGAGAGAGGCAAACCATGAGAGACTCTTGAATGCTGACAAAAACTGAGGACTGATGGATGTGGGGGGAGGGGAGGATGGGCATGGAGGAGGACACTTGTGGGGATGAGCACTGAGTGTTATGTGGAAACTAATTTGACAATAAACTATTAAAAAAAAAAAAAAAAAGAAAGTTAAATATACACCTACCATTTAATCTAGTCATTTCACTCCTATGTATTTGCCCAAGAGAAATGAAAGCATATGCCCACACAAAGACTAGTACATTAAAACTCACTAAAACTTTGTTCTAACCCCAAACCGGAAACAACCCAAATATCTACCAACAGGTAAAAACATAAATAAACAGTGGTATATCCATACAAAAGAATACTATTGACCATTAAAAAAGGAATAAATTATTGATAATGCTACAACAAAAATGAATCTCCAAATAATCATGCTACATGAAAGAAGCCAGACATTAAAAAGAGTACATATAGTATGACCCCATTTGTGTAAAATTCTAGAAAATACAAACTAGTCTACAGTGAGAGGAAACAGATCAGTGGTTGCCTGGGGAATGGAGAAGGGCAGGAGAGACAGGAAGAAGGGGTTATACAATACAAAGGGACACAAGGAAACATTGGGGGAAGATGGGTATGTTCATTATCTTGACATGACAGTGTCACAGGTATATACATATGTCAAAAGTTACATAGAGACTTTAAATGTGTGCCACTTACTGTATGCCAATTATATCTCAATAAAGCTGTTTTTAAAAATCTACATTATAATGAAACTGCAGAACATCAGAAACAGAGATGAAATATTTTTTTATATAAAATCTGAAAAGTAGTCAGAGAAAAGATTTAATATAAAAGAAAAATCATTATATTACCCCTGACTTGTCAACAGTTATATTAAATCTGGAAGGCAGTAAGGATAATGTATTGAATATATGAAGGTAAAAAACTGTCAAATTGGAATTGTATACCCAGAAAGAACAGGAGCAAAATAAAGATATTCTCAAGGAAAACCTAGAGTTCGCTCTTAAAATACTCTCAAAGAAATATAAAACAGTATGCTTCAGGCAAAAGGAAAGTGATTCCATTCAGAAGGCCCATATAAAACAGTAAGAGTGTACAGTCTTATAGAATTAAAAATAACAATTAAACATAAGGAACACAGTCAATATCATTATATACAATATAACTGTGATAGTGATGTAAGCAGACAGATGGTACATATACTTGTGATGATAGCATGATGTATAAACCTGTCAAAGTTGTACACCTGAAACTAACATAACATTGTGTATCAACTATACTCAATAATAATAATCACTAAAATACACAAAAACAGTAGTGTGTAAATCAGGAGAGGGGGTGATCAAAGGCGAGTTGTACTGGTTGGGAGGAGGGTAAGTATACTGATTAATTCAAGCATACACATTACACTTTCTAGTTAACTATTCAAAACGTAGAAACAGAATACTGAACTTTCATAGAATAGAGGGGAAAAAGCAAAATGAGAAAAAAATTCCAACAGAAGTCAAGAAAGGAGAGGGGGAAGAAACACAAAAAGGTGTGACAGAAGGAAATGCTAGAAGATGGCAGAAATAAGCCTCCACTAAAAGGTGAACTTCTATAGACGGAGGCTGTTCGATGCTATCCAATATATCTTCAGAGCCTACCAGAGCGTCTGGCACATATTTCCACCTTTGACAGATAGCAAATGACTGAGTTTGATAAGTGAATAAGTAAATGTTTGGAAGAAGGGATGGTTTCTGTCCCAGGCTTCTGGCACAAATCTCCCAAAACCCTTAAAATTTCCAGAGTGGTAGGAGTGTCTTTTGTCATTCGTAAGTCAAAGGAAGCCCCTTTTGGGCACAGGTGAGTTCATGCTAATGAAGTGACTTAGGGTGGGATAGCCTGTGGATAGGGCTGAGGATAGGGCTGGTCACCTGAAAGGCCATACCTCAGGAAGGGGAAGGGGAAGGGGGTTACAGATTAAGATATATAAAAACTCTTGAATAAAAAGATTTGCTGAGCTTCTGGGTTGGTAAACATGAAGGGAGAGTAAAACACCCCAGTTCCACTGCAACAGAAGCTCCTGTACTCAGGACCTCTCACTCCATGTACCTCTTCATCTGGCTGTCCATCTGTATCCTTTATAACATCCCTTAATCAACGGGTAAAGGTAAGTAAATATTTCTCCAATGTTCTAGCAAATTAATCAAACCTGAAGAGGGAGTGATGGAAACCTCTGACTGATAGCCAGTGGTCAGAGGCACAGGTGATCCAGACTTGTGACTGGCATCTGAAATAGGGGTAGTCTTATGAGACTGAGACCTTAGCCTGTGGGGTCTGGCGCTAACTGGAGGTCGACAGTGTCAGAACTGACTTAAATCTGTAGGACACCCCGCAGCATCCACTGAGAACTGGAGAATTGCTTGATGGTATTGGGGAAAAACCCAAAGGTATGGTAAATGAATGAATCTGGCTAGCTGAATGAATAAATGTATGAATAAAACAAAACTTCATTTTGGCCAAAAGACTCAGCCTTCTCCAGACACCACTTCATTTATCAGAATTAGCCGACAAATTACAGGCAGGACAAATCGGATTTCTCTCTTCTCCCTGGCCACTGTCTGGAAGCAATGAAGTATGAGAAATACAGATGGACGAGAAAGGAAGTGACAGAAAGGGGACTGGATCAAATTAGTCCCGGCTTATGGAAAAGTTGGTAGAATAAAAAATTATGTACGAGAGGTAGCTTCTAGTTTTGAATGATTTTATTCTTCCCTGTCCATTTCTATGACTAACACCCTAGTTGGGCCCTCAGTACCTACAGTAGGGTCACAAGGTTCTCCACTGCTCTTTGTCCCTCTTCTACGTTCTTGTCCATCCAGACTCTATCCCATCACGATACAGAGCCATCATGATATCACATCATGGTGATAACCCTCCTGGCTCAGATGTTTCAGTGAGTCCCAATTGTTTCATGGAAGCAGTTCAAACTTCTCAGACTGAATTTCAAGGCCCTTTGAGAATGATTTTCATCACCTTTTCTTGTACCTTTACCCCTGAAGAATACTGGGCTTTGGTCAATAGATCCCATGACCCTTCTAACCTCTACGTCCTTGCTTACACTGTTCCCTTCAACTGCCATTCCCCTCCTGCCATCTTTGTTACTGAGGTTGTAAGCATTCCTCAAGGTCCCACTTGGATGTTAATGCCCCCTTGGTGCTTTTTGGCGCAGAACCAAAAGTAAATTTTTTCACTTCTTGTTCCCTGACACTCTGTTTATAACTTTCTTATGATTCTCAACACATCTTCACTTATGCTCTACCTGGGAGGCAATCAGTTTAAAGGTTAAGTACATGGACTTTAGAGTCAGACAGAGGTGGGACTGAATCCAGATCTGCCATATCCTAGTTGTATGGACTGGCGAAGTTACTTAGCACCTCTAAGCCTCAATTTCTTCATCTGCAAAACAGGAAAAATCTGTATTAGAGGGTTGTTCTGAACATTAAATGAGATCATGCCAACCTAGCATATAGTATACACAATAATAATATCATCAGAATACATGCCTTATGCCCACTCTTCCATGGAGGTGAGCCCCCTAAGAGCATCCACAACTCAAGATGTTTCTACATTTCCTTCCACCTAGCATGGTGCCTCACACAGTGCTTTTCTCAAATTGCATAAAATAATTTCTAAACCAAGAGGTAGTGTTATTAAATACACTCTCAATCATGTTGGTACCAAGTTTGGGTTCTACAGGATTCTTAAGGTTTATTGCATTTGTTCAACATTCAATGGCTTTTGTATCCCTGGAAACCCCATATGCTCCAGATTTTACTAAACAATATTGACACTTTACTAGGAAAACAGCCACAGGCCGGGAAAATACATTCCCAAAACATGTATCAGACAAAAGACTTCTATTACAGAATGTATTTTTAAAACTCTTAAAACTCCATAAAGACAAACAACCCAACTGAAAACTGGCAAAAGATTTTAAAAGACACTTCACAAAAGATACAAAATGGCCAACAAACCCATGAAGATATGCTCTTCGCTCTTTGTGAGAGCATCCAAATGCCATGTCAGAGGCATAAATATTGCACATCCATAGAAGAACTAAAACTGAAGGCTGATCATTCCAAGTGTTGTCAACGATGCTGAGCAACCGAATTCTCACATGATGACAGAGGGAACTCAAAACGATACAACCACTTAGGAAAACAACTTGGCAGCTTCTTAAAAAATTTAACATATACCTACCCATACCACCTAGCCAATACATTGTTTCTGGAGGTATCTATCCAAGCAAAACAAAACTCCAGACTTGTACACAAATGTTCACAACAGCTTTATTTGTACAGGCCAAAAGCTAGAAACAACTGAAATGTCCAACCAACACATGAACAGATAAACAAATGACGGTACAGTCACATAATGGGAAACTACTTAGCAATAAAAAGAAATAAGCTATTGATACACAAGAAAACATGGAAGAATCTCAGTGATCATCTTGCTCAGTGGAAAAAGTAGGCAAAGAGGAACACACACTGTGTAAGTCCTATACAATTTCTAGAAAATGCAAGCCCATCTAGGGAGATAAAGCAGGTCAGTGGCTGCATGGAGACAGAGGCAAGGACTAGTTACAAAAGGGCACAAAGAGGGACACCTGGGTGGCTCAGTTGGTTAAGCATCTAACTTCAGCTTAGGTCATGATCTCAGGGTTTGTGAGTTCGAGCCCCATGTCGGGCTCTATGCTAACAGCTCAGAGCCTGGAGCATGCTTCAGATTCTCTGTCTCCCTCCTCTCTGCCCCTCCCCTGCTTGTGCTCTGTCTCTGTCTCTCTCTCAAAAATAAAATAAACCAAAAAAAAGTTAAAAAGACAAAAGGGCACAAAGAACCTTCTGGGGATGATAGAAATGTTTATTCTGATTGTGATAGCCATCTCACAGGTTTATACATATGTTAAAACGGATTAAGTTACACACTTTCAAAAGTGTGCAATTTATCATACCTCAAATATCCCTCAACAAAGTTGTCTGAAAAAAATGTACGTAAAAAATTTTTTTTCTTATAAAAACCAACAACAAAATAAAACAAGCAGGATGTTCACTGGCAAAATAAATAAAACCTAAAGTTGGTCTGAAAGCTTCCCTTGAAAGTGTGGCCTCAGCACAAAAAGCGGCGGGAAGGCCAAGAGGCAGGAAGCTCGGCAGACAGTCCTCAAATCACAGCAGGAGTACCATAAATGTGGCTTGGACAGGACCAGCGTTTTGAGGTTGTCTTCGTGGCAAAGCTAATTTATTCGGCGCCCGAGTCCATGGCAATCCAATACTTGGAGCCTGAGACAGTTGTCAGGTTGCATTCCTGTGGTCTTTTTTCTTTTCCTGTGTGCATTCTGAAACAGCTTCCTGGGTGCCTGTGGAGCCTTCACCCAAGAAAAGAACTGTAATGGGAGCTTTCAGATATGGCTGGAGGCCTAGAGACACAGATCCTCGGGGAAAAGCAGAGGCAGAACTTTTGCATGGCTCCAGGCATGGATGTGCAGACAAAGCAGGCACAACCCCAGGGGGCGCCATTCACAGACATCTCAATGCAAAAGGTGCTCCCGGAGCAGTGCAGGGAGGGGGCGCCATTCATGGACACATCAATGCAAGAGGTGCTCCTGGAGTAGTGCAGGGAGGGAGCGCCATTCACGGAGGGACACTTCAATGCAAGAGATGCTTCCGGAGCAGTGCAGGGAGGGGGTGCCATGCATGGACACATCAATGCAAGAGGTGCTCCTGGAGCAGTGCAGGGAGGGGGCGTCATTCATGGACACCTCAATGCAAGAGATGCTCCCAGAGCAGTGCTCCCCTGCTCCAGCCCTACCCCCAAGAAATACTGAGCCCTCCCACTGCTCCCTTTATTGAACATTATTTTAAGAGAAACACTTAAAAATGAAATGTCAGTGGAACGAACAGGGAGGAAACTGCACTCTCTCCCTTGCCTTAGCCCCTGTCTATTACCTTGTACTTCCAGGCGTCCTCGTTTCTCCATCTGTTGGGTGGAGAGATAATCCCTACCCTGCCCACCTCACTCATTTCACCCCTGCCTGAAGGCCTGAGGCGCACACAACCCTGCGATCCCTGGAACAGAGGGTCAGACTAGCAGGCCACGGCCAAGAGCCAGCGGGCACAGATGGCTTTATTTAGCTCACGCAATATTTAAAACTCAGGAGAGTCTGTATTTAAAAAAAAAAAAAAAAAGTCTAGAAATCTAACTTTTCTTGAAAAAGCCCAAAGATCTGGCCCGACTGGACCCACATTCCCAAGCAACAGCTGGAGCTGAGGAAGGAAGCCCTTCTCACTTGCCCACAGCCCCTGGGCAAGAACCCTCCGCTCACTTGGGTCACAGGCTGGGGCCTGTGGGGGTTTGAATCTGCTCTCAAACCAGTGAGAAGGGCCCTTGGACTTCACCTAGTCCAGACTACCCCTTGCCCAGGACACTGTGACAGGCCCGTAAGATGGCCACCACCTTAAACACTTCTCTTGATGAGAAATCATCCATCACCTTGGAAGATGCTCACTGGCAGGATTCCACTTGCTTACACCTTCAAGTGGAAGGTCTCTCCCACGCTCAGGCCAGGGTTCTGCTTTCCTTTCATGCTCTCTCCCCACCATTCCAGCCCTTCAGACATTTACAGCCACTAGTCCTTCTATGAAAACCTAAACACCCAATGTCTTTAGCCCTTCCCTTTAGACAGACTTCCTCATTCCTGACATTCCAGCACTTTCCTCTGAGCATGCTCCACTTTATCCCTGCCACATGTGGAGCTGGTGGATCCTTCCTCCCCATTTTGTCCTACTGAGCAGGTCATATTAATTATGAACACATGTTCCTACATGGTTTCTCTCTGGCAAGCTTTAGAGAGAGGCAGCATCACCGAGTACTATAAGCAACAGTAAATATGTTCTGTCGGATTTAGTCTCAACATCCTCATATGGGTAAAAATAGACCTCATGGCATCAGACAGGATAATTCATACTCTCTACAAATCATCTCTGAACCAGAAAAATGAAACATCAGGGATTTCCCACATTGCAAAAAATTACATAAGTCTTGGAGTGAAAGTAATTGTTTCGAATTTTAAAAATACCCCATATTCTGAGGTTGCATACTTTTTATGGAAAGAAAATTTTTTTTAAAATGCCAAAATTCCCTAGTTCAGACCTAAGTGTAGAGCAAAGACAAAAACAAAAATTCTCTCTCCTGTATTTCCCATGGGCTTCTTGAAGATCAACATTTCGGGAGTAGAAAAAGCACTGGGCCTTTATTCTTTTTTATGTCTTAAAGGTGTGTGTGCGTGTGTGTGTGTGTGTGTGTGTGTGTGTGTGTGTGTGTGAAAAAGAGAGAAATTGAGATCTAGCAGAAATCACTTACTATCGTCTCGATCTTGCTTTAACATTTTGTAAAATGCCAGGCTTGAAAGAGATCACTGAGAGGTCCTCAGATCTGCATTAGAACCACTTGGGTGTGCCCATGCAGATTCCCCGGCACACCCACAGAAATTCTGCCACTTGCAGGGTGGGATGGGGCCAGGAAGCTGGTGTCTGACAAGTGCCCAGGAGACTCTGTTCCCCCCAGGCTTCTCATCTATCGATAACATCCTAATTTGTTTCTCCATCCCATTATTTGGCATGTGCTGTGTGGCAGGAGGTGTCTGGGGCCATGGGCTATGATGGTAAACGAGTCACAGAGGCCTGGGTCTCAAGGAGCTCATGCAGAGATGGGGGTGGTAGACAGGGAGAGGTTTCCAAGGAAATGGATCTGGGTTCTGGGATGTGGTTGGGGCCAGAACACCCGTAAATGCACAGGGTGCCATGGGAACCCACCCAGACTGAGGAAGGCAGGGTGGTCAGAGTAAGGTTTACTGGGGGAGGTGATGTCTCAGCAGAGCCTTCAGCAGCATGTGAAGGACCTGGTCAGGGAAAGCCCAAACTAGTAGCATGCTCAAGGCCTGAGAACCGGGTAGAGAACATGTGTCTGGGGAGTGGATAGGCGCTGGCTAGACCCAAGGGGGCTGGAGGGAGAGCCGGAGATGGACACCAGAGAAGGTGGCAGGAGCCAGGTCATGAGGGCCTGAGCAGCTGCACCAAGAATTCTGGATTTTATCCTAAAGGCGACAGGCAGCCATAAAAGGGTTTTAAGCAGGATAGGAACATGACCAGACTTGTGTTTTAGAAAGAACACCTGGGCTGCTGTGTGCAGAATATATTGCATGAAGAAAGCAGGTAGAAAGAAGAAGAGTCTGGAATAAACAAGGCTTCTTTCTTGGCTATCAAGGCTCAGTGCTAGAAGTGGCCAGTGTAGTGAATGTCAGAAGAGCTGGGGGCCCGACTCTCAAGGAAAAGCCAAGGCTTTTGACTTCTCATCCCAGGTCCCACTAGTACGATCACTTTTCCTTGTTGGCGGAACCCACACCCCACCGACACACCCACCTGCCTGATTCTGTCTGGACTGCCTGCTTCTCTCAGGCTCAGAAAGGAAGATGGAACCTGCTAGCTGGTCTTAAGGTATGAAGGAACAAAAGCAAGAAATGGCTCTGAAAAGAAACATCCCTCATGCTTGCACCTTGGGAATTCACATGCACTCTTAGTAAGAACTCACTTGTTGCCAGCACACTACAGTTTACAATACTTTTGACCACCATACCTTGCTGGAGGCTCCCAGCACTCCTGGGAAATAGCACTCCCATTTCAAAGAACAGGAAATTGAGGCCCAGAGGGCCTGAGCATCTGGTGCAAGGGCAAAGAGACAGTGGGAAACAGTGCAGAGGCTAGGAATTCATTCCACGGCTCTTTACTGCTATTGATCCCTGAGCCCATGGGGACTGTAATTAATTAAAATGTCTCTCCTCAACTCTGGAGATGGCAAACTAGAGAATTCGATGAAAACAATCTACCCAGTGTGGAAGTGTTTCACCTTGAAGTCCTAGGAGGGCTTCTAAAATGAGGGGGACTATGAGGTGGGAAGGGGAAGATGCCACAAGCCTGTTAGGAAGTGTCATTGAGGCAAAACGCCCACTCCGAGAAGGCTGGCGCTGCGCAGCTCTTGGGCAGTGAGAGTAATCCTGCTCCTGATGGAACAGGAGGTGGTGGCTGGGGTGCTGGGGTACGGAAGGAAGCTGGGCAGAGGGGGCAGGGCAAATCACACGGGGCGCTCCCTTTCTTCTTTCTCACCCGGATATTTCTATCTGGGGCGAGTCAGCTCAGTTAAACCGCATAGTTTACTTATAGAAGGAAAACCAGGCTCTAAACACTACTATCACCAAAGAATTAATAGCTATGTTTAAGCCCTAACAAAGTGCCAGGCACAAGCCCTTGTCTATACAGTCTCACAATGAATCTCCAGCAGTTGGTGTATGTGGTTGGTGACCATTCTCTCCATTTCCCACGTGGGAAAACTAAGGGCCCAAAAAGGTTAAGTTTCACACAACTATGACAAGTGACACAGCTGAGATTCAAATCTAGGCCTTTCTGACTGCTGAGCCTGTTTTGCTCGAGGAGGGGCTGGTGTTTGAAGGAGAGGCCCCTTCTCCAGTTTATTCTCATGACAAGTAAAGGAGGGATGTGCTCACTCTGTGTGAGCTCTCTACTGATCTGCCTCTACTGATTTTACTTCGTTTAGAAGGTAAGGGGTGCCTGTGTGGCTCAGTACGTTCAGTGTCTGCCTCTTAATTTCAGTTCAGGTCATGATCTCATGGTTTGTGAGTCTGAGCCCTGTGATGGTCTCCATGCTGACAGCATGGAACCTGCTTGGGATTCTCTCTCTTCCTCTCTCTCTGCCCCTCCCCAGCTGGTGTGTGCTCGCTCGCTCTCTCGCTCTCTCTCTCTTTCTCTCAAAAATAAATAAATAAATAAAACTTAAAAAGAAAAAAGAAGGCAAGCTGGAACTCCCTCCACCTCCTTTCCTACCTGCCTTCTTGGGATGCAAGAGAAGGGAAGAGTTAGGGCAGTGCACAGACACCAATTCCACAGCAAAGAGGCAGCAGAACCGCAGATTCCCATGGCAACAAGCACCCCACTACCAGCAATGCTCTCCTGTCCTCACAACACACCCTGTGAGCAGGGAGGGTGGGGTAATATCCTCATTTTCCACAAATAGGGTTTGGGGCGGGGGGGGGCAGTCTGACCAGCCAGAGGTCGCAGAACATAGAAGTCTTAGGATCCATCAGCATCACTGGGATGGAAAACAGGGCTTCTGGCTGAAGCCACTGTGGTTCACAGAAAGGGGGAAGAATAGGAGTGGGGTCAGAGAGGTCTACCAGACAGACTGGGAGGTAGAAAAGAGATCCAGTAAGTGAACAGGAAGGAAATGGGGGCTGCTTGGCTTCAAGGAGGCTTAGGGATGATCTACGTATCATTCTAGGTGTTCCATACCGGCTGGACTGATTTTTATGGGCACACTGCCCAGGGGGCCTCTCTGAGTACATGGGGAAAAAATGGACAGGAGGTAAAATGTTAATGGGCTTATAATAAAGGCATGACCATCCGGGACTGGGCAGAAGAAGAATTTCTCACTCATAAGCACAGGTCATGGGGTCAACAAAATCTAGGAGAAGTGAAAAATCTGCCAGGGTCCACTCCCAAGTAAAACACAGGTGCTCAGACATAAACATAAAAATAAAAATGCAGTTGCCAGTAAGCCTTCTATGCAAATAGCATATGGTTACCCAAACCACCCGGAGCATTATTTAACAGGTAAGCAATGATGGACTAGTAGAGGGTCCTCACTACTCTGACGAATGCCAGCTCTGTGTGCTGTGAAGGGGTGGTAGGTTTTCAATGAGTGAAGTCTTTTATTATTAAGTTGCATTTTGTTATTAAAATTTAACTTTTCAAACCAATAACATGTCCTTAGGAGAAAGTCAACCAAAGGACAATGCGGTTTTCTGACCAACATAATTTGACCTCAGGAATGAGAGATGACAGTTTACAGCTTACATCTGCCTCAAAGTACGGTTTCTCTATTTTGCTCTAGTTACTCAATTCCGAGAAAAAAACCTTTTTGATCTAATAAATAATAGATATATTTGACAAATAAGTAGATGTATTTTTTCTTTAACACAGCCTGCCGTATAATCTCAGGATTCTCTTCAATTAAACAGATGCTGGAAGAATAAGCTGGTGACCTCCAACATGTAAAAATGCAGTACATAATACATGTAAGTGATTTTTAAAAATGCTTTTTTATTATTGTAGTTTAATAAGAGTCAACACAACGTGAAATCACGTTTACAGACTCCCTGAAGACCTCCGGAAACAGTCTGTAAAGTGTTCGCTGGGATGGTGTCTGAGGTCTTTCCAGCCCTGGCTCCGGCCCCCTCACCGTTCCATCTTGCACAGGAAGGAATGAAAACCCCAGGGGCAGGAGCAGGCCTAAAGCAAACAGGCTTCCCACCAAGTGCTGCCTCCCCCCAGCTCCCCCTTTCAGAAGGGAAAGTGAGGAGAAGAAGGAGAGAAGGTAACAATTGCAGCCAGACTATACCTTCTGAGACAAATCCGTATCTACCTACAGCTAAAACAAAACAAAACAAAGCAGCAAACACACCAGCTGAAAAAGAGAAATGTATTCAGACACACAGAGCTAAGAGGGCCCTGCCAGGTCATCTTCCTGCTCAGTCTGGGCTGAGCAGACACAGCCAGTCCTGCAGGCTCAGTCCTGATAACTCAGTAGCTTCTGGTACAGCCAATACCAGATCCCCAAAACAAGCAATTCAAATACTTTAGAGACCGGATGACATACCTACAGCCTCAATGTGTACAGACGGCAGATCTGCATAATGCATGCCATGGCATGCTTATTCATTTTTAACCATGACATTATTCTCTTGCTGTCTATCTTAGGGAAGAGAAAATTACTGGCACGTCCTATAGCTTGAAGAACTAAACTGGGATGATTAGGAGAAAGAAGAGGGAGAGGTGGTGACCTCCCCATCCCTGGAGCTATTCAAGCCAAAGGCTGCTGCAGAGGGGGCTCCTCCCCATGGTGACCCTCATACTAAAGGATTCCTAAGATTCCCTTCCAACTCAAACTCTGTGTCTAAAAATAAAAGCAACCCTTTTACAACTTATATTTAAAAAACCATACAAGTTATACATGTACGCAATCATATCTCGGCACCAATAACGGTATAACGCATTTACAAAAGCACTTTTCCCGCACATATTTTCTCAGATAATCATCGCCACAGCCCTGCGACGCAGCTATTACTGTCATTATCCCCATTTTAAAGGTGGAACCGGGCCCTGAGTTTAAGTAATTGTTCTGAGGTCAGACATCTAGAGAGCAGGCATCGCTGACAGCTCCAGGCTTCCCTCTGACATTTCTCCTCCTCCTCCTCCTCCTCTTCCCTCATCCTCTCCTCTTTCTGTCTTCCGGTAAGTGCAGCCTAACAATGGGAAAATGGAGGAGAGACACCGAGAGCCAGCCTCTTACACAGATAACTGACTGAACCCCCTCCCATCACTTTGCACCACGAGAGGGTCCAGGAGGGCTTACTCATAACCTCCCTGGGTAATGAATATATGGAGATGTGCAATAATTTTGTAAAAAAAAAAAAAAAAATGGTTCATGCACATCGAATTTTAAAAAGAGAAAATTAGTCCCATTTTTTAAGTTTTAAAAAAGGAAGTGTTTTAGTCTAAAGTGAGGAAATGAAAGGAGGAAGATTTTCTTCTTTTTCAAAGTGGGTTCTGTCATTCCCACGGGTGGTGAGTGCGCACACACTGCTTCTGAGATCACAGTGAATGAAACATTCGGATGAATTCCATAATGAACTGGCACAGAAGACAAATGCCCATTCATTAAAAGAAGAAAAAAAAAGATTAATTTTAAAAGATGAGTCCCCCCTAAGTTGGTTATTGGGTTTGAATTTTCAAAAAGAGCACCACCTGGTTCTTGATTTTGTTTAGAGGTTGATTTAATCCTCAGAATTCAAATCGAAACTGATTTTTCTCAGAAATGTTTTAGCAAAGAGGGTGTGGGTAGGGAGGAGTGCCTCCCGTCACATGGCCTTTCTGTATACCAACTGCTTAAAGAAGCCACAATTTCTCAAACGGTTGGAAGGGAATGAAGAGGCCCAAAGCCTTACACCAGAGTTTCACAGTTTTCAAAACACACTTTCTCCATCATCTTTCTGATGGAGAACCCTGGAGGGAAGGCCCTTGGAGCCCAGAAAGGTTTAGTAGTTGGCTCAAGGGCACACAGCACAGACCTTTACCCTAACTAACATTCAGTTCGGTGCTCCTTGCCTCTCAACAGGGAAAGCACTTCCAAAGAAACTTGCCAACTCCCGTTCAGCTTCCTAAAACCCAGCTTGGCCACCATCTGGGCCTGTGCAGAAGAGGGAATGGACAGGTGTCCCTTGAAGCATTCACACCTTTATGGAACAAAGCAGAATCAGTCACTCAAGATGCACTGGCATGTTCAGCCTGGACAAGTTCTTTTTCCTTGCAAGTTTGCAAGCCCTGCACACGAAGAGGGGGCGGCTGTAGTTACCACTCGCTTCTCCCATTTCAACCCTGTATAACAAACTAACGCAAAGAACGTGAGGTGACAGCACAGCTGTGTGTTTGACTCTGAGCTGATAACAACAGCAGGAGTAGCTACTGCTTACCACGCGCCAGGCACTACGCTGGGAACATTAAGCAGTTTTCTGTGCATATTACAGAGGAGGTAACGGACACACAGAGAGGTTAAAGTCACTTACTCAGGCCTCTAAAGCTCTGTAAGTACAGGAACCAGAATTTAAACCTAGAGGGACTGTAGTCTTAAGCTCTCTGCCACTTACTAGCTGTAGGATCTTGCATAAGTTATTTCTCTAAACTTTACTTGCATAATCTGTAAAATGGGGATAATAATAGCAACCCCCACAGGGCTGTTCAAAGCAATAAATGAGATTACAGAAATGGAGCACTTGGCACCAGGGGTGTCCTGCTGCACAATTCCAAGGAATGCTACTCACAAATGGAGATGCACTATGAGGCAGTCCTCCTTGACACAGCACCCGCCGCGGCGAAAATGCTCAAATGCTACTACCATCAGTATTCATTATCGTTGTGTGACAGTGCCAACAATCAGGGTCAAGAGCCAGAGGAGGAGCTGCTCCTCTGTGAAGGCCCAGCTCAGGGGTTCCAAAGAGCTCCCTTTGGCTACCTATTCTTATGACTTAGCTTGCCATGGAGTATTGGTTCTCAGGACCAATTTCGGAGCATGCCTTACTTTCCTAAGCAGATGTAAACTTCTAGAGGGCAGACCTTGATCCACGCCTTGAATCCCCTGAACCCACCTCTAGTGCCCAGTGCACAGTAGGCCCTCAGGAGCTGTGGTGGTTTAAAAATGTCCACAAGTTCTTTCACACTCCTCCCTTCAAGAAGTAGGGTCTAATTCTCCTCTCCTTGCATGGAGGCTAAACTCAGTGACTCCAAATAACAGAATAAAGCGTACACGACAATGTGCAACTTCTAAGACTAAGCCACAGAAGGAACTGTGACTTCCTGCTTGCTCTCACTCTCAGATCGCTTGTTCTGGGGCAAGCTAGGGGCCATGCAGTAATGACACTCAAGTTTCCTTACAGAGAGTCCCAGGCGTTAAGAAGTTGGGGCCTCCTGCAACAGCCATGAGAGTGAGCCTTCTTGGAAGCAGATCCCCCAGCCCCAGTCAAAACCTCAGATGACTCCAGTGCTGGCCAACATCTTGACTGCAATCTCATGAGACCCACCATGAGCCAGAGCCACCCAGCTAAGCCTGGATTCCTGACCCACAGAAACCGCAAAGTAATAAATGTTGTCGTGTTAAGCTACCACATTTCGGGATAATCTGTTGTACAGCCACATGTAACCCATACAGGAACCATGTGGTGAGTTTAACAACAAACAGACAATAGGGAAGTTGTAGTTTTCAGGTAGGAGGAGTAATCCTCATACTTGGATGAGAGCTTCCCTATTATTAAACTGAAAGAGAAATCAGATGGAAGACCCAGAATGGGCTAGCTTCACCCATTCAGGCTTTGGCTCAGTAATCACCATAGGGAAGTAGAGGGAGAATGAGAATGACTCAGGCTAAGGCTGGCTGAACAGCTCTGTGCTCCACCCCCTCAAAACACACAGGCCTGTGGCCTGGATGAGGGACCCAGCTGCAGCCAATCCTTCCCCAGCCCAACCTGATCCCTCCCTCGCTCCGAGGCCATGCTCCAGTCACATGGCCCCCTCAAAGCTCCCCAGAAGGACCAAGCCCTTTTCTGCCCCTCTTGACTTTTGCTTTGGAGGGTACTCCTCCTAGCATCCCTTTCCCCCTTTTGTTCATTTATTTCTATTTACTGAATTCTTAAAAACGTCTTATCGTGAAGTAACTTTGAACTTAGAGAAAAGATGCAAGAACAGCATAATGAACTCCTATACATCTTTCATCCGTGTTTGCTGTTACATGTTTAATCATTTTATCTCCCTCTCTCCCAACTATCTAAACTATAATAATGTTTCTGTCCTGAAACATTTTAGAGAAAGCTGAAGACATATAACCCCTTACTCGTAAATTCTTTAGCATGTATTTCCTAAAAATAAGGATACCAAAGTCAGGAAATTTAACACTGATACAATACTAATATCTCTACTACAGTTCCTAAGTTTCCATAATGTCCCTTATAGCTAATTCTTTTTTTTGCCTGGTTCAAGATCTAATCCAAGACTGTTCATTCATATTCTCATTGATCAAATATGCCATATGTCAGGTATCGCGTAAAGCACTGGGGATAAAATAATGAGGGGGAAAAAGAGACATAGCTACCATCCTCACGGCACTTCTAGTTTCATAGGGTGACACACTAATCAATGAATCACACTAATTATAAGTTTGCATAATCACAAACTAAGACATGTGTTTTAAAGAAAAGCGGCCTTAACCAGGATGAGGGCTATCCTGAGGTTCAGACACCTGAGCTGATATCTGAAGGGTGAGGGAGTGTCAGCCAAGCCATTTGTGCATGCATGCGTGCGTGTGTGTGTGTGTGTGTGTGTGTGTGCGCAAGAACACTCCATAGCAGGATGCCTTGTTCAAGGTCAGGATGAATGGAGGGCAGAGGTGGCAGGGAGGGGAGTAGGGGGAGGGAGCCTGAAGTGTGAAGTTTAGTCTTTACCTTAGCCACTGGCATAATGGACCTTTTCCAAAAGACCCCTTGGGCTACTGTGTGGAGACAGGTAATGAAAACAACATGGGGCAACCATCCCTTAGCCTGGATTTCAGGATCCAAAAGCTTTTCCTGTAACTTTTTTTTTTTTTTATAACTCATTTAGTGACAAAACCTGGCCTGAATGCACATGAAGCTACTTATGCTCTTTATCCACTTAGCGTGAATATTCATACATTTTTGCCACAGAAAAAAAAATAGTATGTTATGGTTATGGGGGGGCTGCCATAGAGCCACTGGGGCTATTACATAATACAATATATGCACTGCATCAACACTCCTAAAGCAGAAAGATCCTTGTGCCCCTGATCAGTTTATTGCCTCCCAACCACAAATCCACCTTCCCTGTCTGCTGTGCAAAAATGGATCTGGGCCCTTTAAACATTTTCTCTCTTGCCCGATAACATGATGTTAACAGTAATCACAGTGACAGATCGAAGATGCTGGAGAGACACTGCAGGAGGAAAGGGTTTTCCTGTTTGTTTGTTTTCCATCCTGGATCTGGTATATTTGCCAGGCAGGCAGCATGGATGACTTTGTCACCAGGTGGACCCCAAGACCTGACCGTTAGTGCTCACCTGCTTGTACCCACCAGCCTCTGTCCTACACTTTTCCTTAAGCTCTTTTTTGCAGCTTCTCTCTTAATTCAGGCAAAAGACCCATGGGGCAAAGCATCTGGTGATGGAAACCAAAGCCACCCATCAAGCAATGACAACTGCCAAGACGAAGGGCTCTGGAGACCCAGACCACACAGCCCAGTTTGAGCCTAACCTCTGACTAGTACCTGTACAGATGGACCGTGGAGCCACCCATGGAGCTCCCTTGACCTCATTATACTAAAATCTCAGCCCAAGGAGGAGCACAAGCCTCACTTATGTAACACACAAAGTGTGTATAGGCATGACCTTATGCTTGCCTCTACATATGATGAACAGTCATCCTAAACCTAAATGAAAGGAACCCATTCGCCCTTGTATGGGGGCTCGTGGCTTTGGAAGTTATTCCCACTGATCTCCTTATTTGCTGCAAATAAAGTTTCCTTTGTGTGACCACACCACCTGGTATAGTTTCTGTCTGTGACTCACCAAGGGGCAGACTTAAGTTAGCTCGATTACCACTTCTCTGGTACGGGGCTAGAGCCGCAAACACAACTCTTCTATTGTCCGGCTGCAGTGACCAACGGCACCAAGCTGCCAGCTGCCTCCCTGTGATACCCCCTCATGTAGTATGGTAGCTGACTGCCTTCCCTGAGGCACCTCACCATGAACAGCTATCCCCAGCAGCCATCACTAATGTGGCACCAGAGCTGCTGCTCTGCTCTTCGCTAAGCACAACTGTGCCCTCCCCAACAAAGGCCTGAGGGCCTCTTCCATGAGTGCTCTATCTCAGCCCCAGGAGGGAGGGCCTTCCTTAGGAATTCCATCTCAACAGGGATGGGGGGTGCTCCTAGGTGCTGTACCATAGCACTAGCGGCTGCTCCTACATCCGCTACATCTGCTATCCCCACATTCTTTAGAAAACACTCAGAGCACTCTTTACTTCCTGTCAATCCTTCATTACTGCAATCTCTTGTCAGAGTTCATAATTCTTTATATTTAAGCTTTCGGTGTTTAGATTACTGGGTGGTTTCTCTCTCCTGACTGAACTCTGACTAACGTAATTCTGAAACCTAAAATGTGCTTCATACAGAGGGTGTAGGCTAAGGGATTCTGGACCTAAAGTAATAATAGCATCTATGGACCACTTCTTGTATGCCAAGCACTGTTCTGACTGCTTTGTGTATGTGATTATGTATGTGAACTAATTTAATCCTGATGGCTATCTGTTGAGGTGGATACTACTATCGTGCCATTTTAAAACAGAGGACACGAAGAGATTCAGCAACTCCCAGAGTCACACGGCTAGTAGAGGGCAGAGCGGGGATTCAAACCCAGGCAAACCTGTGGCTTTACAAGGCAGGGAGTGAGGTGGGGAGGGGCAAAGAGAGAGGTGGCAGCAGGGAGATCGGCTTGAAGGCTACTGTGCTTCCTCTACCGAGATCTCAGGACCCCATTCCCATCTCCACTGACTGCTTGCATGCCACTGTCCTGGAACTATCTGCCTAAAGGGCCAGCTGGCCTCAAGGGCAGAGACCACGTCTTTTCCTCCTGGAACATCAAGTGCTTAGCAGAAAGCCAGCTTGGGCATGTTCAGCATTCAGTCAAAATCCGCTGGATAAACGACATGTTGAATGAAGCAGAACTGCAGACCCAAACACCAGCTCAACAACAGGCTGAACTTTCCGAGTCACATCCCAAGCTTGGAGTGCTCTGGCCTCTCGAGTCCTGTCCTGGGAGCTCCTGTGTCATCTGCCCTTGCATGCAGATATCACATAGTGATTGACAAAATGACCTCCTGGTTCTCTTCTAACTCTTGGTCCCATCAGAAAGCAAATCTGGTTACAAGACTTCTCTGCCCACACCCTTCATGTCCCTGGCAACCACAGTGTAGAGTCTAGTCCATGGACCTGGCCCCACCTATATTCTAGCCTCTGCCAGGCCCACTCCTGGCTTTACTTACTAGGGGCCCCCAACACTAAACTTGGAAGGCCCTGAACACAACATGCTGTTTTCCCCACTCTGGGCTTTTTTAACTGTGCTGTCTCCCCCACAGAAAATCCCTATGCTCCCCATTCTACATGGAGCCCTTTGCCTGCCTGGCTAAATCATCCCATTCACCTTCAAAGACTTAGGTGACTAAGTCACCATTCACCTCTTGGCTAAGCCTTTCCTGCTCCACCCACCCTGCCCACCTGGGCTAATTTGCTCTCCTGTGGTGCTCAGAACCTGTACCTGCAGTTACCAGGAAGAGATCCCACTGTATTCTGACCTGTTGGGTGTATGGAGTCAAGGTTAGTGGTGAAGGCTCAGGACTCTGCAGGCCAATCACAATTCCATCAGTGACCAACTATGTGACCTTGGGTGTGACATTTCCTCTCCCTGGTGCTTAGTGTCCTCATCAACCAGTGGGTTGCTGTGAAGACTAAGAACAATAATTTATGTAAAGTACTTAACACTGTGCCTGGCAAAGGTAGCCTGTCCGGTAGTTAGTATTATGAGTATCAGATGCTCAGAGGCTGCAAGTTACACCTCTTGGTGGCCTCGCTACCTGACACGGTGTCCAGACCACAGCAGAGTATAGTGGACAAATAAATAGACTCATTCTCCCTCCACCTGTGTAGCCTCCAAAGTGGCCCACAGCCTCCAGTACCTCCCACACTGCCATATCCAGTTTTCTGAGCCACCCCTCTGCTCAGATCATCTTTTGTACAAAAACTGCCAATGGCTTCCCTCCTTCTGGAAGCCCAGCCTCCCCAGCCTCCCAGTAGAGTCCCTGTGATCTGGCCCTTACCTCCCTGCAGTTATTTGATATTTGAAGGTTCAGTGACTTAGGCATACTCCCTGTTCCTAGAATAGGTTCCCCCCTTTCTGTGAGCTGAGAGGTCCCAATCCTTCCCAAGGGCCACTTTAAAAGTCACCACCTTTCAGAAGTCCTTCCTGACCTCAATCAGTGTGATCTCCTCCTGCTGGCACCTCACAACACCAGGCTGACCCCTCCCGCAGTACTAAGTATGCTCTGCCTTATGCTCTATATCACTGTGTGCTTGGCTATATCCCCCAGAGACTGTGAGCCCTCTGAAGGCAGGGGATATTCTCTGTAACTAACACATAGTAAGCCTCCAAATCAATGGAGTTGGAACCCAGAACAAAAATAGGCGGTTGAAATCATTGTAGTTGAAACTCAGAAAAAGAAAGATAATAGGGTTAAATAAAAGGCAGTGTGCACCATGTTTACTCATTGGCATTCCAGGCTAATGGCTAAGTTTAAAAGAAAAAAAAAAAAGCCTGATCTGTTAATAAGGAGGGTGACTTTAGTAAAACAATACATACGTGCAGGGTAATATGCTAATCCTCCATAGGAAGAGAGGATTTCTTCATGAATTAAAAGGGAATCGAAGTAGCTGGAAGAGATTATGCCAATTATCCCTGCCTTGCGGAGTGTTATATCCACCTCTACCCAACCACAACACACCAACACACTCATGCACACCCGTTAAGACAATCTGATGAGAAAATGGAAAATGGCCCACGTACTGGTTTCCTAGGGCTGCCTTAAAAAAGCACCACCAACTAGGTGGCTTCACTGCTGTGGAGATTACAAATTCAAAATCAAGGTGTTGGCAGGACCATGCTCCCTCCAAAGTCTCTCCTGGAGGATACATCCTTGTCTCTTCCAGCTGCTGGTGGCCCTAGGCATTTCTGGGGTTATGGCATCATCACTGCGGTCTCCTCCTCCGTCTTCCCATGGTCCTTTCCCTCACTGTGTCCACCCTCTTGCAAGGACCCCAGTCAATCATATGGGATTAAGGGCCCATCCTACACCAGCATAACCCCATCTTAACTAATTATATCTGCTACGACCCTATTTCCACATAAGGTCACATGCTCAGGTACAGGGGTTAGGACTTCCATATTATCCTTTTGGGGACATGATTCAGCCCATAACATTCCATTCATCCATGTAATGGGAGATGCGGTGCTGGAAGAAGGACCTCAGTGCTCCCAAGATCACACAGCAACTAAAGCCATTTGCTCCACTGGGAAGAGACTAGAACATGGGTCAGCAAACCGCAGCCTGCCAAATCTAGTCTGCTGCCTGTTTTTTGGCAAATAAAGTTTTATTGGAACACAGCACACTCGTTCATTTATGTATTGTTTCTGGCTGCTTTCACACTACAACGACAGAGTTGAGAAGTCGTTGCAGAGACCATATGGCCCACAAAGCCTAACATATTCTCTGGACGAAAAGAATACATAACGGTGCACTGGCCAAGTTTGGAGATGGACTTTCTAGATATAGGAGGAAGCCCAGGCCCACATGTCAGCTCACTAGTATCCCTCCTCTCCAGCTGGAACCTCACCCAACGAGCTGTCCTACTGGGAAAGCTCCTTCAACATTACTTTCCTCTGCCTAGAGAAATGGCAAAACATAGCATTATAACATTCGTGCCACTAACACTGTACAAATTAAATTCTATAAGCATTTCCAAGAGACAGAGATTAAGTCTAACTGGAAAGATCAGAAAAGACTTTCTGGAAAAGGAAAGATTTGAGGGGAGCCTGGAAAGGAGAGTGGGCACTCAAGAAATCCTCTAAACCTCCCTGAGCCATGGCAGATTACCTAGTACTCTGCTGAGCTAAGAAAGTGAGTTCCCCTCTCACTGGAAGAGTGCAAGCCAAAGATGGCTGACTGCTTGGCAGAGATGAGGTTGGGAGAGATGGGGCAAGATGAAAGACAGTCCCTTGCAATCATGGATTCTTTCATCTCAGCTCTCATCACACTTGCTGAGTGAGACACACATGGCATAGAGACAGCAGGGGCTGGAGGGGAGGAGGGAGAGACAGACTTATGCAGAGACAGGAGAGGCGTAGAGGAGGCAAACACACCCAAAATCAGGGAGCCCACATGAACTACACAGAGAGGAAAGCCATACCTGCTTCCTTCCCCCTTACCTGCTACAGAGAAAGAAAGAGCAAAAGCCTGACAACTAGGGTTAAAACTAATCAAATGTCCCTTCAATACCTCTGGCCTGGCACCTGGCAGGCTTCTGACTGCGCCCCATTGTTCCCTGGGGCAGGGATCAGCTGCCTCTCCCACCTGCCAAGGCAGACACAGGGACGCACACTCCAGATGTACAGGGCTGCCTCCCCAGGGAAAGCCTGGCACTCAGAGCTGAGGGGCCCCACCTAGCCCAGTGGGAAAGATAACACGGCAGACAGCAATGCCTGACAGCTGCCCAGAGCGAAGGGGACAGGCAAGAAGAATGGGTCTGAAAGCTGAGGAGTCCCTCTTATCTGTACTCTGCTGGCATGCCAGGCACATATTATCCTCACTTTACAGGGGAGGAAATGGAGACCAAAAGAGTTCAATGACTTGCCCAGGTGTCAATAAAGCACAGTAGTTAAGAGCACAGGTTTGAGGATCAGAAATCTGAGTCTGAGTTTTGCCACTTATTTCCTCTGCAGGCCTGGGAAGTTGTTTATGCTTCCTGAGCCCCAGTCTTCCCATCTATGAAATGACCACAGTAAGACGCTTACAATGCTGAAGAAAATAAGAAGGGCACAGTGCATGGCATGTACCAAGAACTCAATAAATTCAGGAACATTATTGTTACTGCGGTGGAGCCAGGGCTCAAAGCAAGCAAGCCCTCAGCCCAGGACCAGCTGGCATACCTTCTGTGCCCCAAACCCCATGCCCCACTGCCACACCAGGAGCCACACGGAACCTCTAAGAGAAGATATCTGGAGTGGGGGAGGGAGGGGAAGTGCAGCCACTCCTGCTCTGGCAAAGGGTCCTCCCTGTACTCACAGGCCTGGGTGGCTGTGTTCAGCTGAACTGACTCACCCAGTTAGCTCAGGGCCGTCACACAGGCCCTCTCTTTTCTAGAAATGCCCCCAGATGCCTTTGAGGCCCCCTCACACAAGGGAATGTGGCATGGGCCATTCCTGCTGGAAAGCTGTCTTGCCTCTCACTGTAGGCTCCTAACACTCCCGTAGTAACAAGAACGCACATTCTGGGGTTTCCTGACATGCCAGGAGGCCCAAGGCACAAAACAAAATGGACTCTGTGCTCACATCACTTCTAACAAACCTATGTCAGTCCCTAACACAGCTGGAGCAAACTTCGTTAGACAGGGTGGACCTCAAATCCAGAGTACCTAAAAACACAGAGAAACAAGGTAAGTGGTTCTTGGGCTCAGATAGAGTCAGAACATAAATCATCTGGATATAAACTTCAGTGAGTTTGTTCAAGAGCCTTAGGTTTATACGTTTATATTTCCAAGTAACCATCTTCCCCTACCCCTCCGCCTCCCTTACCCCCACCTCCCCACAAAGTATATTGGGCTTAGAGTCAAAAAGGACTAGCCTCGGGGCGCCTGGGTGGCTCAGTTGGTTAAGCATCTGAGTCTTGATTTGGGCTCAGGTCATGATCTCGCAGTTTGTGAGTTCAAGCCCAAGTCAGGCTCTGTACTGACAGTGCAGAACCTTCTTGGGATTCTCTTTCTCTCTCTCTCGCTCTTTCTCTGCCCCTCCCCTGCTTGCACACATGTGCTCACTCTCTATCTCAAAATAAATAAACATTAAAAAAAGGAAAAAAAAAAAGGACTAGCCTCAACTTACTGGCTCTGTGACCAGTCATGTCACTAATACTCTTTGAATCTTGGCTTTCTCTTCTGCAAAGTGGGGTTCACAAGCAGAGGCCAGGCTGGCTACGTGAAAGGGTGAAGTATCCGGGTTCGACTGAGGCCTTTCTACAGCGAGCAGCTGCTGCCCAGACCCAGCCACGTTTGTGATACTGGAACTTGGGCCCACTTGCAAGACTTTTACATTTTTCCTCATAAGCTGGAAATGAGCACTTTTTTAAAAAACGTGAAATATCCCAACGTTCACCTACTGACAACTCTCCAACACTTAAAGACATTCATCCATCGATGGGCCAGCACTGGGTGAGCCACATGAAACATATTTCTGGGCTACTTCTGGCCTCCGGCCACCAGTCTGCCATCTGATTAAAGCATACGTGTAAGGTATACAAAAACACGGTGCAAAGGTCAAATGAAGTGATAAGAGAAATTCTCTGAAAAAGATAGTCATTAACATTTATGGTCAATAAACTAACCAGGAAGGAATCCTACTACAGACCCTGATGCCCCCAAAACACAATCCCTAACTTCTCACTAGTTAGGTGCCAAATTTATAAACTTACTACTTCACAAATAGACACGCACACACAAACACATTTTTTTAACTGTCAGCAGCTGCCTCTGATCAATACTCAGGAGGAAACACGCAAAAATAACAGTTTTCAGTTGAGCACATACAATGTGCTTCAGCAGCAGGAAGTAATTTTCACATACATTCCCCTGCCAGATGTTTCCAACCTGTTCCCTTTAAGAGACCCCCTTCCTCCAGAACCCTAGCCGGCAGCCTCTGCGTAGTAGCCGGCCTCTGCATAGTAGCCGGCCTCTCTGAGGAAGCGGACATCGGTAACTCACGGAGAGATTTGTACAAACACACGACCCCAGATAACTGGGCTCTTGGGAGGCTGCCCGAGGAAGGCTCCCGGAGGCACCTAGGACCTGCTGTAATCATGCCCTGGCACTGCCTCCTGGACATTCAGCTAGCGGAAGAGCTTTCTGGAGCCAACACAAGGAATCCAGGAACTGGGCTCTCAGGGCCTCCCCCTGCAGCCTCCTCGTGCCCTGGGGAAGAAGATAAAGGTCGCCTCATTCAAGGTCATGGAGCAGGTAGGAGGCAAGACAGCAGAAGGATGCCTGGGGCTGAGGGCTCCACTTGAGTGAGACACCCAGGTTGGAATCCGATTTCCATCCCTTCCTAGCTATGTGACCCTGGATATGTCACTGAACCTCCCTGCACCTCAGCTTTCTCAGCTTTAATGTCATTTAATCATCACTGGGACACTGTGAAGCAGTGACCATTGTGCTCATTTTAGGACAAGGCTAAAGCTTATCCTAAGCTGAGGTCCAGAGTTGGACACAGAGCGGACAAAGAGCAGAAGCAGGCTCAGGAATCAGAGGAGCTTGCCCCCAATCCCATGCTCTGTCCAACTCAAGGAAGAGATTCACACGACCTCCTTAATGTCGCACCTTCCCAGGGAGGCCCTGGTTCAGTACTGCCCTCAATCCCTCACTTACAGACACCTCCTTGCCCCCTTGGCAGGAAGGCAGAGCACCCGTCCTGGAAGGGCAACAGGCCATAGGCATCTGAGGAAAACAAAACTTCAGGGCCCCAGAGAGTCCCTGTGGGCCATGGCAGAGGGATTTTCAAAGCGCACCACCCATCCCGGATCCGCAATCCCGGATCCCAACTCTGCACCACTTGCATCTGACACAGTGCCACTAATAACAGCCCTCTGCAGGCACTGGTTGGCAACTTGGGAAACTGCGGATAAACACGCTCTCCAGAAACACAAGTTCAAAGGCACGTCCCAAAGCGCTCCTGTGGAGAATGGAGTGGGCCCCTGAGGAAGGTGAGGTCTGCCCCCCAGGGGTGCTAACAAGGTGGGGGTGTGGACAGAGAGGAGAGAGTTTCCCGAAACACAATCCTTGGCCTACCCCAGACCAGCCCAATCATGCTCCTTGGGCGCTTGCCCCGGAGCCCCCACTGTTAACAGGCCCCCCAGGGATTCTGAAGCACCCAGAAGAACCATTTCTCAGGCTAAGATTCCTGCGCTCGGCCAGTAGTTACTGAGCACCAAGCACACCATTCCTTGCTTGCTGCCTCAGTCGTTTGGCAAACATTCGGGGCAAACAAAAGTGGGCGACCGAAATGGAGGTTAGTTCCTGCCTTCAGCAGCTGACAGTCCGGACAGATCAAGTAAAAACAATTACTGCACCACACGACACATCTATATAAGGGGATCTGGGCTCCTGGTGGCAAGAACACAACCCCAGACTGCCGACAGTGGGGTGTGTGGAGGCAGAGAGCTGTGGAACCCTGAAAGGTACGGGGAGTGAACAGCAGAAAGAAGACCAAGACCATGCCTTTCTGGAAGGTCTAAGTAGGCAGATGAGGATACCAATGCTCAGGGAACTAAGACTGGTGAGCAACCCCCGTGGGCTGCGGTGACNCATTAATTGCTTCGGATTCCAGAGAGTCAGGGAGTGGAGTACAAAGAGCAGCCTCTGCACTCACGCCTTCCTTCCCACCCACAATCACCAGAGACAACGGTCCCGCTCCACCTCTGAACACTGCGCCACGAGGCCAACCACCTCTCCTCAGACCGCACCTTCCAACGACAAAGAGGCCTCCCTCCCTATCTGGGCCACAGGGAAGCTGAGTCCCTACTATAAGAATCAAGTCCCCACTATAAGCCAGGCACTTCCCACAAACAACAGCATAACCATAGTTACTGAGGACTTGTTCTGTACCCAGCCTGTGCTCAAGGCTTTACCCACAGTGACATATTCAACCATCAATAACACATAACACTGCTGCCATTTTCCAGACCAAGAAATCTAGGCACAAAAGCCAAATGACTTGCCCAGCGTTAGGGATGTGAATCAAGCTCCAAAACTAGAGGGTGCCTCTTCAAGTGACCTTGTGGGTTCCACCTCGGCCACTAAACAATGGTCTTTCCCCTCTGCTCAGACATCAGGGCTTCCGTGGCAGCCTCGTAGGAGTGGGTGTCAGGGCAGTGTGGAAAACAGGTCCTTTGTCCTGCTCAGGCATTGGATTAGAGACCCACAGGCTCAAATACCAGCTCCACAACCACAGGCTGTGTATTCTCAGGCCACTATGTGCACCTCCACCTCCGTGAGCCCTGGTTCCCTCATCCGTTCCTACCTGTGTATAATTTTGAGTATTTAACAAGACGTTCAGGTAAAGGGCTTCTTAGTCCAATACCTACCAGAATAAGTGCTAAATAACTGGTAGCTACTATGATTATTATTAGTAACCTTATCATTCTCCCTGTCATCTATACCACCATCATTCTTATCAGTGTCATTTTATGCTGTGGCTTTTTATCACCTGCGCGAACAGAAGAAAACTCAGCATTCAAAGCTCAGAATTCTCTCAAAACCAAAGGGAAGGAAAACATGGGCCTGCTTTTTTCCCCTTCCTTCTCCTATCTATACTCAGCAGAGGGCAGCAAACAGGAACCATCCAAAGATAAGAGAGAGTGAAGAGAGACACATGGAGAGAAAGCTACACACTCATAAATACACACCCACCCACCACAGCAAGCGGAATTGTTTAGCTTCCAAAGTATGAACACTCCGCCTCCTCCAGCTAAGAGGGCCAGGCAGAAAAAAAGAGTCAAAGCTGAAGAGACAGAAGTTCTTTTTCAGCTTGAGAGAAATTTTCAATGAACTGACTTTTAATGTGGGGGGGGGGAGGGGCAGCAGCTCTCAGGACGTCTGTGAGGGGAAGGAAGGCGGCAGCAGGACTCACAAGTAAGATTAAATAAAGGAAGCTTTCAACTGCGCTTCATTTCAACCCTCTACTCCACACCAGCAAGCATTCGCATGCACATTTCCTCAAGAGGAAACTGAGGCTCGAGGAATTAATCATCCCAGCCAGAGGGTGGCACAGCCAGGATGACTGGGATGCCAGACGTGCAAACTATAGGTCCAGAGATCAACACTGAGTCCAGCATGCCTAGGAGGTTCGATCTCAGGGACCAAGTCTGATTCCCCCCAGCCGTGACTGCTTGGGACACTGTGCCAGCGAGATTCTGGAATGGACACCTGTTGTCCTCATCCCTACACTGCATCTCCCCTCCTCTCCACAAAAGCGCCTGGATTTTTCTCTAGGAACTGTTCTTCCTAGGAGTTGGATGGCCCGAGCCTACCCCTGGCTTCAGGGTGGGTCGGGTCAATCAGCGTCGCTCATCCTCTTGACAAGCGCTCATCCTCTTGACAAGCGTGAATGGTTCAGAGAGCACATTAGATCCAGATTAGGCTGATCATACCTAAGGAGATCTTGCTAGCACTTAGAGGAAAAAAGTTTCCTCCATCTTCAGTAGAAGCTACCAGAGGAGACAGACAGACTCTCCCAGGATCTAGGTATGAACATGGGGTCAGAAGGAGCTACAACCACTTTGAGCTACCACAAGGGCTCAGTCTAGGGCAGGAGCTTCTAGATAATGCCATACCTGAAGCCACTGCAATTACAGGAGCTAATATATTCCTTTGCTCATTCCAGCCCATGTAGTGTGTTTCATTGTGTTATTTGCAACTGATAGCGAGCCGAGGTGGCTCTCAAGCCCACACCAGCTGTGTCTGTCACAGATGGCAGTAATGATGCCACATGCGATGCATCCATTTAATTTCTCAATCTCCCAGCCTGATTCCTTTGCCACCTTAAAGTTTACTTCATTTTGCTTGCTTTAACACTATAAAAGTTTGGAAGAAATGTATAAAAATGGATCTGCAAAAAAGCCAGGTAAGTTCCAGCCAATAATCAGTCAATAAGTACTGGCCTCCAAAACTGGAAGTGATAATCTTGGCTCGTGTGGGAAATAATAGTAGAGAAGAATTGATTATTAGGATGTGGAAGGAAAAACTCTTTGTGGTGAAAGAGAGCAAGAATTTGGAGAAGAACTGGGTTCTGGTCTGTACTCGCCGCTCTGAGAATGGATCTCCCCTCTCCTGGGCCTCAGTTTCCATTCCTAAAAAACAAGGTAGGCAGACCAGCAGACTTCTGAAGCCCCCTTCCTGTTCTGACACATATCGATCACTCAGCAAACACATCCTGACCACCTTCCAAGGGCCAAGCCTTAGGCTGTGTGCTAGAAGAGGATGTAGTTCCTCCTTCAAGATATTTCTGGAAGGGGAGGCCATGATATACTCATTGGCTACAGGAACTGAGGACCCTGGTTCTCTGAGAAGCAAGCCTCTTAATTCAGTCTTCCTGGGAGCTCAGATACTTGGAATACAGGGGGTCAGTTACATGAAAATACAAAACCCACTGCAAACACCACCTGGAGCGGTTAGCTGTCGCAGGACATACCACAGACTGCCAGTTTGCCTCAGGGTGTTTCAGTGATGAGATCCCAATGCCATCTCTCTGTGAGAGCTGACTGTGGTCAATGTACAATTAGCAAACTAGATGGTTATCTTTGAAACGGGCCTTTGCATTTCCATTCCTGATTCCATTATTTGTTATCACATCACTGGCACCAACAGATTAAAGACTGAATTCACACCCTCAGACCACAGCCTGAACGAAGGCACCAGAGTAGGAACAGACCCCCAGGTAGTCGTGGCTTTGTCACAACTCCAGTACAGAGGCCTGTTTTAACATACTTCTATGTCCCAGGCCTTTTCAATACATGCTTCCAAACAAACTCACAGAACCCCAGGAAATTAAAGTTAGAAACCTCCTAACGAAGGATCTATTCCCTGTGTCACAAATTGAGTTCAACATGCCATTAACTCCACTTGAGTAGCAGTGTCCAGAAACAGTCTGAAGGCAGGTGTGGGCTCAGTGGGAGAGAGACTGCTTAGCAATGTCCAGGGGAGGAGAGCACCACTGGACAGGGGAGGGGAGCACCATTATAATACACATTTACCTTTCCTCTTCTGAATATAAGCCTTCAGTTCACAGTTGAGAGCCAAGGCCCAAAGAAGTTAAACCACTCTCCTGAGGTCACACAGTGAGTTTAGGGGTAGGAGAGAGAAATGAGAACCCAGGCCTCTGTTCCCAGGCCTTCCTCAGCTCGGTTCCTAAGGACACTGTATACCTAGGATGATAGGAAGAATGCAGGGGGCCAGATTTGCTCAGGTAAATCAACAACGCAGCCCCAGTGGCATCAGATTTCAGCTGGGCATGCAGACAGAGAAGAGATTAACAATATAAAGGGTTCCAGCCCCTCTGCGGAGAATTAAAGAAATCATTCCAAAGCTACATTTCTATGGTACTTAACTTTCTGATGGGTAAGGCTCTGCTACCAGGAAGACTAAAAAAATGCGGGGGGGGAAAGGTATTGATTTCTAGATGTTCTGAGAATAAAGTTCAGCTCTGACACAATGATAAAAACTCTTGATACATGAAAATTAAAGCCACTGGTATTCTATTATCCTACCAATTTCGATTCCACAGTTGCTATTATCCAATGAAGTCATTTCTCACAAGAGATTATGGCTCTGAAATGGGGAGGGACTGCATCACACTCCCTAACATGGGTGTTGAATAGCCAGTTCCCAAGTCTGGAATATGAAACAGACGGTGGGATTAAACCAAGATGTTAAACAGACTGGGGACAGGAATGAGAGGGACCCTAAATTAAAATGAAGATAGTTTCAAGACTGGCTTTTCTTGCTTGGTTTTGCAACTTTCTAAGGAGCCAGCTGTCTGACCAGATGAATGCTAAAGTCCTAAAAACATTATGTGTCCTTTATAAATCAGCTGTCCTACCCAGCTCCAGAGGTAGCTAGCACGACAGTCATATAGACTTACTTTCCAGCAAATGATAAATGCTCTTAACTTGAAGCTCTTTATCCGTCAATCCAGTGAAGAAGTCCAAGAGTTAAAGGGCTGATCAAATAGTGGGTATGTTGGGGTGCCTGGGTGGCTCAGTCGGTTAAGCGTCCGACTTCAGCTCAGGTCATGATCTCACAGTTCGTGGGTTTCAGCCCCGCATCGGGCTCTGTGCTGACAGCCAGCTCAGAGCATGGAGCCTGTCTTTGGATTCTGTGTCTCCCTCTCTCTCTGACCCTCCCCTGCTCATGCTGTCTCTATCTCTCTCTCAAAAATAAACTTAAAAACATTTTTTTAATTAAAAAAAAAAAAACAACCAGTGGGTATGTTAGCCCTCAAACCCACAAGGAATATATTGTGCATTTGGATAAAGTCCTGTCAGACCTTCCCTCCTGGGTTCCTGCAGTTATTTCTACCACGAAGATCAACGAGGCGCTCTAGGATAATTCTCAACAATTACAAGAGTGAGAACTGGTCAGCCCTGTCGAGAGAGGCCCCGTGTGCTCAAGATGTCAGATTTCCCAGATAGCGGACTAATGGGTTACGTGCATGTTCCAGTGCACTGGGATGAGGGATGGAACCCCATCGCTCTGAGAAGTCAGCCTCCTCTCTCAAGGCTAGCTGACATTCAGACAAGGGACTGGGGGGCAAGCCCAGTGCTGTGCATCTGCAGGAGAGTGAAACAAAAAGTGGCTGTGTGGAAATTTGGCAGAGTGTTCCTGAAAGGCAGCAGATGAATGCTGAATCCCACAGCACCTAGCAGAGCTTATCATTGGGGAAACGGCTCCTTTCTGCTACTCCCAGGAAGCAAAGGGAGTTCCTTTAAAGCAAGGATAAGCCACTGGTACTCACCTCCCTCAACCACCACCACACCCCTTCACCTCTTCTCCCTCCTCTTCATGATATTCCAGAGCAAAAGAAATAAACAAGAACTGGACCTTCCCAGATGAGCCTATCTGTCCATTTCAGTTACGGGCTCTGAGCAGTGCCCAGCTGTTGCTCCCCTCTCTCTGCCCAAAAGGCTGCCTTACTTCATCAATTCCCTCTTGCACAAGTGAGTAATTTACTTTGAAAGCTCAGGCCAAACTGGCAGTTAACCTTGACCTTCTCTCTACACATCTGGGTCTATAGAAAATGAAAATCAGGACGTCTCTGGCATCCACGGCAAATGAAATACGAGGGCTTTCTTCAGGCAGAGGCAGAATGTCAGGAGCTATTTTAGAACTGGCTACAGCTATTCCAAAGGAGAGTTAGTGCTCAGGCAGAGCACTCCCCCCTTGACCTGGGGCTGTGTCCAGTGTGGACCCCCCACAGAGAGGGATGCTAAAAGGGACCCCTGCCCTCAGGAAAGAAAAAGGAAGTGGCCATTGTACTCCTCATTGATTCACCGAAGGTATCACAATGCTGGAGCTGGACCAATAACTACATTTTACAGATGGAGAAAAGGAGGCTCAGAGAGGGAGCTGAGAGGTGATCAAGGGCACACACAGCAAGTCAATGGTGGAGCTGAGGACAGAACCCTGACCTCCTGCCCGTGATGCTGGTACAGGGTGGGAAGAGAGGAAAGACTTCATGAATGCAAAACCAATATGCACACAGAATTTAAGGGAAAGAGATCTAATATGGCTGTCAGGGTTTGAACCAGGGGGGCAGAGGAGTTGAGGAGCTTAATTTCCAAACAGGAAGAGCTACCAAAGAGATGAAGGAGGCCCTCCGGGATGGCTGGCGACAATTACCAGAGTGACAGGCTGTACTCAAATCGGTCATCCCTGTGGCAAGCAGCTCTCTGTGCTCAAGCAGCCTAATACTAGGAAGAGAAAGAAAAACATCAACCTCAAAAGTCAGCCTCTTCCTCATCCTGCCAACGATCAGTCAAGTTGAACCCTGATGGAGAAATTAGCCACTTCCCATGGGGCCAAGGAAATCCTGTAAGAAAACCTGAGATGTCCCACTGCGGGAAACTGTTCAAGCATGCATGCACTCACTGGCACCTATTTACCCAGGAGCTGGGAAGGTAGGGGAGCTCTGACAGAGCTTCTGCTATCAGTGTATATGTGCGTGTGACACAACAGACACACACGTGGGTGAGTTCAGAGGAAGTAGGAGCAATTAAGGTTCTAGTCTTGGCTGCAAGGAACTACACACCTGGTCAGATTGGACAAGTTCAAAAGGGATCATGGGTACTCTGAGAAGGGGCAGGGAGCGCACCTGATGTTCCCTCCTCAGGGCACGGGGCACAAACAGCCTCTGGGAATCTGGGGGGGATCCATCCACCAGAATCCCCACTTCTGGACTCTCAGAAGGTCAAAGACAGCAGGACCCTCAAGAACCAGGAGCTCCCCCCACCACACCGGCCGCCCCCCCATCCGGTGGTCTCCATGGGGAGCATGATCTTTGCATCCTCCAAGAAATCCACAGATCTGGGAAAGAGGAAGGGTGAAAAGGGGGGAGGGTACACAAATGGGGAGAAGAGGGAGACCTGGTGTCCCACTGAGCAGATGGGAAAACAGGAATGGGGGCTGACCTGAGTAGGGAACGCAGAGATCAGCAGGTGGGGGGAAGAGCAGAAAAGACCTGGACACTAAACAGAAGGACTGGCAGCTCCTGAAGAAGTCATCCTGAGATAGAGGGATGCAGATAGGGTCTTCCAAAAGCAAGAGGTGAGGGGATACCAGACGTGGAAAGAAAGGAGAATGGAAACCTACAGTAAGAAACAGACCTTCGGACTCAGCAACAGGAGTCACAATTTCTAGTTCTGGTTCTGTCTCTGACTGCCGTGGGGCCCTGGACAAGTTCCTGTCTTTCTCTGGGCCTCAGTTTTCCCAATCACCAAAATGGGAAGAACAGAAGTCGTCTCCGGCGCTGACACTGAGGAGGCAAAAAGGGAAGGGTGAAGGAAGCGAAAGCTACAAGTGAATACGGGGAGAGAGTGTTCCGACCGCCCCCGTAACTGGGGGACTCACCAGTCCGGCCGCCGGGACCACCGCCGCCCCCGATCCTCCCGGGGTGCCGTCGGGCTGTCGCTCACGGTACAGCGCCCAGAGCCCCANAGAAGAGAGGGGGTGTCGCCGCCGCCGCCGCTCCAGAGCCCGCCCAGCCGCGCGCTCAGCGCCGCGCTTCTCCCGCTCGGCCGCGGAGCGCTGTGCGCCGAGGGTCTCGATCTTCTCGCCGCTTTTTCCGATCCTCCCGGGCGCGCCGAGGGCCCCGGGGCCGAGCGCTTCCCCCTCTCGGGCCCGAATGGTGCGGCCCGCTCCTCAGCGGCGGCCCCGCCCGCGGCAGCTTTGCGAAAGTCGGGGAGTTGGCGAGTTGGGCGCTGAGTGGTGCGGGCTGGGCGAAGGTGCGTGTTCGCGCGCTGGGACGCGCGGGAGACCCCCAGGCTGTGCCCGCAAGCTCTGCCCCGTACTCCCCCGAGAATGTGAGAGCTCCCTGGGCGGGGGGTGGGGGGGGTGCAAACAGTGCTGGAGCCCTGCGGGATGCTCGGGGCTGTGGCTGCCCACCCCCCTTGGCTCCGCTCTGAGGACCAACTTTGTTCCGGGGACTCAGTAGTCCCAGGCGCGAAATGGAGCCGCAGCTGTGCTCGACGCGCGCGGTTCTGCGGCCAGGCCCTGGCTTTCTTCCTCTCGGAGCTCCCGGCGTTAGTTGTGAACGCCCTCTGTAAACTGTGGAGTGCTGCTCCCGCCCGCCCGCCGTCTGTTGTCCCTGCAGAGCCGTGGGAGAGGGCCTCCCTACAGGAGGTTTTCTCACTCAAGGCCAACCTCCTTGGAGTTGGAATGCCCTCCGGTCCCACGAATCCTTCTGGTTGCTTAGCTCACGGAACCCTGGCTCGAAAACTTGTCGATTGCTATCTCCCGTTCAGCTACTCAGCTGACCATTCGTGAGTGCCTACTGCGTTCCAGACGCTGCGCCAGGCACCGTTATGAAATGAAAACAGACTCGTGCTCTGGGAGCTGGGAGCTGAAACGGTGAACGCATAATCGCATTAGACAAGGGAGTGTGTCCATAGCCGTGATGGGGGCTCTGAGGAAGTCGGGGCCGCCTGGGCCCTGGGAAGGGCTGCGGAGCCGACTCCGACGGTGATGCCCGTGGCTCCTCTGTGCTCTCCACTTAATTGCTTCGTCTCTAACCGCGAGGGATGAAGCGCCTCTCCGTGCATTCGTCTTTCCCGCCCTCGCCTGTTGCCTTTTGATTCTCCGCGTCTCCAACCCAACCGCTGACCCACATGCCTTGCGGTCTCCAGCCTTGGACCGCCGATCTCCCGTTGCATCCAGCTCGAGGCCAGCGATGGGGATTCAGTTGCCTGAAATCATACTTGGATCTGGACATCTGCTCCAAAACCTTCAAACCTCCCATCACTTAGCCTCTGGAGTTCACACTTCTTGCGATGACCTGCGGGGACTGATCAAACATGATCTCCTCTGCCCTGCCTGTTGCTGGCTGTTTTCCTTTATGTGCTGTTGACCATGAAGTTCCTTCCACCCTGAAAGCCCTCTCCTCTTCCCCATCTATGTTGGTGGAATTCTTTTTCGAAAAAATTTTTAATGTTTATTTATTTTTGAGGAGGGGGAGGGACAAAGAGAGAGGGAGACACAGAATCCCAGGCAGGTTTCAGGCTCTGAGCTGTCAGCACAAAGCCTGTGACGAGGCTTGAACTCCCAAATGGTGAGATCATGACCTGAGCCAAAATTGGAGGCCTAACTGCCTGAGCCTCCCAGGTGCCCCTATGTTGGTAGAATTCTTGTTCCTCCATGTCTAGCTCAACTACTGCCTCCTCCATGAATTCCTCCACATCTCCTCAGAGGCCTGCAGTCTTTCTTTGAATTTCTGTCACAGTAATGCTTACCTTTTATTAAGGGCTTACTCTGTGCCAGGCACCATGTTAAACCTTTGACACACATTACCTCTTTTAATGCTCACAGTTAGCTACCCTGTGAAATAAGTGCTTTTCTTACCCTCCTTTGCAAATGAGACTCAAAGAAAGCGGCTACCAGAATGGGGCTGGGATAACAAAGGGTGGATAACATCACCCCTCCGCTCAGATCCTCCAGTGGTTTCCCATCTCCTACCGGACTCCTATAAGAAACTACAAGATCCTCAAGGCTATCAATAAATAGCCCTCATCTTTTCTTTCTTCATTGTGCCCAGCCCATTTGCCTTCTTGCTGTTCATTAGAGCACACGAGGTCCTTTCTTGCCTCCTGACCTTTGCCACTTGCTATTTTATTTTTAATGTTTTATTTATTTCTAGGAGAGAGAGAGAGAGAGACAGCGTGAGCAGGGGAGGGTCAGAGAGAGAGGGAGTGACAGACTCTGAAACAGTCTCCAGGCTCTGAGCTGGCAGTCAGCACAGAGCCCGATGCGGGGCTCAAACCCACGAACCACGAGATCATGACCTAAGCGAAAGTCGGACGCTTAACCAACTAAGCCACCCAGGCACCCTGCCACTTGCTATTAAATCTCTGCCCAGAAGATCCACTCTTCTATCCCTAGATCTTAGCTCTATACCTTAAAAAATGTCTTTTGGGGAGCACGTGTGTGCCTCGGTTAAGAGTCTAACTCTTGATCTCAGCTCAGGTCATTCATGATCTCGTGGTTTGTGGGTTTGAGCCCCACTATGGGCTCTGTGCTGATAGCTCGGAACCTGCTTGGGATTCTGTCTCTCCCTCTCTCTGCCCCTCCCCTGCTCGCTCTCTCTGTGTCTCTGTCAAAATAAATAAAAATTTAAAAAATGTTCTTAAAATTATTTTAGTGGTAAGTTTTATGTATAAGTTTTATATTATGTATAAAACTTACCATTTCAACCATTCAGTGGCATTAAGTACATTCACATTGTTGTACAATTATCACCATCCATCTCCAGAACTTTTTCATCATCTCAGACTGAAACTCTGTACCCATTAAACACTAACACCCGATTTCCCTTCCTCTCACCCCCTGGTAACAACGACCATTCTCCTTTCTGTCTTTATGAGTTTAACTATATACTTTATACAAGTGGAATCATGCAATGATTGTCCTTTCATATTTGGCTTATTTTACGTAGCATAATGTTTTCAATGTCCATCCATGTTGTGGCATGTATCAGAATTTCATCACTTTTGAAGATACAGTAATATTCCATTGTATGTATATACCACACTTTGTCTATTCATCCACAAATGAAAGTTTGCATTATTTCCACCTTTTGGCTATCCTTAACAATACTGCTATGAACAGCCCTATGTTTTTTATATATGGCAGTTGATAACACAGTATTTATGTAATTGAATTTCCATGTCTCTGAAAAAAATTCTTAGAGGTGAAGATAATGTTGCAAAATTCTTTTATGTGCCTTTACAGCAGAAGCACAATGCTAGAAACAGAGTAGCAAGAGTGATCTTTTTACAAACATGAAGCCCACTTTGCTCCTGGGAGCTTGCCTGGGACTTCCCATTTGTTAGAATAATCTCTGAGAATCCTTACCACAGTTCATGAGGCCCTACCTGATCTGACCCGATTTCTATACTTTGTTCTCTCTCTGCCCTTCCAGTCACACTGGTCTTCTGGCTGTATTCCTCAAATGCACCAAGTTGATGATGGTCTCTGGGCCTTTGCAAATTTGCTGTGCCATTGTCTAGAAATCTCTTCCTCTAAACCTTTGGTTGGTTCTCTCAGGAACCAGACCAAATGTTCTGCCTTGGAGAGAGCCTCCCTGTCCAGCTGATCTAAAATATCAAACAGCACTCCATGTCCATTTGCTTTATTTTTCTTTAGAACAGATATCATTTTTGGTTTCCTCCTCTAGAATATGAGCTCCAACCAAAGAGGAACTTTGGAACTAGATAGATAGATAGATAGATAGATAGATAGATAGATAGATAGATAGATGATAGATAGATAGATAGATAGATAGATAGATAGATAGATATAAATTTGTCCTTTACAGTATGCCCTGCCTCTGCTGGCACATACTTCACTTTTTTGGGGAGTTGGGAAACTGGTACTCCTTCTAAGCAGAGGTATCTGAAAAAAGAGTACCCCCTTTTCCCTGAGCCAAAGCAGCAGGAGCCGAGCCAGGGCGCATGAATTTCAGCTATACTTGTGCTCAGACCTCACAAAACTAAGCTGTTCCCAGGCCTGGAACACAATAGGTGCTCAATAATGACATGGTGAGTGAAGTATAGCAGCTGAGGTCATGTACTGGAAAATCTTCAGTGTCTCTCCTCCCCACTCCTTCTTCCAGCTCCCTAAAGGAGTCTGTACAAAACTGGATTTGAGCTTTTTCCTGTGTCTTACTGAGTGACTTGTTGATCAAAGCGGCACACCAGCTCGGTCAGCCTTCAATGGAAACTCTAACCCATGAACCCAGCTTTAATCCCAGGCCTCTTTGATCACCCTCTACAATGTGGGATGCTGAGGGGAACTCCTGGGGCTTTATCCCACTCACCAAGATGATACCATTTGAGACATGTGGGCAGCCTATTAGCTCTGGCTGTTTTTCTGGGAAATCTGATCTGGTCACTGGCTGAAATTGAACAAGATACATTACTCTCAGACCGACCTATCTAAGGCCCATTATGGGCATTAAATGAGATAATGTGCATAAAGGGCTGACTCCGGATGCTGGTGTGATAAAACTAGTAACTGGCTGAAGTAAAAGTCCAGCACCACTAGGAACACTGAGGGAGGGATGAACAGGATTTCACCTGCATGGCAGGAACCTTCACCAGTGGCCTGGGCCTCTCCAATCTCATCTCCTATCTGTCACTCACTCCAAACCAGCCACGCCCACCTTCATCCTGGTTCTGATCCTACTCCACTCAATTCAGCCCCAAGGCCTTTGAATTAGCCCCTGTCTCCGCAGGAACACTGATTCCCTGATCTTCATCCATTGTTTCCACCCTCTCATCCTTCAGATCTTAGGTAAAGTCCCTTCCTCACTGAGGCCCTCCCTGACCACCCACCTGAAGTACCCTTTGCATACTTTACATCTTGTTACTTTTTCTTCATAGTGCATATCCCTCTCAACCACAATCTTTTTTATTCGCTTATTTACTTGTTTATTATTGAGCTCCTCTGGATAGAATGTCAGCTGCATGGAGCAGAGAACTCGTCTGCTCATTCCCTGCTATATCCCCAAATCCTGCAACAACGCACACACAGAAAGGACTTAATACTAACATTTGATGAATGGTGAGTTATCTCCTCTCTTCCCCCATCTTCTCATCTTCTTTCCTTCCTCCCTTCCTTTTCTCCTTTGCCTTCTCCTTCTTCTTCTTTTTTTTTTTTTTTGTTTATTTATTTTGAGAGAGCCTGTGTACATGCACATGAGCAGGGGAAGGGTAAAGAGAGAGGGAGAGAGAAAATCCCAAGCAGGCTCAGCACTGTCAGAGCCTGATGCGGGGCTCCACCTCATGAACTGTGAGATTGTGACCTGAGCCAAAATCGGAAGTCCAGCGCTTAACCAACTGAGCCACCCTGGCATCCCTCTTCTTTTTTTCAATGAGCTGCTTGTTCTCTTGTTTACTTTTCAGTTTTCCATCCTGTCAGCAGCCACAGGCAGATCTTTCGGGATCCCCTGAGACCTACTTCAGCAAGAAGGGTCACCCAGAAGAGAAATGATAGAGGCAGGCCCTCATTCTTCCTGTTGAATATATGAAAAACTTTTTTACTAGAGGTCTTCACCTTGGCTTTCTTAGGGTCCCTTGTTGCTGACCCCATTTGTCCAGGGTTGTCCCCTCAGGCCAGTCTGGTCTAGGCCTGAGTTGAGGGAGTGTGAAAATGGAACAGAGCAGCAAGCCAGGAGATGTTAGTCTGCAAGTCAGTGTACCTCAAACACTCTTTAACCTTGGCCAAGTCCCTTAGATGTCCTGAATCTCAGTTTCCGCATCTGTGAAATGGGGATAATCATGACTCTTTAATGATATAATTTCCAAGCTGGCAAGACAGAAGTCTGCTTGACCCTAAGCAAAACCTAAGAAGCTCTGTGTGTTGGACTTCTGTGCCTTCTTGCTCTTTCTCTCCTTGGAGATCATCAAGATCAGTGTATGCTCTTGAAGCAGCCTGCCTACCTTTCTTTATGGACTAAGCTCTCCAGTTGTGTGGCTTTCTTAGTCACAACGTTTATGGCTCCTGGGTGATTGTTTGATATCTGTCTCCTCCACTGGACTGTAAGCCCTTGAAGGACAGGAATGTTGTTTGTTTGTTTGTTTGTTTGTTTTGCTCCCCGGGATACTCTCATTGTCTAGTATAGTGCCTGGCCCAAAATAGTTCTCAGCAAACACTTGGAAAATGAATGAATGAATCAATTATCAATCAAACAATCAGCTCTTTAAAACCTGCACTCAGGAAACTCATTAACACAGGTGTCAATGACCCAAATTGCTATCTCTATCAGGTTGATCATTTAACAAGGCTCAAACTTCTAATATAGAGGAAGAGAACAAAAGTCCTGGAGCTGAAATTTCTCCAGCTGGCTCCCAGCCTGGATCAGTCCAGACTTTGCTCTTAACTTCCTGTGTGGCTCAGACAGGCTACTTAAATTCTCCGAGCATCAGGCTTATTATGTATGGGCCCACGAATGGATGTGATAGCGGGAATTAAAGAGGTCTAGACAAATATAGAATATGGTTGCACTAAATACAGCAGTCGAACCAGATGCTCTTTGGGTTCTTTTAAAATTCTAAAATTCGGGGACTCAATCTTGCAAGGTAGAGTGGGAAAAGGGAGCCAGACACGGAACACCAACTCAGGTGGTTTAGTCCAGAGTGTGCATTTAGTGGCATTTCAGCTCTAGTTTGAATAAAAAGAAAGAGTTTGCAGGATGCCTATTTGAAATGACCTCTAGACAGAAAATTGTCTGTCTCTCTCTTGGAGTCTACTTTGTCATTTCCACGATGAGATGCCAATTAAACCAGTCCTGCCAACCATAAAGGAATGTCACTGAATCAAGGCAGCAGATGTGGAAGGGGCTTCAAGTAGGATATATTTTGCAAGAGCAAACAGAGAACGCCATAAATCTCAAAAAGCAAATCTTCTACGTCATTAGGTGGGCACATCTCAAACAGAGCCTTAGTCAGGAGTGTCAGATGCAAATATCAGGTGTATAGGGAGTCATCTACCTCCTGGCACTGCCCCTAAAATAAACACTAGGGCTTGGGAAATGAGAGCACTTCCTGTTCAATTATTTTTCATTTTTGTGTAAAAGGAAAACATTGTATAAAAACACAAATGGAGGGCGTCCGACTTTCGCTTAGGTCATGATCTCGCGGTTCGTGGGTTCGAGCCCCGCATCAGGCTCTGTGCTGACTGCCAGCTCAGAGCCTGGAGCCTGTTTGAGTCTGTGACTACCTCTCTCTCTGACCCTCCCCTGCTCATGCTGTCTCTCTCTCTCTCTCTCTCTCCTAGAAATAAATAAAACATTTAAAAAAAAGAAAAAAAAAAAAAAACACAAATGGAGGGGTGGTGGGGTGCAGGAGAAAGGAGCTTCTTAGGAGTCTGAGACATTGGAGAAGTGGCTCCCATCTGTGCACACCTCTCTTGAGTACTTACTCTATGACCTAGTGGCCTCAACCTTGGCGATACATAGAATCACCAGGGGACCTTTGAAAACTCCAGATGCCCACCCTGCAGCCCAGACAAATTAAGTCAGAACCTCTGGGGGGTAGGATTCAGCCATCCCCAGGTGATTCCAATCTGCAGTCCGGTTTGAAAGAGCCACTGCTCAAAGGCTTTCATGGCTCTAAAACCCTCCTAGGGTTTCTTTTTGTCTAAGTAGCAGGTCATCTGACGTTCCACTAGGTGGCACCTTCCAGCAAACTTCAGTGGGTCCAGAGAGGTCTCTTGTAGGTCTAACAGCAAAGAAAGAAATCAGAGAACAATCCTTGGTGGTCTTTCCTGGCCACAGATGAGGATGGGTATCTGCCCTGGATCTGCTGATGAGAGGACTGGATTTGCTGGTAAACAACTTTGTGGTGAGTGTTGGAACCACAGAATATGATGATGCATCCCTGCTAGGAAACAGGTCGAGAGAGACGACAGCTTTATCCCTTAGGGCTGGGCTCACCATTCTCCAGTGAACTCTGGTGTCTCACCCCCAGTACGTCCAGCAACAAGAAAATCTCGCCAGAAGTCTTCAACGAGCCTCGTTATAGGCAGTATCAAACATCTGTTGTTTTTATCTGGTCAGTTAACACCACTCCGATTTTCCTTGGGGATTTACTTTCCTCCATCTCAGCTAGAAGGTTAGACCAGAGCTGACGCCATAGTTTCTGGTTTAGCCAATCAGAGCACACTGTAGTGATTGGTCCAAGGATGGATACCTGATTTAGCTAAGGCTTTCTGTGGTTCTTATGCAGAGGCTATCAGGAAGTAGTGGCCACTTCCAGCTTGGATTGCTGTGAGGACTGGCTTTAGGCCCCACCGTGAGGAATGTACTACTTAACGTCTTACTTGGGCTCCTCCCGAGCTTCTTCCTGACCCAGAGCCGGCTACATATATCAATGGGCTCCCTGCTTACTGGTTCCCTTTGGGGCTAGAGCTTGAGAGCCAGGGCAGGATTTCAGAAGGAGAGAGAAGAACCAAGTCAGATGTTTCTTTCCCCAGCTTCCTTATTGGGACATAAGGGCTGGATGTGTCTGCACTAAAGGCCACACAGCTCTGGTCAGACGGGCCTTCCTCCCTGGATTCAGTCAACTTCGCCTCACCCTTCAGGCCTAAGGCTGGACGGCACTTACTGTTTCTTGCCCCAGGGTACTGCCCTCTCCCTCGTGATTCTCCTGTTCTATTGTCCTCTCATTAAACTCTCCTCACGTTGCATAGTGTGCAAGAGCCAGACACCCTGACTGAATCAGGTGGAGAAGCTTCCTGAGAACCCAAGAACAACACCAACAGAGAGGAAAAGTGGAGCAGAGACATCACCCAGTTACCCAAGCCAGCCCTTGACGTCATCCTTGCAGCCACTCCAGCTCACCTCCCACATTCAAACAATTACCTAATAATGCTGATTTTATTGCCTAATAAATCTTAAATTTATCCCTTCCCCTCTAGGCCTACAATATGAGACATATCTCAGGTCCCTGCAAGAAGGATCCCTGATCAGAACCCTGCTACCTCAAATGGCCAAATTCCCTGTCTTGTGAACCAGCTTCCATCCTCATCTATGGGCTGGCCCTTGGCCTAGGATTTGCCCCACCTGGCTAGAAAGGATGAGTGGATCCACTCAGATTCTGTCTCAGAAATTGGGATCAAGTGCCACAAAGGGAAGAAGGCAGCTGCTGCTGCTGGTCCCCGAAGGTGGAAGTTCAGGTGACATCAGGGTGGAGATGATCTTGGGCCACACACAAGGAGAAGGCACAGGAAAGCAAAAACCTCGGAGGCACGCCGGAAATACGTCAGTCAAATGAAGACAATAGAGCAAGAGTGCAAGGAACAGAGGTACTGAGAGAGAAAAGTATGCATGAGAACCTTGCTCAGGGTTTTCTAGCTCCAGTGCAGGCTTCTGGGATCCAGCCTGCATCCCCGCCCTGGGGCTTCTGCAAGGTTTCCTGCTGTATTCTCTTTCCCTCAAGTTGCAAGTGAGTTTCAGACCCTTCTGATCACAGGAGGCCTGGCCTTGGTACCCTAATCTCAAAGTCCAGGTTAAAGCTTTTATCACCGCTCACGTGAACTGTTGCTCACGAGAGTTGTAGTCTCGTAACTCTGCTACCACTTTGGCCCCGCATCCCTTAACCATCGCCGTCCCCACTGCAGTGACCATTCCGGTGTGCAAACTTGCCACGTGTCTTCCCAACGGCAGTCTCCTCACTGTCTTCACCATTGAGTTCCCGCTGCTGGCCTTGCATTTCGTGCGAAACTGCCAGTAGTTCCTTAACCTTACTTAACCATGTTGTCTCTCACCGCCATGGCCTTGCTCATGCTGGTCCCCCTTCTAGGACTACCCTTCACAGCCTTCTGTGGATGAATTCTTACTTAGACGTCATCTTCTCCTCCTCACTTATTCACTGACTCCTTTTTCCTCCCACCCAGTGGAGCCAAGAGCCCCTTTCTCTTTCGCCCATAGGACTTGTGTAGTTTCTGCTTTACTATTTACATGTTAATAAAGATGAGGATGAGGATGATGTTAGCTAATAATTATGGAGCTCTTATTACATAGCAAACTCTAAGCTAGCATTTTACAAACATTATTTCTCTTAACCCTCCTCTCTTAATCCCCCACCAAAACACTATGAGGTAAGTTCTGTTACTATTCCTATTTTCCTGAAGAGAAACCTGAAGCAGAGAGGTGAAATGACTTACCCAAAGTCACACAGGTAGGAATCAGTAGACTTAGTTAGGCCTATTGTTCATCTCTTCCTTTGGAAAAAAAAAAAAATAGTAGCTTCTGGGCACCTGGTTGGCTCAGTCAGTTAGGCATGTGACTCTTGATCTCTCTTCAGGTCATGATTTCGCGGTTTGTGAGATCAAGCCCTGCTTTGGGCTCTGGGCTGACAGTGCAGACTCTGCTTGGGATTCTCTCTCTCTTTCTCTGCCTCTCCTCCCTGTCCTCCCATTTGCATGTGCATGCTGTATCTTTCTCACAATAAATACAGAAACTTAAAAATTATTTTAAAAAATAGCAACTTTATTGAGGTATAATTCACATGTCCTACAATTCACTCACCCACTTAAAGTGTACAGTTCAATGGTTTGGGGTATATTCATAGAGTTGTGTGCAACCACCACCACAATTTTATTTTATTTTATTTTATTTTATTTTATGTATTAAAACAATTTTTAATGCGTATTTATGTTTGAAACAGGGAGACAGAGAGAAACAGAGCATGAGTGGGGGAGGGGCAGAGAGAGAGAGAGAGAGAGAGACACAGGATCTGAAGCAGGCTCCCAGACTTTGAGCTGTCAGCACAGAGCCCCACATGGGGCTCGAACTCATGAACCACGAGATCATGACCTAGGCTGAAGTCAGCCACTTAACTGACTAAAGCCACCCAGGCGCCCCACCACCACAATTTTAGAACATTTTCAGCACCCCCAAAAGAAACTCATAGTCATTAATTGCTCATTTCTTGATGCTCTGCTTAGCAGTTAGCCTGGGACCAGCATAGAGCATGTTCTCAACCAGCACTTGTTGAAAACTGGATGGTTACCCCAAGTTAGAGGACAGTGCAAGGTGGGAGACAGCCTCTTTGTGCAACGCTCTTTGCATCTAACATCAAACAAAGATTTGCCTGATTCTTCTGTTTATTGATTTTATGTTGATTCTCTAAGTACAGCCACCACTTATTATCTCTTACGTGCCAAACCATACACTGAGTGACGTGTAGATGTTACCTTATCAATGCTCACAAGAACACCTAGAAGTAGCTATTTTTTGCATCCATGATACAGATGAAGAAACTGAGGCTCAGAGATTTCATTAATTTGTCTAATGTCGTACAACTTATAATCACCATCATCTTAACGTTAAGTACATGGCGAGTGCATGTAACTGAACACTTAACCATGTCTAGGCATTATGCTAAGTTCTTTATGTGCAACACCTATTTATCCATTTTAGCCATTCATGCAACAGATATTAAGAACCTACCCCATACCAGGCCCTACGGTGAGTCCTAGGAATTCAGTGGTGGGCAAACAGATAAATTCACAGTCTCACAGGGCTCACGGTATGGTCGCAGAAAAGGTGTTCTAAAAAGGAACACACAAATAACAATTGTTTCAGGTGGGAGGAAGGAAGGTCCTCACAGCTGTTAGATGCAGATCTGGCATTAGAACCCCAAACTGTTGAAATCCAAGTCCAAGAAATTCTAAGACTCATTCTGTCAAGTTACACCATTGTGACTCCCTTTGGCTGATCCAAGGAGACCTCGGGTTTGCTTGCCCTGTAGGAGGTCTGCCACTTCCTGTGGGAGGCCTTAACACACAACACAACAAAAGCTCAAACACACACACTCACACACACACACACTCGGAGGACACATACTTCCAACTGCAGAGGGCTAGGAGAGAAGCAATGCAGTGCACCTTGCAAATACCTTCTTTCCTCAGCTGGGGGACTCAAATTTGAAGAGCATTTTTCTATTCACGGTGTTGTGCTTTGCTTTTATCATGTAAATGGTTCTGAAGATCACTCCATTTAAATACAAAGAGACTGTCCCATTCTGCTTTCCAGTTGCGGAAGTACTCCATGGTGTGAATAAATCAGGGTTCAAACAGTCCCCTGCAATAGACATTTAGAGTTGTTTGCATTTGAGGCTAGTAAAGTAATGCCTTAATGAATAATCGGGTGTATGTCTTGTTTGTTAACATGGAGGTGAATCTTCAGGGGAAATTCTTGGAGGTAGGATTGGCTGGATCAAACGGTACCCACTCCTTTCGTTTTAAAAGATACTGCCTAGTTCCCTACCAACAAGGGTCGAATCCTTTTGCACTCCTACTAACAATGTATGAGAGTGCCTGACTCCTTCACATCCCAGACCCACGCAATATTTTTTTAAGCACGCATTTGATATAAAAACCTATACTCCCAGTTTCTCTTAAAAATTGCAAGATCTGGCAAACACTGGTTCTGCTTTCCTGCACAGCCATGACAAGCTGGGGCTGGGTCACTGAGGCCAAGTTGTCACCCACCTTGTGGGTCTTGGAAGTTTCAGCTCCTGATCTGATCCAGACCCTTTATTATGAAGATGAGGAGACTCCAGAAATTCATAGAGGAGAGTGATTGGGGAACTAGAATCCAGGTCTCCTACTTCCCAGTCCACTGTACCATCCGCCTCCAGAGTAAGCCCAAGAGGGAGGAGACAGACGTGAGACAGGGTAAGTATATAAAAGCACTGTCAATTTGGTGTTAAAATTGGAATTGTTTTTTTAGCATTTACTTTACTCAGTAAATATATCACACTACCTTGTAGTTGATTAAACTGTGACTAATCCACACAGAGGAGAGTGACAAATTGGTTTCTATTTCTTCTGAGCAACCAACAAGAGGGCTGATGCCACAGCAGAAAGATTCAGTTACTCATTCATTCCCTTGTTCGTGAACACAAATTGTGTGCCAGCCTCTGATCCAGGCGCTGGGGGTTCAACGATCACTAACAGGCATTTAAACACTGAACAAACAAGTATGCAAAACCTTAATAGAACACTAGAAGTGTTTTACCCAAGGACCGCACAGGCTGCCTCCAGAGCCCAGAGGAGGGATTATAATTCTGCTGGGGGACATATAGGAGAGGTCACAGAAGAGGTCTTATCTGGGCGGATCCTGAAGGATGTGTAGGAGTCTGCTAGGAGAATGAAGGGTTGTAGGAGTTTGTTTTGTTTTGTTTTGACCACATCCTGGGGTTCATTGTCTTGTTGCTTCCAAGAATGAAGAGGTGGACATAGAATGAGCAGCAGGCAAAAGTTTATTAGAGAGAATAATGCTATACCCAGATCAAGGTCTCCCCAAAATTCCAAGACCACCAAGGAGTCCGAGTCACATATGCAAAAGCAAAGGGCGTTTATTCCGGCTTAAGCTCGGGGTCCCAGACCTCACCAACGCAGTGGATCGTGCTGAGAGCCCCGAACAATGGAGGAGTAGAGTTTTTATCACAGGGTGGGGAAAGGGGTGGTGGGCGGAGACTACAATGTGATAGGACAGGGTGACGGCAGAGGTTGATGGGGCGCTGAGGGATTGGTGAGTTTAAAACTAAGCGGGCCAGAAAAGTGGCAGGAACCTCCGGTACTTTCCCAACCTCCGGTGATTGGTTCGGGCGGGGGAAGGGCGGTTGCTTAAGCCTGCTGAGTCATGCCTCAGAAACTTGGGCCTTTTAATTTCTGGGGCCTTCTGAAGCCTGTCATGGCGCTGGTTTGGTTCTTCAAATAATCTGAAAGTAAGAATAGTATGAAAGTTCTCTTTGCAGAGAGGGGGCATTCGAAAGTGAATGCCCACAACTATAGGCAAGGGCCCTTGTTTTTCCTGGTCAGCCCTCCCTTCCGTTCGCCCTTGTTTCTTCTCAGGTCCTGCCCTTATTGGTTTGACAGCTCTAGGTGCTGGGTTGCCCATTACTGATTGGCTCCAGGGCATTGTGTGAGGGGTGGTCCCTGGCCATATCATTCCTTGTGGGTCCTACTTCTACATCTATTACTTATTTTTAGTTAGGTCTTTGGTCAAATTCCTGAGGGAAACCTGAGGGGGAGTAGGTGGTGTCTGTTACATTATTTAAAGGAACTTTATGCCCGAGGGGGTTTGCTGTGGTCAGACACTCCCAGCATTGTTCCAAAATACTGTTTTGTCCCACTCCGGGACCTCAGGTCCTGACCTTTCCCTGTCTGTCTACTGAAGCCTCTCTTTTCCTGTCACAAAGGGACACGGGAAAGAATTTCAGAATGTGGGACTGTGTTTGGAGACAGGGTCTCTAATGAGGCAATTAAGTTACAGTGAGTCGGGGGGGCCCGAGCCCGACTGGAAGGGTGACCTTCTAAGAAGAGGAACACGGAGAGACATCAGGAATGCACTCACAGAGGAAAGACCACATGAGGACACATCAGTAAGGTGGCCGTCTGCAAGCCAAGGCGAGAGGCCTCGGAAGACACCAAACGTACCGACGGCTTGATCTTAGACATCCAGCTTCCAGAACTGTGAGAAAATAATTTGCTGTGTTCAAACTACCTAATCTGTGGTATTTTGTTAGGGCAACCCTAACAAACTAATACAGACACCAAACCTATGAGAGCAGTTGAGAGTGGGTGACCATCAAGACCAATGAAAAGAAAGGGAACAAGGAGCGGTGGGGAAACTGAGGATGAAAATGGAGCATTCAGCCAGAAAAGTTCAGTCAACCTCTATAGTGATTACCCAATTGTAGATATATATTTTAAGATTTTATTTTTGGCAATGTGATATGTGCATATGGTTACAAAATTAAATAATTCAGAGAATTTATAATAAAAAGCATGTCCTATTTCCCAGAGAGCAACGGGCTTTGGCTGAAACAGAGTTGTCATGTGCTGAGCTCTGTGCTAAACCTTTTCTGTCCGTTGTTTCCATGAGTGCTCACCACAACCCCATGAGGTAGCTACTATTATTATGCCCATTGTACAGGTGGGAAAACTAAGGCATAGAGAAAATAAGTCCAAGTTCCTACACAGCCTTGGTAAGCAATAGAAATAGAAAGCAACTCAGGTCTGACTCCAGACACCTAAATACTCTTACCCGTCATACTCTGGTTGTTCCTATCAAAGCCTTATTACCTGTGCTCTTGATTTATCAACTCTGGACATTATCTATTGACCTCTTAGTATGATTAATGAGGATTTAGCTCACTTAATCCTCCTGCCTTCTGCCTTCCAATTTTAGATAGATACACTGCAACATTTAGCTCTGATGTGGGTACCTTTGAGGCTTTAAGTGATACACATAAACCCCAGTTCCTTGCTTGTACTCTACAAACATTTGTTAATTGGTTGTGAGTTGGGTGATGGAAAGGCCATCCCAAATGTTCTTATCCATCCTCATCCACCATAACACTTAACTCTGTAATGGGCACCCCGCAGGTGCTTGATAAATATCTGGGCAATAGAAATAAATGCAGAGAAACTTAACAGCACCAAAGGTGGGAGATGACCAAGAAATCTCAGCCAGGTGAAGGGCATGATAATTGCAGCCTGCAATGTCAGACTGACTTCTTTGGAGACACAGCCTCCCGCTGAGGAGGGAACAAGGAGCTATAAAATGGAAATTGAAGGAGAATCGCTTCAGAGCAGCTGTCAGGAAGCACTTCCTCCCAGCTGAGACAGCAGATGACCTCGCTGCAAGGTTGTCTGGGCTCACACACCTGGGCATATCCTGCCAACCTAAGGAAGGCCACCAGGGAACTCCATTCAGCCCCCCAGCCGTCTCCCTGTAGTGGGAAATGAGGGGTATTCCGCCAGCATCGGTTCCACAGTGGGCTTTCGGAAAGGGGTGCCAGGGGCAGCTCCCTGGGAAGGCCTCTCCCACAGACTGGAGGATCTGGGCCCTCATACCTGTGAAGAACCCAATTACATGAAGATGAAGGCCATCTGCATAGGATTTTTGTTCATGGTACCCTTCTGCCTGTAACATCCTCCCCACTTTCAGCCTAGCTAATTCTTACTTATCTTTGTACTCCTGGTCAGATGACTATCTCCGAAAGGAGTTGCAGAGCCCCTGAGGGTGTGTCACATCCCCTATTATATATTCGCTAAGTATTTTTCCCTGTGTTTACATTTATTAGTCATTACTTGTATAAAGTCTCACCCACTAGGGGACTGTCTCTGATTTTCTCTGGTTTTGCTCACCACTGTATCCCTGAATCTAGCATAGCACCCAGCACATAACAGGTGCTCTGTAAACATTTCTTGAATGAATGAATGAATGAATGAATGAAGTGAATGAATGAGTGTGAATTCAATCCCTTTCATCAAATGGTTCATTTATGTGAGGTTTTGCCGCCTCAAAACCCAGCATTGTGGCACCTAAAAAGAAGAGGATGCAGCTTTCAGACCCTGACAGCCCCAGTCCAGACTCATGATTCACCTTCTGAAAATGCAGTGACTGGCATCTCTGATGACTCACAAAGACTCCTGGGGGACGCCCCCCACACGCATTCTTTTCTTCTCTTCGCTCTTGTCTTCCCCATCAATCTGTCAGCAGGCTGGATCTCTTTACCTCCTACTCAGTAGTTCTCAGTCCTGGCTTCAGCTGACTGACCAGGGCAGCCGTTTAAACAGACAGATGCTTGAGTTTCTGATTCAGGGGCTCCAAGGGGGGTCTTGGGCACATGTTTGTTTAAAAAATTCTCTCCAGGTGGATTCGGATGTATGACCCACTCTCTAAATGGATCTCAAAGCTGTCTCCTTCCCTGTAGCCACCTGCCCTAGTCCAAATCTGTCCACTCCCTCTTCCCCCACTGTGGGGAGTGATCTCCTTTTTGGTCTCTCAGGGCTCCAGGCTTGGGGTCCCCAATCCACTCCTGTGAGGCAGCCTGCCAGGGAGATCTTTCTACAACGAAAGCCTCTAGAATGTCACTCTTCTGCATAAACTGTCTCCCTGCATCCCACTGCCTACAGGACAAACCCCAAACTCTTGGAGAGTCTCACAGGCTCTGCTTATTTCTCTAGGCTCACCTCCTTGGTTGACCCTCAGCCACCTCACTCACACTCTGCCCTAACATGTGAGCCATGCTAAGGGCCGGAATGAGCCGGTCCATGTTCTCTCCTTCATCTGAGTCTGTGTACAATGGTTCCCCTCAGCCAGTGTTAAAGAAAAATCTATTCTGACACTTGCTAAACTGATAAGGAAGGCTATTGAGGACCATTGAAATAGGAGTTTTGCAATAAGAGAGAAAGAGAGCTCAACTCTCAATACAACAATGATATATGCAATGAGCATAGTGAGGGCATCAAGGGATGGAAAATTACTAAGAGGGAGTGTCCAGGGTAGGAGGATTTTGCTAAGCTGACCTAACAGGGTTCTTGTTAAAGGCAAAGGGCTAGACATCCAGGATGAGAGATGAGGAATTTGCTCAGATATCAAGGGTCATCAGATCTCCTGGGAGAGGTGATGACCTAGCAGGATTCTTTGCTAAGGCTGGGCTGGGCAGAACAAAGACAGGATGAGTGCTAAGATTGAGGCCCAGGTGAGAAGAAGGCTCAGAGGAGCCCTGCTGAAGTTTGGTCAAGGACAGAGTCTTTGTCACCAGGAACAATTGACTGTGTCCTGCTCTGCATCTGACAATGCCAGCTTCTCCAGTTCCTGTGCAGGCAGAGCTGCCTCTGGGAAGTCTTCCCGGATACTCCCCCGCTGCCAGAGGCCCCTCACCCATCCTGTGTTAACATTTGTCGCCTCCTAGTGTTGTGATCTGTTTCCTTGCCTGCTCCTGACCTTGGTTGTGAGCAATTGGAGGGCAGGCACGCTGTCTTGAATCCAATGCCTAACACAGTGTTCAGCTCTCAATAAATATTTGTTAAATGAATACATATTGATGAACAAGGCTCTTGTAGAATTGCTACTCTGCTCTGAAAGCAGCAATGACTGTATCACCTACATCCGTGGTTCTTTGACTTGGGTGAATATCTGAACCATCAGGAGGGCTTCTTGAACACTCAGTGCTCAGTTCCCCTCTGGAATTTCTGGTTCAGTAGGTTGGATTGGGGCCTAAGAATCTGCACGTCTAACAACACGTGAAACAGATCCACATGGCACTTTGATAATCACGGACATGCAGGATTGCAGTGGATATCATCCCCAAGGGAGATGCATCATCCTATTTTAAAAATCCAAAGATGATAAGATTTAATAGGCAAATTTCAGGTGAGGTGTGAAGCAGATATGATCTCATGATCTAGGTGACCTCCTTCTCTGCCTGAAGTACAAGATTCTCTTTCTCCCTGCCTCCCTGTCTCTCTCATTTGCAGCCTGGAGCAATAGCTCAAGACTTCATTGCCTTGCCCCATGCTTCATTTGCTGTGGGAGAGGCTGCCTCTCAGGCCCCACTGCCAGGCCTGAGAGCAGGGACTGCGGGCCCCTGGGTGGCTGAGTGGAATACTAATGCAGGTGGCCCAAGGAGCTGCAGTGCCCTGAGCCCTCTCCCATCTTGGTCCCCGCGATTAGCTGCTGCTGCTGCTGCAAACAGACTGAGAGGTCAGAGAAAGCAGGACAGGGTCCATATCTGAATCAGACAGGGCAGGACAGAGCTCCCCAAAATGCCCTTGGCCTGGCCCAAGGGGGGCCAGTGCGCAGCTGTTTGCTGCACATGGACAGGCTGTGGTGTTCACACATGCATGTGAGGCTTTCGGAGTGTGAGGCAGAGTCACGGGTGGGAAGGGGGCCACGCCAGGAGCTGGGGCTCAGGGCAGTTTTCTCTATGTCCATGTTCCAAGGAGGCAAAGAACTCCCTCAAATTCTAAATTTGAACTTGACCTTCCGGGTCAAAATAAAAGAGTATTTGTCAAGTTAGTAAGACAGAGCACATATACGTGTGTGTGTGTGTGTGTGTGTGTATTTTAGTTTGTCACCTGAATTTGTAACTTCTAACTATTCAGACAGGTGCTGTACTCTTGTTCAAGCCCTGGAGATGTTTGGCATGAGGCTGCCTGCTGGAGTGATCAGGTGAGCAGGACAGCCCCTGAGGGGCTATGTTCTTCCCCAGGGCCAGAATCATGAACTAGAAGCCCCAGGTAGCCCTGCCTCCCTGGGGACAGGCTGGTAATCCTCAAAAGGGGAAGGAGCACTCTCTCTCTTCCTAGGAGATAAGGGTGCACACTGGTTCCACAGTTAAATGACACAATTTCATCAGCTCACTGAGATGAATGAAGAGGCTTGGGCCTCAGGAGGCTTAGAATCTGGGGTTTCCATCAAGCTGTAAGGTGGTCAGGGGTGTGGAGTCAAACCTTCCAAGATGTATTTCCTTGGGCAAGCCACCTCTCTGAACCTCAGTTTCCTTATTTGATAAGTGGAGATCAGTGTAATGCTCGCAGCACACGGAAGTGTTATTATGGCAAAGCCTTTGAACTGGACCTGTACGGGTGAGTATTTCATAAGTGCCAGCTGGTATTTGTGATTTCCTGCTTAGTTCATCCCTACCTGGTGGGGCTTCTCCCCAAGCAGCCCTACCCTCGGCAGAGTTTGACAAATTGGAGAAGGCTGTCCTCCAGGTTTCCTGCTTTCCCTTTGGACAGCCTTTGCTCATAGGTGCCCTTCTAACTCATTTCAGGGACCCACAACTCTCATGGTGCACATCAGGTACCTTTACCAATGCAGGTTCTTAGGCCCCTGCCTCAGGCCTTCTGAGGCCCCAGGTTGGGGTTGGACCCAGGTGTCTGCATTTTAATGAGCTCCGCAGAGAATTCTCATATAAGAGAAAGCTCTTGGAGAAACACTGTGGTTGAGAAAGTGGACTGAAAGCCTGAACCCACAGCAGCTGCGGGAGGCAGATTCATGTTCTATCAGAAGCACTTTTCTAAGAGTCAAAGCTGCCCAAGAATGGAATAAACTGCCTTAAGAAGCAGTGAGCCCCCTGTCAATGGAGGTATGCAAGCAGATGCCAGATAAATACCTGGCAGAGACAAGGAGAACTCCAACCCCAGTGCAGGAGTTGCAGTTCATGGCCATGACAGTCTCTGTGGTTCATCTTCTTTGTCCTCTGCCCTACATCTCAGGAAGAGCTGTCACTCTTCTAACTCCATCGCCATACTCCCAAGATGTCCTAGGGACATCTTGGTTTGAGTCTCATGTTTACGAAAAGAATGAATGTCCTTCTGTCCTGGGACAGAAGGCTGGTGATGAAGATCATTCTAGGCTGCCCCATTCAATTGTGCCACCAGAGGGAACCCCCATCTGGGCCTCTGGGGCAGAGGAGCCCTGCCTTAGGGCTTCTGTACCCCCCCACTTTCCTTCTCCATCCTCACACATAATTTATAAAAGGAGTTGGAAGCAAAGGATGCTGTAGAGTCAGTTTGAGACTGTGCTCAAGAGAGAACTTGGAGCTGCCGCGCCTTGCGGTAACTGTGCCTAACGCCGCATGTAATCACCGCCATGTGTCTCTGTCAAGAACTCCAGTACGCTTCAGTGCGGTCCCTGGAAACTCCCCTGTCAGGACCCTCGGAGCAGAAGACAAATGGACAAGTTAAGGCAGTGATAAATCCTGCTGTCTTTCTGTTGTCAGCCACCCCCTGAAGCAAATCGGCCCAGCAGGGGGCAGAGGGGAGGGCACGCCTGGCAGCAAAGTTCTGGGGGCCTAGGTAGGGGGCGCGGTTGCTCCCCAAGTGCATTCTCTCAAAGCAGGGCCTGGCCAATACTCCGTTTGGAGTGGATGGGTTGAAATGCCAGTTGCTAAGGATCTGAGAAAGTAGGCAGGGAGGACAGTAGTTTTTACCTGCTCATTTCACCACCGAACCACAATGAAAGCCCCACATCCCAGCCTGTCAGGCCCTAGGCTTGCTCTCCCAGATGGCAGAACCCACAAGGTGTCTCCTCACCTGTGTTCCCAAAGCCAGCAGAGGGGCGCCTGGGTGGCTCAGTTGGTTAAGTGTCTGACTCTTGACTTCAGCTCAGGCCATGACCTCACGGTTCCTGAGTTAGAGCCCCGCATAGGGCTCTGTGCTACCAGTGCAGAACCTGCTTGCTATTCTTTCTCCCTCTCTCTCTGTCCCTCCCCAACTTGCTCCGTATCCCTCTCTCTCCAAATAAATAAAAATAAACTTTAAAAATTTTTTAAAAATAAAAGCCAGCAGAAAGGCCCTGCCTCACCCTGAGCTCCACAGCTATCCTTGGACACCTAACTCCCTGAGCATTTCCTCCTTGGATGAGACCTCCTTCCCCTCTTCAAGGGCACTGACTCTGTCTTCAGGCCCCTGCCACTTCTGTACCCTGAATGACAGTTTTAGGAATGGTGGCCACATCATTGAGCACCTACTATGTGCCAGACAGTGCTAGGCGTGCCACATGCATAACCGCAAAATGTTCATAAGCCCAAAATTCTTAGTTCCATTTTGTGGATGGCAATAGTGGGGCACAGTATAGTTAAGCGACTTGTAAAGGTTTAGGTGACTTGAAAATCTGTAATTGTTTGGGTTGGCAAAGACAATAACAGTGAAGAACAATGGCAGCGGATTAGAACCCCTGAATATGAATCAAAGCTCTGGCTCTTCTTCGTTGTCAAGAGGGTTGCTTTTGTCTCTCTCTAAGCCTTGTTTCTCTTTGTGTAAAGTGGAGGTCATCATCGTCATCATCATACCCACTTCTTCGTATTTATGGTGAGCAGAATAATGGTCCTCCAATTCCTAGAACCTGTGAGTATGATACCTGACATGATGTGATTAAGTTAAGGGTTTTGACCTTGGAAGATTATCCTGGATTATCTGGGTGGGTTCAATATAATTACAAGAGTTCTTATAGGAGGGAGGCAGGAGTGTCAGAGAGCACACTCGAGAGATTTAAAGATCTCTCTAACCAGCTAAGGGGCTGGTTTTGAAGTTGGAGGAAGGGGCCATGAGCCAAGAAATACAGGCAGTCTCTAGAAGCTGGAAAAGGCAAGGAAACAATCTCTTCTAAAGCCTCTAGAAGGAATACAGCCTTCTGACCCCTTGATTTTAGCTCAGTGAAGCCTGTGTCAGATTTCTGCCATCCAGAACTGAATTATATGTTTTAAACCACTAAATTTGTGGTAGTTTGTTACCACAGCAACAGGAAACCAATAAAGGATTGGGACTTCAAAAAAATCAGTAGAGGTGCTGGGTGGTTCATTCATTGAGCATCCAACTTCAGCTCAGGTCATGATCTCATGGCTCGTGGGTTCAAGCCCCACATCGGACTCTGTGCTGACAGCTCGGAGCCTGAAGCCTGCTTCTGATTCTGTGTCTCCCTCTCTTTCTGCCCCTCCTTCCTTTGTGCTCTCTCTCTCAAAAATAAATAAACGTTAAAAATTTTTTTTAAATCAGTAAAACACCAAGCACATTGAGTTGATTATACAAAAGTTCACAACAGATGCTACCCCCTGGTTTTACTGTAAGGTTCTTAATATCTTACACAACTTTGTATTCCAAACATAATTTGTTATAACACTTGACACATTGTAGGTGCTTTCAATATTTAGTGGATGAATGATAATTTCATTCACTAAACAAAGGGGAAGGGGCAATCTTGGAAATAGTGGTAAAGACTAGAGGTATGCATATGGAGTCTAACAGGTGATTAAATTTCCCTCAAGTTAAGGCATTGATGGGTCTGGTTCAGACCCTAATTAATGATTTGTCCTCTTATAGAATGACATACTATATAATTAACAGTCTTTACCAAGGACTTTATTAGGTATACCTTGATACAGAGAAGAGTACAGCTCAAGACTTACCTTCTACAAGGAGGTCTTCTGTCACCACTCCAGTACACTATGATAGGTATTTGTCGGAACTCTTGGTTACAGGTGGCAGCAATTCAAGTCAAATGTATCTGAGAAATACATACATACATACATACATACATACATACATACAGTAACCACAAATTTAAAAACCACCTGAATTTGTTGGCTAGCGTAACTAACAGACAAACTCTAGCTGTAGGTCTAACTTCAGGTACTGTTGGATCCAGATGTTTGAATGATGTCGTCAGGATTTGTTCTCATCTCCTCTTCACTTTGCTTTCCTCTGTGTTGACTTCATTTTACGGCATTGTCTGCCCACGTGGTAGAGCCCAGGCTTGGGGTGTTACCAGTTTAGCAATCTCCAGGAAAAGAGCATCTCTTTTACAACAAATGTAGCAAAAGTCTTGGAATGGATTCTGATTGGTCCAACTTTAATTAGATGCCTGTTCCTGAACCAACTACTATAGCCAAGGAGGTGGAACTCCTACCTCATGATTAGACTTGGGTCATGGGCCAAACGGAGATAAGACATTCTCAGGAGAGCCACATGGACTTAGAGTAGGGGAGGAGTGGTCCTCAAATGGAAATAGAGGAAGCGTTACCAGAGAAAGGGAGTGGGCTGGGCAGGCACAAACTACAGAATTTTCTTGCCCCAGATCACTTAGAGAGTAGGATGCAGAAATAGTACTAGAATCCAGCCTCTTGAATCACCCAAAAGTCTGCTTCTTCAGTCAAATGGGCTGCAGTGTGAGGGCTGGATCTGCAAATAAAACTCTCAAGCCTCATGGGATTTCCTGGAAAAATAATGAGGAATATGAGGGTGGAGGGTTGGCAGAAATAGACACTTCCTGTTCATACAAGAGGCTCAGACTCTCAGAATTGGAAGGCCACCAAGTCTGACTTCTCCATTCCCTTCACAACATCCTCTCCAGGTGGCTGGCAGCCTCTGCATGTGTACTGCCAGGGACAGGAAACGCACTCCTAATCTGAGACCGTCATTTTGTGATACCTCTGACCATTAAAAATAAATATTCCTATTTTGAATCCAAGTCTTCTTCCTGTAGCTTCCACCTCCTTACCCTGGGAATCACGGAGAATAAGGCAAATTCCTTTGGAATGACCCAGAATAAAAGTGCACAGAGACTGAGAGTCAGAAGAATATGGTTCTGATGTAGGTTCTCTGCTAGGAGAACAAAGAAAATGTGATGAAATTCAAGCACGAATGTAAAAGTGCTTTATATGTCACCGATCATCACCATCATCATCTTCATCATCATCACCACCACCTGTCAGGCACTTAAAAGTCAGACACTGTTCTGAAGGTATTTCCTAATTTTATTTTTATGATAAACATTTGAGATAAATTCTATTATTATTCCCATTACACAGAGGAGAAAACTGATAGCACTTGAGCTTAGGTCCCATAGTTAATTTAAGTGGCAGAGCTGGGACTGGAAGCCATCTGGCTCAATTACCACGTGTGTCCTTCTCCAACACATCACCTATAAAAACGATGCAACAGTGGGCATTGCTTTAATTGATTGTTTCAGCCTAATGGCTCTTGAATTGGTGGGTACATTTGGCTCTTCAGTCTTTTCTAACGTTGTTGAGTGGTTCTTGGCTTCCCCAGATCTCTTTGTGGGACAGGGGGGTGGCTGAATGTGCCAGAATCAGCCAATAGTCGGCCCTCCAGCCAAGGACAAGTTTCCTGAGGATGATGTTTTCCCAAACAAGTCCTTCCCTCTTCCCTGGTCTAGGGATTAAATAGCCCACAGGCAGCTCTCCAGACAGAGAGAAGAATGAAAGAGAAGGCAGTGCGTATATTACAAGAACATAAAAAGACCAGACTCTGTTTACTCAGATTGGGAAATAGATCCCAGGAACAATGTGTCTGTTCCAGTGTAATTATCTTGCAAGTGGTAGGCATTTTACTCAGCTCCAAAACTCATAAAGAGGCTTCAAAGAGATGGGCACTCTGGGGACTGTTTTATCAAAAGGGACTTAAGAGGTAAGGTTTCTAGATCAAACTCAGCTCTTAATTGAATCAGCAAAACTGAAAAAAAAAATTAAAAAGAGAGTTTTATGAAACAGCAGGAAAACGGTTTGGATATGCAGATTGAAAAGAAAGGGTAGAAACTGACCCAGATACCTGGCAGAATCTCTCCACACTGCTGGCTAGTGGAAGTTCTTGCAGTTATAAACCCCTAGCTTGGGAGAAACATAGAGCTCCCATCTGTTCTATCTTTTTCACTTAATTCACTTACATTTAATTCAACTTATCCATTCATTCATTTTTCAGTAAACAACGACTCAGCGCCTACAGTGTACCAGGGAGTGTTAAGGGCTGGAGATGCAATGGAGAACACAAGGTCCTTCCTTCAAGGAGCCTACCATCCCCAAGTCTGTCCCAGGGTAGAAGGCTCAAGCCCCTACATGCCTTTCTAGCAGGAAGTGTCCTTCCCCAGCATCCCCACCCCCAAGTGCCTCTTGGTTTTTCTGGGACGTCTCATGAGGCTTAATCATTTTGGTAACAGAGTCAACCTTCACATTCCAGTCTATTTGATTTTAGAACTGGATTAGTTTAGAATTCAGGAGGCTGGATTCTAGTTGTTTCTGAGTCCTATTCTGTATGTGATGTTTGGAAAGAAAATTCTATTCATACAGGAAGAAAACTGAGCCTCCTTTCTCGTCTTGTTCCCTAGTCCCCGTGTTATGTTTGAATCTTGGCCTCCTACTCACAAGCTGTGTGCCCCTGAGCATGTTGTCTAACCACTCTGTTCCTTAGTTTTGCTGTATGTAAAATAGGCCCGTGGAAGCTTTTGTTAAGGAAAATGTATGTGAAATGCTTGCAATAGTTCCAGTTATTTAATAACATTCAATAGGGGCGCCTAGGTGGCTCAGTCAGTTGAGCAGCTGACTTCGGCTCAGGTCATGATCTCAAGGTTCATGAGTTCGAGACCCTGTCGGGCTCTGGGCTGACAGCTTGGAGCCTGGAGCCTGCTTCGGATTCTGTGTCTCCCTTTCTCTCTGCCCTCCCCTGCTCACACTCTGTCTCTCAAAAATAAATGTTAAAAAATTTTTTTAAATCATTCAATAGACTTTAACTATTATTTTTAGAGCACTGTGGACCATTTTTTCATAGTATTGATCGCTATTTGTTATTATATATTTAAGTGGCTATTAGATTTACATGTGCCTCCCAATTAGACTGTAAACTCCATAAGGGCTGTTTTATCTACTGCCGTGTTCCCAAAGTTCAATTCAGTAACTGGCATACAATATGAGCTCAATAAATATTTGTTTAATGGGTTAATGAATGAATGAATTTCTCCCCAAATCCATCTCGGCTTGCAGAGTAAAGAATCTGAAGAACTGCCGGAGCATCTGTTCCCAGAGGTTTTCTCAAAGATGCTCTGACAGCTGTTTGTGCTAGAAACCACCATAAAACTCATTTTTAAAAGTGAGAGGGAGAGAATAGTGGTAACGAGGAGATCTATGGCCCCAGCTGGGATCCTAGCCTTGTGACTGCAGCGAGACTCAGGGGAGGGAAGGGGAGAAGGTGGAGAGGTAGATGCAGGGGCTGAAGAAAGGAAGACAGAGGCATTATTTTGAATTAGAGACAGAGAGATACTCAGAAAGAAAGACTCACCGAGGCAGAAAGAGTCATTGAGAAACGTGCACCATGGTTGACAGAGACAAAGGTGGAGTGGGAGAAGGGAAGGAAGGAAGACAAGTGTTTGAACTGGCAGCTAATTCCCCAAATCCTTGAGGGTTTTTGAGAGCTAGAGAGTAATGCAGGTTTCAGCCTTGGCTGGTTGATTTATGACCAGTGAGAGTTGGACTACACTGGAGCTAAGCACATTAGGCAGCTGTGTGGCTTGGAGCTTCTGGAAGCCAAGCCTGGGACTTCCCTGGAGAGCAGGATGGTGAGCAGATCGAAGGGTGAAGGGACTGTCCACTCTAACGGGATATGAACTCCCAGTCAGGGAAATCATGGTACAGAGGACTTAGAAAGACTGTCATCATGCTCACTTCTAATTGGGAGCCACACAAGAAATTTTGACTCAAAAGACTGATCTTTCTTCCTTTCCTCCCTCCCTCCCTCCCCACTTTTCTCCCTTGCTTCCCTCTTCTTCCCTCCCTCTGGTCCTCAATTCCTTCCTTCCTCCCTTTCTCCCTTCTCCTTTCCTTCCTTCCCCCATCACTCCCTCCCCTCTTCCTTTCCTTTCTTCCTGCCTCCCTCCCTTCTCCCTTCCTTCTTTTCTGATTTATTGAGCATTCAGAATGTGCAAGACCACCAGAAATGCAGAGATTAAATAAGACATGATTCTCAACTTTTAAAGACCTCTCAGTGGTGTAGCATAAAGAGAAGAAAAGCAGGGAACAGAATAATAGGTACAGTATGGTACATTTATATAAATACAATTTTTACTTTTTAAAAAAGTTTATTCTTGACAGAGAGAAACACAGAGTATAAGCAGGGGAAAGGCAGAGAGGGAGCGAGACACAGAATCTGAAGCAGGCTTTAGGCTCTGAGCTGTTAGCACAGAGTCTGACACAGGCATCAAACCCACAAACTACGAGATCATGACCTGAGCCAAAGTCAGATGCCCAACCGACTAAGCCATCCAGGTGCCCCATATATAAATTCAAGTTTTAATTTTTATTTGTTCATGATACATGTACTTATAAATATAAACTGAATTAGGCAGAAATAGTGTAAATTTATGACCAACGTTGTTGGGGGATGATGTGGGGAGGAAATGAAAACTGGAGTGGCAAACCAAGGGGGTTTCATCTCTAGATGAGCAATATGTTGCTTATTTTATTTTTAAGAAATTGAAAAAAAATTGACAAATGGTTTTTGAATGGTCATTTTTAGATGGTGGGTATTTGGCTATTTGGTATATGCTGTTCTTCTGAAATTTCCCCGAATTAAAAGCAAAGCTCAAGAAATTGGAAAACTGATCATAATTCAGCAAGACAAGTTGCTGCTTTTATGCTTCTCTTCTTCCACATTAGCCCTGGGAGATACAATCAGCAGGAATGATTGGAGGCTTCTTCTCTCTCCCCCAGTCCATCTACTCTGCAGTCCATATTTTCAGGCATGAATTCCCCAGGATTGAATCAAATAAGCTCCTGCATGCTAAGTATGATAAAATTAAAATAATCCCTTTTCCATGCAATACATGCACCTTCCAGAGTGTTCCAGGAGTCAGGAATGTGATAATTCAGGCCAGAAGGGGGTGGCTTTGGGAGCCAAAGTGACCAGAATCCTTTGAGTATCTGTGGAAAGGAGGCACCAGCCATTTACGGTATCTCTCTTCTAAGAAATCCTAATTTGTAAGCAGGTGATGGTGAAGAGAGCCCAGGCTTGGAGCCAGACAGACTCAGGATAAGAGCCCCTTAGAAGCTGTATGACCTCAGGAAAATTATTAAGTATCTGAACTTGAGTTCCTCATCTGTAAAATGGGGGCAATAATACTTCCCAGAATTGTTGTAATATTTAAATGGATTCATAGAAGTTAAGTGTCCAGCAAGCACAACATAGTACCCAGAAAACAATAGATTCTTTGTACATATTAATCTCTTCTTTCTGAAGGGTAGGTGTTCTTTAGTGTGACATCTGGAATATGGCTCCAAGAGTCAACTTTGTAATTGGCTGCAGTTGCCAGGACTTCCTCTGTCTTAAAAAATCTTCCTTTGTGGAGAAAATAGCATTAGAAGTGGTAAAGATTGTGGAGACACTGAGCTTAAGTTAAGTCCTGGGCCCAGGAGGAGGCAAGATCCCCAGAATCAGAGAACAACAGAGCTGGAAGAGACATTGCCGGTCCTCAGGCCACAAGTTCCCAGACCTCCCCTCACATCACCTGGGAAGGTAGCAAATCATGCAGTCTTGAGTCTCAGATCAGAACAGCTGAGACTGAGACTCAGGAATCTCTTTTTCTGAGAAAGCTCTCCCCAAAATGCAAATTAAAACAATGACATGCTATTTTCAACTCAACAGATGGCAAAACAAAGTTTGACAATGCCAAATGTCAAAGAGAGTGTGGGGAAATATGCACTCTCACCACGGCTGGTGGGTGCAGCCACTTTGGAGGGCAGTTAGAATTGTGTGGGATGGGGGTGCCTGGTTGGCTCGGTCAGTGGAGCAGGTCACTCTTGATCTTAAGGTCATAAGTTTAAGCCCCATGTTGGGTGTGGAGCCTACTAAAAATTTAAAAAAATTATAAATGCTTATTTGTTATTTTTGATAAAGAGGGAACACACATGCACATGAGGGGGGAGGAGCAGAAAGGTAGGGGGACCGAGGATCTGAAGTGGGCTCTGTGCTGATAGCAGTGAGCCCAGTGGGGGGCTCGAACTCATGAACTGTGAGATCATGACCTGAGCTGAAGTTGGACACTCAACCGACTGAACCACCCAGGTGCCCCCGCTATTTTAAAAACCTTGGTTTTAGCTCAGGACATGATCTCACAGCTCATGGGTTCTAGCCCTGAGTTGGGCTCTGTGATGACAGGGAGGAGCCTGCTTGGGATTCTCTCTCTCCGTCTCTCTCTGCCCTTCCCCCACTAGCGCTCTCTCTCTCTCTCTCTCTCAATACTAAATTAAAAACACTTAAAAATTAAAAAAAAAAAACTTGTGTGGGATAGCAGGGGATGGATGCAGCACAGAACGAGGCTGCCCTGAGTGCTGGTCCCAGCTCTTTCACTTCCAAGCTCTGTGATCTTGAAGATATTCTTCAACTTCTCTCACCATGAAGCCCTTCACTTGTAAAATGGGGCTGCTATGACTTGTTGAAGAGGCTGTGAAGTTGAAAGCTAAACGTTAAAGGCTCTGCAAGCATAAGAGAAGTCTATCTGAGATGTGTATGAATGAATATGTGTATGTTGTGTGTGGTTCGGTTTGTGTGTGTATGTAGATATGAATGTGTGTAGGAGGTGGACATGCAGGGTATGTATGTTTATATACCTATGTGTTATGTCTGATTGTGGGTTGGTTAGTTAGTGCGTGAGAAGGAGGGAGGGAAAGGAAATAGTAAGAAAGGAAAGGCTGGAGGAAGGAAATTAGGAAGGAAAGAGGGAAATGAGACAGCACAAGACCATATCTCGCTGTCTTTTTTCGGAAGCCCCTGCCAACTCCAGGAATGTAGACTGGAATTGGTTCAGAAACCTTAGGGACTCTCTCTGGAGCCAGTCCATCTGCTGGCTTCTCTGTCCCAGAATCACCTCTCAGCCCTGGGAGACGTTTTCCGGGAGGTTGGGACAGAAGAGAGGTGTGTCCAGCATGGCAAGGTGTGTTTTCTTGGCCCTCCAATGGACTGCTCAGTCACTGGATGCCTTGCCTCATAGGCATCTGACCACCAGGGCTACCCCAAAGCCATGGTGGCTGTCTCCCTCCACAATTTCCACGTCAAGCCTGTGTTCCTAAGATATAGGGTGCCCATGGTCCTGTGTCTGGAAGGGTGTACAGGGCTCCGGGCATGGCCCCTCTGATTATTCACACTGGCCTCAGATATCTTCTCCTCAGAGAAGTCTCCTCTGGCCCTCCAATCTATAGCAACATTACTCTCTTCCCTGTGTTGTTCCATTAAATATCTTACTTCACTTTCAGTTGTGGAAAATAACACATACAGACACACACACACACACACAGAGCAAAGCACATAGAACATAACTGTGCAGTATGGTGGGTGATTATAAACCAAACACCCCCATAGCCACCCCTCCACGTTAAGAAATGAAATACTGCCCGCAGCCCAGAAAAAAAGCTCTCCTCCATCCCTAAATGGTTTCTCCCAGGTGTAATCCTCCCTTCCTTAAAGGTAGCAACCACTACCTTGACCTTTGCTAATCATGTCTGTGTGGATTACTAAGCCATCGTCTCCCTGCGTCAAGCCCACCCTGTTAACCTCTGCCAAGGGCGGGACCCTGCAAGCCATCTCTCTCCTCTAGAGCTGGCTTCTTCTTGGATGCTGCCAACAGTAGGCTCTAGAGAGACAGCAAGGCCTGGAGGAGGGAGAAAGGAGGACTTGCTTTGTCCTGTTTGCTTTCTGCACCTGTCGGCTTCACCACAGCAAGGCACTGTGTTTCAGTAGGAGGAGCAGATTCCAAGGCTCACAGAAACAATCCTTCGGTGCCCCTTTGGAGACACGGGCACCTGCCAGCTGGCCACCACCTCCTTCAGAGATGCCGGTCCATCTCCAAGATTCTAAGTTTTCATCACTCCAACCTCTTTTCTCTGTCCCTCAGATGCTGTTTCCTGCAGTTACCACCTCTGTGAACAGCTTTTTCCCTTTTCAGTTCTTGAGTATTCGATGGATGGTTCTTTGCATTCTATTAAAATACCTGTGTGGGGTCTTCTCTCTCAGGAGCAGACCCCGACTGACACAATTTCTTTGCATTAAAAAAAACAAAACACTTTTACTACCTAAGGATGTATCCCTAAACAGTGAAATGTGGTTTTGTCTATTATTAAACTTTAGCTAAACAGAATCACTCAGAATGCCCTCTTGGTGCCTGGAAGCTTCCTCGTTCAACATGTTCGTCACATGTATTATGTTGTGGCTTACCTGTTTGCATTGCTGCGTAATATTTTATTGCATAACATGTCACAGCTTATTTATCCACTCTTCTCTTGATAGACATCTGGATTGTTTCCACTTCCTGGCTTTTTAAAATGATAAATACTACACTAAACATTCTTATTTAGATTTATTGGTATAACTATATACAAATTTCTATTACACATATATTTAGGACAGAAATCACAGAATTTGCTTTTTCTGGTGAACAATAAAGTTGGGAAACTTTTCTTATGTTTCTTGGTCATTGTGATAACCTCTTTTATAAGATTCCTATTCAAGGCTCATGTATTCTTTTCTACTGAGTTGTCTTTTATTTATTGATTTGTAGCAGTTCTTTGTATATTCAGAATATGATCTGTTGGTCAGTTAGTTTTTGCAGATACCTTATCCTTTGTGCAAGGCTTGCCTTTTCACTTTCTCAATGATATGATTATCATAAACAGGGGTTCTACATTTTAATGTTGTCAAATCTGTATCTTTCTTCCCCTTGATGATTAGTGCCTTTTATATGCTATTTAAAAAAAAATTTCTCTTGGGGTGCCTGAGTGGCTCAGTCAGTTGGGTGTCTGGCTCTTGATTTTGGCTCAGGTCATGATCTCATAGTTCTCGGGATCAAGCCCCACATCTGGCTTTGCACTTTCAATGTAGAGCCTGCTTGGGATTCTCTCTTCCTGTTTCTCTGCCCCTCCCGGGCTCCGTCTCTCAAAAATAAATAAATAAATAAATAAATAAATAAATAAACATTTAAAATTTTTTTTTATGTTTTATTTTATATTTGAGAGAGAGAGAGAGAGAGAGAGAGAGCACAAGCAGGGGAGGGGCAGAGAGATAGAGACAGAATCCAAGGCAGGCTCCAGGCTCTAGCTGTCAGCACAGAGCCCGATGTGGGGCTTCAACCCAGGTGCAGTGAGATCATGACCTGAGTCAAAGTCGGATGCCCAGCTAACTGAGCCGCCAAGGAGCTCCAGCAAATTTTTAAAATTTTTCTTTCATAAGAAAATGTATCTGCTATCTTTTTAAAGCTCTGTTGTTTTGTCTTTCAGATTGATATTGTGTAACCCATCTGATATTGATTTTTACATACAGGTGATTTATCAATAGATTCTCATGAATTCTTTCTGTGTATAGTTATATCAAGGGCAAATTATGATAATTTTATTTTTTGCTGTCCAGTTATTTGCCTTATGTAAAATTATGGGTTAAATTTTTTTCTTATGTTACCACACTGGCCAAAATTTTCAGTATAATGTTGAATAGAAGTGTGGATAGCAGGCATCCTTGATATATTCCACATCTCAAAGAAAAGTTCTTAGTCTTTCACTATTATGTAGGATGTTTTGCACTAAGATGTTTTTCTAAATACTTTTTATTAAATTAAACAAATTCTTTCTTATTCCTGGTTTTCTAAAAGTTTTATGTCATGACTAGATATTGAACTTTATCATATGCATTTTATGTACCTATTGAAATTATAATTTGATTTTTCTCATTCAATTAACATAGTGAATTATGCTGAATGATTGTTAAGTATTATACTAACCTTGCCCACAGAAATAAACTCCATTTGGTTAGCAAGTATATCTTAATTCTATATCACTGGAATCATTTTCCTAATGTTTTAATTAGAGTTTTTGTATTTATGTTCATGCGTGAGATTAGCCTGTTATTCTCCTTTCTTGTACTGTCCTTGCCAACTTTTGGTTTCAAAATTATATATCATAACATGAATTGAAAAGGATTTTGTTTCAAAAAGTGGGTTTAGAATTATTTCCTCTTCTTTCATTCTCTAGAAGAGTTTGTATAATACCTATAATAGAATTTGTCTGTGCAGCCATCTGGACCTAAAATATTCTTTGAGAGACAGTTTTCAATATGAATTATGAATAGCCCTATTCAGATTTTCTATTTCTTCTTGTGTCTGTTTTGGAAAGTTGTGTTTTAGCAGAAATGTGTTCATTTTACCTAATTTATTTCAAACTTATTGGTATAAAATAGTTTATGCTACTATTTTATTATATTTTTAATTCAATAGAATATATAGTGATAGCCTCTTTTTGTTGGTTATTTGTTCCTATTTTCCTTTAATTTGATCAGTCTTTTCAGTTGTTAATCAATGCTATCAGTCTTTTGACAGGACAAACTTCTAGCTTTACTGATCCTTTCTATTATATGGTTGTGTCTATTAATTTCTGTTCTTATTTTTATTTTGTTCAATTTATTAATTTGTTGTGTTTGTCTATTGCTTTGAGATGAATAATCAGTTCATTTTCAGTTTCTCCTCTTTTCTAACATGTATTTGAAAATGTATATTTCTAAGCACCTTTTAATTGTATCTCAGTGTTCTAATATGTCATGTTTTAGTTAAAATTGAGGAAAAAATATATCTTAATTTACATTGTGGTTATTTCTTGTATCTATGGGGTACTTAACAATGTATTTGTTATTTTCAAAATAGATGGAGATTTCTAGTTATGTGTTTATTTTGATTTATAGCTTAATTCCAACTGCGGTAAGAGGAAATGCTCTCTATAATTTCTTACCTTTGAGCCTAGTTAAGACTTGCCTTATAACTCAATATATAGCCAATTTTTCTAATCGTTATTTTGTGCTTGAAAAGATGTTTATCCTGTAGTTTTGAATTTCATTTATGTCCTTTAGGAAGATATTGCTAATTGCCTTGTTAAGTCTTCTATGTTCACGCTTTTTTGGTCTGCTTAAAAAAAAATCATTGTGGGGGGAGGGGGGAGATGGGCATGGAGGAGGGCACTTCTGGGGATGAGCACTGGGTGTTATATGGAAACCAAACTGACAATAAACTATTTGTAAAAAAAAAATNTGTTTTAGCTTTGTTTTGATTAGTATTCATATCGTATATATTTACTACTATTTTTCTATCCCTTTACTCTCAACTTTATGTATTCTTAAGTTTTAGATGTGTCTCTTACAAACCGTATGCCTTTGCTATTATTTCTTAAAGCCACGCTGATAATCTTTGTTTTAACTGGAGTATATAGACTGTTTGTATCTAATGTCTGTATTAATATCTATACCTAAACTTACGTATATTTTTTCTTGACACTGCAAGAAACTCAGGACACTTTACCTCTTTCCAGCTTACATGTTATTACTGTCCTGTATTTTAATTCTATGGGAATTTTAAACACCGTAGGAATGTCTCCTTATTTTTTAAGCAGGGTTATTAAGATATAATTCACAAACCATACAATTCACTCATCAAAGTGTACAATTCAGTGGTTGTTAGTACATTCACAGATATGTGCAACTACCCACCACAGTCCATTTTAGAACACTGCTGCCACTTTAAAAAGATACTCCATGCCCTTTAGCCATCCCCTGCCCTGTCCCACATCCCCACCCCAGCCCTAAGAATCCCTTAATCTGCTTTCTGTCTATAGATTTCCCAACCGTGGACTTCCATATGAATGGAAGCCTCATTGCCTTTCCCAGTAATTAACTATTTAGATTTATTCACACATTGACCATTTTCATCCCTTCTGACTTCTCTCACCTTCTACGTGGAGAAAACACACGTTACCATTTCCTTTAGTGTAAGTCTGCCAGTGATAAATTCTCTCAGACAAAATATAGTTTGTATGAAATGCCCTTATTTTATATTCATTTCTGAAGGATATTCTTGCTAGGTTTAGGATTTTATTTGAGGTATTTTCTTTCATCCGTTTAAAGACATCATCTCATTGTGTTTTGTCTTCCATTGTTTATCTCGAGAAGTGTGCTGCTGGTCTAATTTCTGCTTCTTTGAAAGTAATGTGTCATTTAGGCTGCTGTTAGCCAGAGGGCTGGCTTGCTTCTTCTGCTTTACCTTTACTTATACTGTAATCCGACTATTTTGAGTTTTTGCTTGGACATGATGGGTCATAGACATAAATTTTTGTGTTCTCAGCCCTGAGAGACTGTGAAAGCAGCACTTCTCAGTCTCTCAGATGACTCATTTGGATGAGCAGAGTCCTCTAAGATGAAACTCTGAACTCACATCTCCAATTCCCCCCAAGTTTGGGTCCAGTCATTCTTCACTGCCCTCATTAGCACTATGATACACTCAAGTAGACTTTTAAAAAATTATCCATCTTTCCTTATTATTCTCAGTCAGAGGGCTGGAGAACTGGTCTGAATTACTTCAACATTATTGACTCTATCATATCACCTCATTTTACTTTCTTCATAGCTTTCACTGCCATTTGGAAAGCTCTTCTTTAATCATTTGTTTGTGTTTTAATTGTCCTGCTAGGCTGTAAGCCCCATAAAAGCACAGTCCTTAACTTGCTGACTGTATCCTTAAACCCCAGACCAAGCACAGATCGGATTCTCTCTTCACTGTCATCTGATACCACATTCTTCTCTCCCTCTTTGCTTTTTGCCCTCAATGTCTTTTTCTAGCCCTTGTACTTTCCTTATAACCTCTTCCTATAGGACCTTCACACATGTTGTTACCTCTACCTAGAAAGTCTTTTTCCTTCCTATTTTACTTAGTTGACTCCTCAGCTCAAGCATAACCTCTCAAGGAATCCCTCCCTAACTGCCTTTACTTGGTAAATTTTCACTATTACATACTTATATACTACTATAGACATACAATTAATTGCACTTTTTATAGTTTAAACATTACATACATTTGTATAATAATTTCATTTGTAAGCTTCATGAAAGAAGATATTTGTTTTTTTTCCCCACTGTGTTGTCTCCAGCACTTAGGACAGTGTGCCTAGTTCTCCATAAATACTTACTGTATGATAAATTAATGTACCAAATTCTTATACCTTATATTATACTTATTTTATAGATGAAGACATCAGAGAATTAGGAAGTTTTAAATTAGATGTCAGCCATACAGAGATGCCTAAGTGTCCTTTCTCTGTATTTGTGTGACATGAAGCAAAGTTTAACGTAAGGTCCAATTTCCTTGACTGTAAAATGAGAATGAGCTGTTCTTTTAATTGTCGTATTGAGATCATGTGCACAAGGAACCTAGCACATTGTACATGGTAAGTGATCATATAAGGGGAACTCCTGGTAATGCTGGTGTTGTTGTGAGTAGGTTCTGTCCCTACAGAAGAACGTCAAGCAGGCCCAGCTGTCATGAGGAAGGAGCAAGTCACTTGAATCCACAGCCTCAGAGGATTGAACAATGGATAGGTAGGGGCAATGACTGGCCTGAGACATAATAGAGGCAAATGAGGAACCTGAGAATCAAGAAGATAGAGAAACCAGGAAGCAGAGCAAGAGTGAGAAAACAGGCCCAGAAGCTCTCTCTGCCCCAGGTGCTACTGCACACCACCTACCCAGCATCTGCCACAAAGATTCTCTATGGAAGGCCCTCCACCCTTTCCCTGGGCCCTGCAACATGCTTTCCACAGGCTCCATGGAGTACTTTGGCTAGCTCTCAAGACCTTGTTACATTACAGGTACTTGAACTTTGTCAGAACGCCAGCCAGCACTGTTCTTGATAAGCACAGGACAGTGAGGTCTTGCCTCGTGATCCTGTCTCACTCTCTATTGGAGACTCCTAGGTGACCTTGAAACATCTGGTAACCTCAGGGAGCCATTCCTGAGCCTGCAGAGTCCTGTTAAAGCCCCATGGAGACTGGTCAGAGCAGCTGTTCAGACCACAGAAAGCAGCAGCAAATGCCCGTGCAAAACAGCACCTTAAGGCTATTTGCTTTGAGTGACTGATCTGAGCAGACCTAAAAGCCAAGACTGTATGGGAGAGTCCAGATGTGGGCTGTGACTGAAGGCCAGTGCCATCCAAAGGTTAACCCATTGTGGTCAATGGCATTCTCTGCAGCTGTGGAATGATTATGGATTGATAAAGCCATGATTACTCCCTCTCCTGGAACACTGCACAGCATTTATAGGATAGAGGAAATTGTCCATCAATAACAATAACAATTTACACTCAACAAACAGTTACTTAACCACACGTTGATTTCATTAAGGCTAGATCACAGTTATCATCATAATAACAGTGCATGCTTCCCACTTTCCCTCCTAAGGGTGAAAGGTTTGAGAGTACCACCCTTGCCTGATGGGCTGACATTGAATTTTGAGCAATTAGCTTGTCAGTAGGAGAAAGAAAGGGAAAATATTTGGTCAAATGTTGGATTCAAAAGACTTAATGCCATTACATGGATTAATTAAATCATGTATTTGCCAAATATTTTTGAGTACCTATGATGTGTCATGTACTGTGCTAGATGCCAAGAATGTAGTAGTCAAATAAAACAGGCTCAATCTATTATTTATCTGGTGCCATGTAACAGTATTACCACAAACTGAGTTTCTGTGGATCAAAATTCCAGGCACAGCTTAGCTAGGTCCTCTACAAGTTTGCAATCAAGGTGTCCACCTGGGCTGGTTTCTCATCTGAAGGTTTGGCTGGGAAAAGATCTGCTTTGAAGCTCATGTAGTTGTTAGCAGGGCTCAGACTTGCTTGCAGGCTAAGACTAAGAAGAGCCTTAGTTCCTAGCTAGTTGTTGGCTGGAGGCCATCCTCAGTTCCTTGCCATACGGCCCTTCCCAAAACAGCCACTTGCTTCATCAAAGCCAGCAAGAGAGGGAGTTTTCTTGCACTACAGGCATTGCAATTTGATGTAACTTAATTAGAATTGACATCTCATCACCTTTGCCATGGTGTCTCAAGGGTAGTTGGGGGTGATCTTAGAGTCTGCACTATTCTCAGTTTCTGCTGTGACTCAGTTTACATAGAATTACTGTGCATTGTGATTCAGGCTATGAAAGGGGAAGAACCCAAGTAGTGCCTCCCTCCCTAATGAAGGGATATTTAAACCAGAACATGAAGTATGAGAAGAAATTGTTCAGATCACTAGTGGTGGTGGGGGGGAGGGGGAGACATGAGAGTGTGTGATGCACAGAGGGTTCCAGGCAGAGAAATTCCAAACTCTTAAAATGTTATAGCAAAAGAAAGACTTAGTTATTATCTAGTCTACTGGTTCTCATTCCTGGGTATACATTGACATCATTTGAGAAGCTTTATAAGACACTCATGTCCAGAGCTCATCCCAGAGGCTCTGATGAGTTGGTCTCAGGTAAGCTTAGACACTGGGATTTTTATTTAAAAAAAATTTTTAGTGTTTACTTATTATTGAAACAGAGAGAAACACAGCATGAGTGGGGGAGGGGCAGAGAGCGAGGGAGACACAGAGTCAGAAGCAGGCTCCAGGCTTTGAGCTGTTAGCACAGAGCCCGATGCAGTGCTTGAACCCACGAACCGTGAGATCATGACCTGAGCTGAAGTCAGATGCTCAACCAACTGAGCCACCCAGGTACCCCAGACACTGGGATTTTAAAAAGCCCAGCAGATGATTTCAGTGTGTGGTCAAAGTTGAGACCGCTGTTCTAGCCCAACCCCTTCAATTATACAGATCAGGAAATTGAAGCTCAGAGAGGAAATGGATCTGGTCAAGGTTATACAGCTACCAGCTGGCAAAGCCAGGGTGATGAGTGGAACAGGCACCAAGCTAGGAGGTAGGAGATCTGCGTCCCTGCTACTGACAGGTCTCTGTCCACTCCTCTTTCTAGGACTCAGTTTCTCCTCGGTAAGATGACATGGACCACGTGAGAGCCCCTTCAAATGTGAATGATGCTGATTCTATTTGGCTAACCATCAACCCATATCAGCAGCCAATCTGGGACTGGCATCCAGCTGTCTCCGCTCTAAGCTATGTCTTTGGAAGCCCGGAGTCCATGATGTCAGGGACCATGACCAAGGCCCTTTTCTGAGTGAGGGCTCCTGGTGGTCTGGATGTTCCCAAACAAGCCCTTTTACTGGAGACAATTTTGTTCACTGAAGCATGTGAGAAGTTCACCCAGCAGGAAGCTGTTCTGGCTGGGTTTAATCTATGGTATGTTTATTAGGATTAGGGTCTTAATTAAAATTGGCATTTCAAAAACTACCTGTTGAGGGAGACTTCCTTTAATGAAAAGCACAACACAGTAGCATAGGTAACCCTCCCACAAGATCACTCAGGTGTCTGTGGAATTAATGTAGAAGCACCCAGTCTCTTCTCTTCTATTGTTAGCTCACTATCTGCGGGTGTGGATGGACCCATCCATGTTGAGTTATTGAGTGTAGGGGTCGATACAGTGCTGGTATGGCCATCTGGGATCCAGAACTCCCCTTCAGCTCTGGATGAGTGTGTTAACCCTCTAGGAATCAGTGTCCTCATGTGTAAAATAGGCTACTTAATTATCTATCTGTTCAGAATATATTTGCTGAACACTTATCTTGAGTTAGAACTGCTGGTGTTTCTCCTTCAGGAATTCACAAGGTGAGGGGAGCAGAGGCAAGAAAATCAATATAGGATAAGGCCCTTAGCTTGGTACCTGGCTTACAGGAAGCTCTTGTGATAAATCTTGTGTCCAGGTGCTGTGTCCAGGTGTGTGGGAGCCCAGAGGAAGGTTCTTGAAATCACATAGTGGGAGAATAAAACATGCGTCCAAGAAATGTGATCCTTAATTGATTCTCCAGGTATTTGTTGAGCACTGATAATATGCCAGGCATTGTCCTAGGTGATGAAGATGAAATGGCAAACAAGGCAGACAGTAACCTTGTTTACACAGGGCTTACCTTTTCATGGAGATAATAATAATAATGACAATAATAATAGCAATGACTTCTATTTAAAGGGCACTTACCATGTGCTCGGTATTTTATTTACATGTCTTATTTCATTTCATCCTCATCAACAACCTTATCGTGTAGGTACTATTATTTTCCCCCTTTACAGATTAAGAACCTGAAACTCACAGAGGGTTGAGAATCTTGTCCAAGGCTGCCCAGCTGGGAAGTGGCAGAACTGGACTTCCTACCTTGGGCTGGACCACTTAGAGCCTGAACACTTCCCCACTGTATCATTCTGCTGTAGGATCAAGGTAATACACAACTGGTGGAGGGGTTAACCCATTTTAAGAATGAATATGTGTGCGTGGGTTGGGGGAGGGTCTGGAAAGGCAGGGAGAGAGGGAGAAAGAGGGAGAAAGTACACTGAGTGGTGGCAGGGCTGTTCTTGACCATGTCTCCTTCCCGGCAACCCCAGAAAGATCTTCCCACATCACATGGCACTTGCTGGTGATGTGAAGGAAGCAGTCTCCTGAAACATTTGAAGGGAAAGCCATTGTCTTCCCTTATTTGAGGGACCACAAAAATTAATGACAGTTTATTAAATGAAATAAAAAAACAGGGAGGGATTAACAGGATTCCTTTTGAAGTCCTTTCTCTCAAAATATTTATCCCTCTGGGCCCAGCGGTCTCTGGTGTGATGCATGTGTTGTTGGGCCAGGACCACCGTCCCCACTTATACTTGAGGAAGAGATGGGAAGGATCAGCCTTCAGAGGTTTCCTTCAGAGAGATCCTCCCAGCCCCGGAGAAGAAGTTGGTGTTCCATCAGCTGACCGAATGAAAAATCCAGACCCTGGGTCCCAAACACTGGTACCCAGAGTGAAGAGACTTAGCCCAGGTGGAATTAGCAGCTGGACAGCCTGAGGCAGGACTCATATGGGAGCCTGAGGTAGGACCCAGGTGCGAGTCTGGTTACGCCAGCTTTAAGAACCAATCCTCACAGGAAGTGTGGGAGGAGGTGTTGTTATCCATATAGTACCCATGAAGAACAGAGGTGTTAAGTTCTCAAAGTCACACAGCTAAAGAATTCTGGTGCCAGGTAGCTATTATGCCCAGATAAATAAATAAAACCTCTCTTTGAGGTCAGAGAGGTTAAACTTGTTCCAGGTCACATAACTCCAGAGACCATATGCTTTCTATGGTGCAAGACTCATGGAAAGTTCTGGAAGCTCGGTGGGACTGCTGATTGAGAAGGAAGGAAAGGACAAGGAGTTCAAGGAGCCCTAGGGGCCTGCTGGCCTTCCTCAGCCCTCAGTAACCTTGTCTAGGAAAGAGGCCAACTGGGTTGGGTGTGACCTGGAGAAAACCAAACGGGGTGGGCGTCCCCAGAATTACAGTTTATGAGTGACAGAACTGTAAGCAATACCCATTCTCTCCCCCAATCCAGATTCAGGGATCATCCCCATGGTTTCAGGCTGCCATGTCCCCTTAGGAGGCGGGGATTTATCAGGAGTATCAGGATCACTCAGCCAGACATCAGGGCTGATGATCATTGAATTTTTCTCCTAAACTCAATAACTTAATTCACTCACTAAGCATTTATTATTCATCAGACACCCTGCCAAGCATTTTTTCCGACATTACTCATTCTGTTTACAAAAGAGCACCAGATGCAGGGTGTACAGCAGAAAACAAGACGGACACGGCCCTCACCACACAACCATCCCCACAGGTGGTTATGATTCTTACCATTTTGTAGATGAGGAAACTGAGGCCCAGAGGGATTAAGGAACTCACCAGAGTCACAGAGATAATATGCACTCGAGCTGTCATGTGACCTCAACTCTGTTCTGTCTCTACCACGTCAGCATCTAGCCTCTGCATGCAGCCTCCTGATTTTATTCAGAGAGTGATTTGGTTTGGCTTTTGATTCCCCAAGCCAGACTCCTTGTGGACTCTGTCCCTGATCCCATTATCAGCCAAATGTCACCTCCTTGCCACTGCTGCAGTCTACAGGCAAATTTCCCAGATATTCTTTTCCTCCTGCCAGACTATCCCTGCATTTCACTCCAGCCGCTGTGAAAAAGGCCTTTTCACTGTTGTCATTAGCACCCGTTTACTTCTTTCTTCTGGCCAAGTCCCCTTCCCTTCCCTTTCCCAACCTCAGAATGTTTGGTCGTGTTCCAAGGCCCGTGTGTCGGCCATCCCTCCTCCGAAAAGCCTCCCCTGATACCCTGAGGCAGAGACTGTCCTCTCCGCTCCCCAACACCCACCCCCTTCTGAGTATTTCCATGGGCGTCCTGGCAAATTCATGCACACGTCTGTCTCTCTCACTAGCCTGCGAATTCTCTAGGGTCAGGACTACCCATATGGTTCCAGGAACCATTGCTAACCATTACTAAGTGCTCAGTAAATGTTTGTAAAATGAACGCCCGAGGACAGCATGGCCTCTGTCTCCTCCGGTCTACATCCCAGCTACAGACTCCCTTTAGTCCAGCTCTGTCCTCATTCTTTATCCTAGCTGCTGACTGTGGGCTTAGGCCTTAGATGCTTCATTAACTAATAATAATGAGTCACTGTACTAGCCTCAGGAGCATTGTAAATGATACAGTGTCAGGAGAAGGCAGTGGGATGTGGAATTTCAATGAGGCTGGCATGGTTCTTGAAACAGAGAAAATGCCACGTGCAATCTTTTCCTCTGTTACAGCTCCCATATGCCAGGCCTCACACGCTAACTTAGAATTATTCCATTATTCCATTCCAGTTCTAATTCTAGGCTGACTGTAAGGATTGCAAATGAGTGCCATGTGGCAGGTGTGGCAGGCAGAATAAGGGGCCGCCAAAAGATAGCTGTGCCCTAATCCCCACAGCCTGTGACTGTGGTACCTTATACGGTGCAGGGGACTTTGCAGATGCGATTAAACTAAGGATCTTGAAATGGAGTGATTACTCTGGATTATCTGGGTGGTCAGTCTTAATGTAATCACAAGGTTCTTTATAAGAGGGAGAGGAAGCTTTAACTGTAGAGGAAAAGATGATGTGATGATAGAAAAAACAATTAGCATGGTGTGATTTGAAGATGGGGCAAGGGGTCACAAGCCAAGAAACATCCAGCAGCTGCAAAGGGCAAGGGAAGAAATTTTGTCCTCAAAGCCTCCAGAAGGAACCAGCCCTTCCAATTCCTTGATGTTAGTCCAGTGAAAATTATTTTAGTCTTCTGACCTCCACAGCCATGAGAGAATAAATTTGGGTTGTTTTTTAAGCCACAAAGCATTGGAATTTGTTACAGCAGCAAGAGGAAGCTGATATGTGAGCTACTTCTTGTTTCTGGAAAACCTGGAAGAATGCGGCACTCTTTTCTGGAGCCAGCCTCAGAATCATTCTTAACACAATGCATCTGACGATCACGAACAACAAACAGATCAGAGCTCAAAAGGGGAGATGGAACCTATTTGTTATTTTGTATTCGACCTGGTCCAAATCCCTCCTTCAAAGTGGAGGAGAATGGAAGCCCGGAGAGATGAAGTCTTTTCTGGGGACATGCAGGGACAGTCTTCTGCATGCCAAGATTAGTTGCCCTATCTCCGCCCCTTAGAAGCCCAGCTTGGTAGCAGAAGTATCAATGGTGTTACACATGCTGGCTTGGACTGAGCATTCCTGCAAGAATAGAGCTTCCCCCTAAAGCTAGGGCAGTTTATTTACTTATTTGTTTGTTTATTAATATTATTATTATTTCTTATTGAGAGAGTGACAGAGTACTAGCAGGGGAGGGGCAAAGAGAGAGGGAGACACAGCATCCAAAGCAGGCTCCAGGCTCTGAGCTGTCAGCACAGAGACCGACGTGGAGCTGGAACTCACAAACTGTGAGATCATGACCTGAGCCAAAGCTGGAAGCTTGGCCTATTGAACCACCCAGATGCCCCTAGGGCTGTTTAAATAAATAGTCCTGATGGGGCCTTTCTCAGGCTCCTCTACTCACAGTCCCCTCCTGGAAGGCCAGGCTCTGTAGCACAAACCGGGAGAAATCCCTAGAACCCCATGACAGGCTTTGCCAGGGACTGGTCTCTCGGGGCAGATTTATTCATCAAAGCTCTCTACAGAGATTCTAGCCACCCTGCTAATGATTTACCTGGGGGAATCTCTGCTTTGCTCAAATCTGTCCTCAGGAAACCTGAGCCTGTGAAATGAGAGTTGTTAGGCAAGATAACTGTCACCTGAGAGCTAGAGCTACCGGGACGTTAGCCTCCGCAGCAGGTGGATAAGGTTACAACCTCATAAGCAATGATCACTTCTCTACCGGGGTTTATTAGGCAATGTTCCCTAGGGGCTCAGCTGCAGCGGTGCAGGCCCTCTCCTGCTCAAAGACCCTCCGAGGCTCCTCCCATCTTTCTAAACAAAGTGTGGCTCACGGGGACATCCCCAGCTCTCCTTGATTGGCCTGCACCCTTTCCTTCCAGCCTTGTCGCCCACTATTCTTCCTCTAATGCTGCAGTCAAATTCACTCTTCTCTGTGAAGAACACTGGGGAAATGGACTGTCCATCAGCGGCAGGCCTGAGCCCAGAGTGGGAACGCCCAAGCCCTCCCCACGCTTTTCATCCTACTTCCGAAACACAACGGGGCAGGAGATGTGACATTAATGACGTACAAAATCCTCAACTCAAGGCGTGGTCTTGATTTTTAGGAGTGTAAAATCCTATCTAAACAAGTCTCATGGTTTGGCTTGGTATGGACCATGGGCTAAATGCAGAGAAAAGATTTTCACGTTGAATTCAGGGTCCTGGGTTTGGTTCCTGTCCCTGCTCTAAACCAACTGTGTGACCCTGCACAGTCCCCCTTCCCCCACCCCAGCTCGCCTTAGTTCTGTACAAACAACTGGATTACATGATCTTTAAGTCCCTTCTGGGAAGACATTTCTATTTCCCCCACCAACAGCCTGGAAAAACTATGTGAGTCAGAAAGGAAAACTCTTCCCAGGGCTGGTGGAAACTAGCCTGGCACCAGTAAGGAAGGGCCAAATCCAGGAGTGTGGCTCATCAGGAGGAAAGGATGCTAACAAGGTTGTGGACTGGACCGGAAAGAGAAAGCAGAACTGTAGGTCCTGACAGAATGTTAGTTAGCTAAGAGAACAGGCCATTCTCTCATCAAATGTCAGGGAGCCCTACTCTGAATGAGACACCAAGGGAGATGTGGGGGAAATGGAAGACGTTCTTGGTCTTAAATAAGATCTTAGAGTCAGTATGGGGGAGAAGGGGGGGACAGGCAGTTAACAGACAATAACAATATAGAGTGATGGGGGGTGGATGTACAGAGCCACAAGAACAGGAAGAAGGCCACCATCATGGTGCAGGAAGGTTTGGAGAAGGACACCTGGAAGATGCTACCGCTAACCTGAGAGATCTAGTCATTTGCTAAGAAAGAAGACGGGAAGGGTGTTCCAAGCAGAGATTCCATCTAAGCAGAAAATGCCCAAGTCTTAGAAGTCACTGAACAGCTAGAGTGATAGAGAGGAGACTGCAGTGAGGGCTGGAACAGAGGCAGCTGCTTTGTGGCTGGCGAGAGGGATGGAGCAGGGGAACTGGGCATCCATGCCTGGCTCATAAGGCTTCCGCGTCTGGATGTGAGTATGGGCTGCACGCCGCAGCCTGAGTGGAGCATCTGAGGCCAGGTTGCTCAAGGGATAAGACCGAGGCTGCAGTTGCTGAGGAGCTGAGGGTTGAGTGAGGAAGACAATGCCAGCAACAGAAGAAAGAGAGAAGTGACCGTGTGTTGGGGGAAGGAAGGGAATAAACCCTCATTGAAAACTTGATATGAAGGTTGGGGCTGAGCCTCAGTGTTTTCACCTGGAAAAAAAAAATGGAGCTATCTGGATTATGGTGAGGATTAAACAAGATAATGCATGTAAGTGCTTAGCATGCAGCCCAATACCCAGTGAGTAGTTAATAAATCATAGCTATCATTATTACTATTAGCTGTTCTTTCAGTAGCTGTTTACTGAGTGCCTACTATGTGCCAGGCACTGTTTTAGGGGCTGGGATATATTCATGAACAAAACAGACAGAAACCATGGTTCTTGTGGGTCACATTTTAATGTGACCCTTTGTATTTAGAGCCTATGAAAAGGGTCTGCTAACCCCTGTTTTATAGATGAGGACTGGACACGGAGAAGCTAAGCAACTTGTCAAAGGCCACAAAGCTACCAAGTGGCAGAGGCAGGATTTGAACCCAAGTCTGTGTGGTGGCATGCCCAAGGCTCCTCCACGGCCCCACCTTACTTCTCCATAAAAAGCAACACAGAATTAACTATTGCTTATATGGCATCAGTTGTGTTTTCAACATGGATTTACTGCGATGGTCCAGATTTTAAGCCCTCTGTGTATCTCATCATTCCTGTGAATCATGAATACCCAGCAGACCATGTCTGGCTTGGGGCTTATAAAGATGTGATTGCTTTACTCATTGGACCTATCAGAGCTTCAGGGAGAAGAGAGGCCATCGTAACCAGAGTAGTGGGGTAGGTTTCCTGGAGGAGGCTGGACCTGGAGCGGCATGGAAGGAAAAGAAAAAACAGGTGAGGGGGTAGAAACTGGTTAAACTATAATCCAGAGGGAGGGAATGTACAGTGTGTCTTTGTGTCGGAATCACATATGTGTGTGCATGCACTGATTCCTTCAGCAAATACTTATTGAACACCTAACATGTCAGGTACTGCACTAAGCACTGGGAATCACAGCAAAGAGGGTGTGCTAGGTTCCTGCCCTCATAGAACTTACAGTGTGGGTGTATGTGAGTGTGTGTGTGTGTGTGTGTGTGTTGTGTGTTGGGGAGGGTAAGGTTGAGGAGGAGGATGGAAGGCATTGGCAGAAGGTACATGCAGATAAGAGCATTTATCCCAATGGCGACTCCTTTCCCTGAATTTTGCTCCTCCAGCTTTGTTTCTTGATTTGTCTCCCCCATACCTCTTCCTGCACATTTTATCAACTAGAGGGAAAGGTACAGACCCCTGGAAGCTGTTCAGTAGGTCCCGGATGCCGGGGCAAAGGCTGCACTGAGAGGGAGGTGCCGTGGCTCTTCCTTGCCGGCTGATGTTCCCTTTTGGTGTGGCTCTTTTATCTACTAGCTCAGTGCAGTCAATGTTAATCCAATCTTTAGGGACCAAATGAAACAGCCAGCATTTAAAGGGCTTGAGCTCTCTTTCTGATTACCAAACGACCTACATAATCACTCTCGCCTCAGCCTGCCTGGGAGGGCACTGCCGTTGACAGAGCCGAAGCAGGCACTTTCTCTGCTGGGAACTGGCTATGATTTTCTTCTGAGGTTGCCAAGCACAGAGGCGGCTGGGGTAGCAGGAGCCTGGCTAAGGATCTCAGAGGCCTGGTTCCTGCCCCAGATCTGCAATTAACTGCCTATGTGGCTCTGGGAACGTCTAGTCCCAATACCACAACCACCACCACCTGGGCCTCACTTTCCCCCTTTGTAACACGATGGGGGGGGGGTTAAAACAGATCATCTTGGAGGTCCCTCCTCACTCCAAGATTCTAGGTCATTCATGATGCCAAGTCACACTTACTATTCCAGTCTCTAGGACCTTTCTGGAGCCCACATGATGAATATGAAGCTTAGCATGATGGTTACTAGTAGAGGGATTGTGTGTATGTAGATATACACTGATTTCAACATTTCCAAGTTATACTAAGTGAAAAAAATTAAGTTGCAGAATTGTCTCTAGGAAGTGATACCACACACACCTGTTACACACATGCTTGTACAAGCACACATATGCATAGAATATTTGAGTATCTCTAGGACACGTGAGAGCCCTATAATCTTGGAGAAAAACTTAGGAAGGAGATTTAAATTTCACCATACCTTTTTGTATTTCTTGATATTTTTACCAATGTACACTATCACTTTGAAAATTAATGAACAGCTTTTAAAATAGTGTGTGAACTTTGCCATCAATTCATTTATTCACGTAACATTCCTTATTGAGTTAATCCTATGCCAGGTACTGATTTAAGAAGCAGTTAACAAGTCAGACCCTGCCCTCAGGGAGCCCACATTCTAGATTGATAATATCCAACTCAATAAGCCTGTCATGTAATGCCCAATAGTGAAAGGGGTGTGAAATACACAAGACCCTCATGAATACCAAGCATGGCTTTCCATCTACAAATTATTAGGTCCTGAGTAGGTTGCTTTGTTTTGTTGATCCTCAGTTCCTTCATCTATAAAACAGTAGTAATGATAGGACCTGCTTTGTGGGGGTTTTGTGAGAACTAATTGAAATTAGTACCTAGGGTCCTCATTGGATGAGTAATAGTATCTAGTACATAATAAATGCTTCATATGTTGATTACTGTTGTGTCATATTACTGGCAAGGGGGTCCTGAGGGGAGTGGACATGGCTATGGGCTGTGTAGGGAATGTGTAGGGACTGAGGAAGATAGGGGTGGGCGGGCATCTAGGAGACAGAGCAGGTGGAGGGGTAGGGAGAGGTGAATACACTGGGTTGGCTCTAGGTGGGTTGGGATGCTATAGAAGGAAAGAAGGGATGTGAGGGACCCAGCTCAGAAGACAGAAGTGGATTGGAGCCCTAACCAGCAGGATTCCTGGTCCAGCCAGGAAGTAGGGTGCAGGTTGGTGAGGTAGGAAGCCCATTCCTCCCATCTCAGTGCCCAGGGACAGAGCCATCTTGGGGTCAGCTGGTCTGCGTCTCTGAGTGCCAGATAGTTTCATGTTCGGCTTGTGGGGTGATGTGAGGATCCATTCAGAACTTCCATTCCATCCTGTTATGATGCTAGACTCTTACTGTTAGAGTCACTCCCCATGTGCAGGGCAGGTGGCAATGTCTGGGTGACGCTGTGTCCAAAGTTCTTTGCCAAGAATCTAGATGCAGTCTGAAAGCAGAGACGGAAGATTTTCCTCAGGGGGTTACAAACTGGCTGGCCCTTGGGGACCAGTTCCTGCATTCTGGCGCAGTGACATAAGGGAGTCTCATTACAGTCTCCTTGGCAGCCATGCCACCATACCCAAATCAATGATAGGTGCTTCTCAGGCAAACGGGGATGGGAGCTTTTCCTCTGCCCACGAGTCAGACTTTACTACAAGGTAGAGTCAAACACCAGGATCCATGCGTAATAAAAACAACATAGTCACTTACTCAGTGACTTAAAGCTTGTTGGCTGCATGTGTGTGCATGTGTGTGCGTGTGTGTGTGTGACACGTAGGAATAAGGGAAAGGAAAGGAGAACAATCTAGTGGGGAGAGAAAGCCAGAGAAGTGAAATGTTTGCTTCTCAAGAGAAAATGAAATCCAAAGGAAAAATCATCGCCCTAGGGGACTCTGAATCTTACCTGCATTCAGTGAATCTCAGTGAATAATCTTATTCAGTGAAGCTTTTTATGCAAATCGACGCAAACAAATTCTGGGCATCCTAGGAGGGCTGACTCCATTTCAGGAGCTGTGAGAGGGAGATGAATTTAGCAGGAGGCCCCTCCTGAAAGCTGAAGATAAGAGGCTGGCCATGGCCCACAGGACTCATGTGACAGTTTCCAGGGGTAGCTTCTTAGCCACACACAAAATATATATCTATGGTTTTTTGACACAAACTCAAAATATCAATTTTTTTTTCAAATTATTTCAGAGCAGCAAAACCCTCTTTTGCCCAAAGGAGTTTTAAATGGAACCCTGACATGAGAGAGAAAAAAGCAACCTGGTCTGGTCCCAGTATGGAAGCAGGGATGGGGCACAGTTCCTCATGCATTCAGGTTAGGCCCACTGCCCCCCACCCAGGCCTGGCCTCAGGCAGCAAAGGTCTCAGATCAGATTTAAAATACTTACACTCCTTCACCTTCCCAACTTCACGGGCAAGGAATCCTCCCGGCACCCTGTTGCGGTGCCTCTGTCCCCCTATACTCAGCAAGAGCCACCTGGCTACCATCTGGGGTGCAGTGCTATCCTGGGCTGGAAGACTAGTTCTTTCTGGAAAAACCTTAAAGAGACTGTGGCCAGAATCTTGGGAGATGGCTCACTGGTTCCTGGTTCTATGACTTTGCCCCACTGACAAGGGCTTAGGCTCTGAAATCAGTGGTTCAAATCCTGGTTCTGCCACTGAACATTGTATGATCTTAGGCAAGCCTCTTAACCTCTCTGAGTCTGTTTTCTCTTCCACAAAATGGACTTAGTTCCTACATCAGGTTTGTGTTAAGGAGTAAAGAAGCTATTGAATGTCAGGGTTAGCAAAGGCATGTCCACATGGCCCAGGAAAGTAATAGAGATAGATGAGTAGTCAGGTGTGGTAGCCAGCAGGAGAGCACAGTTCTCCTGGGGAGAAGGTGGAAGGTGTGGGAAACCTGGGTGGCTCAGTCAGTTGAGCACCTGACTTTGGCTTAGGTCATGATCTCTCAGCTCCTGAGTTCAAGCCCAGCATGGGGATCTGTGCTGACAGCTTGGAGTCTGGATCCTGCTTCAGGTTCTATGTCTCCCTCTCTCCCTGCCCCTCTCCTGCTTGCTCTCTGTCTCTCAAAAATTAATAAACGTTAAAAAAATTTTTTTAAGGGGAAGTTGCCACTCAGTGGCAGCTGTTTGTTCTCCTTAAGGGAAGGCAGGCCCAGGGACGGCATTTTCCCAATTTTTCCAGAAAAAAATAGAAATTTAGATTTTTATGTAAAACTGCCAAATTTTAGACCTTGGCAATGAATTCAGTTTTTAAACACTGTGGATCAAACGAAACACATCTGGAAGGCCAGGGGCTGGAAACCATAGATGCCACGTGACAATAACTGGCATCTAGGCATCACTCACTAGGCTCCATGTGGACAGACGAGCATGCCTCTACCACCTTCTCCCCTTTTCGTTCCATCCTGACCATCCTGTTACCCGGTGAACTCTGAGTTTATCTAAGAGGATCAAAAAATCTTCACAAGCTCACCCAGCTGAGCCTGAATCTCAAGATTGCAGGTATCCTGACTGCTGTCTCAGACACTTCCCTCCTGCCTGTGGATGTCTTGGCAACTCTCTACAGGTGGTTATGAGCAGCTTGGCAGCTTCAGAAAGTGTGTGTGTCAAGGATGTGTGCGTTCTTCAAAGGCACCATGTCTGCTTCCGGTCTCTTAAATTCCAAGCTGGCCTCTCAAGGAATTTAGGATCTTGCTCTGGGCGCCTGAGCCATTTTGTAGCAGGATGAATCATCCTCTCCGAGAGGAACTCTACAGGGTTCTGGTGATGTCCTTGAAAGATACACATCTGGAGTTGGACCAGCTGCCTTTCAGTCCCATCAAGGGTGTGTGATGTGATGGGGGGGGCAGGGGGGCGGGGGCAGATTAAAAGCACAGAGGTGTTGGTCTTTAATTTTCTTTTTTGTTCTCCCTTCCTTTCTTTCCTCCCTTTCCATTTCTTTTTCTTTTTCCTTTCTTTTCTCTCTTTTCTTTTCTTTTCTTTTTTTTTTTTTTTTATAAAAGTAACTAGGACAGTTCAAAGTACGAAGTAGAAAAGCAAAAAAAAAAAATCAAAAACACAAAACCTTGCATCTCAGAAAAATCACTGATAGGGGCACGCGGTGTCCAACTTTAGCTCAGGTCATGATCTTGCAGTTTGTGAGTTCGAGCCCCACTTCGGGCTCTGTGCTGAGAGCTCAGAGCCTGGAGCCTGCTTCAGATTCTGTGTCTGCTTCTCTCTCTGCCCCTCCTGTGCTCATGTTCTGCCTCTCTCTGTCTCTCAATAATAAATAAATGTTAAAAAAAAATGTTAAAAAAAGAAAAATCACTGATAACTCAGTATCTTCCGAGATGTCTCTTTATATGTAGATAATCTGATACAGAAATGAGTATTTAATTTTACATAGTCGGGCTCATAAAATATCTGTGCAGTTGTGCAACTTGCTTTTTTCTCTGTAACAGCATGTCTGGGGATATCTTTCCCTGGCAGTGTATTCAGATCTGTACCATGGCTGAGGCTGCAGAACGATTCATGGGTATGCCATAAATTATTTATCAGATCCCTTTTAGGAAGATGCACAAACTCCCCTTGTCAAGGTCCCCAGAGCTTCTCCCTACCCTCCATCCCACGCACAGACACTGGGGCATCCTCCCAACTGGATTTCCTGCTTCTGGACCTTCCCCTGACAATCCATTCTCACACAGGGCCCTGAGCTGGCTGGTAACCATGGCCAACAGATCATGTCACTCCTTAAATCTCTTCCCATCACTCAGAATTAATTCCAAACCCTTACCATCGTCTAATAAGACTGGCATTTTCATGATCTGGCTCTGCCCACCTGGCTTCCTCTGACCTCTGAGATCATTCACTCCATCCTCAAGCTCTGGGCTCACAGTTCCCTCTGCCGGTAAGCCTTTGTTCTACCCCCAGTCAGTGCTAATTTCCTTGCCCCTGTCTGTCATCGTCCCATTACTCTGCTTTTTATTGTCTTTACAACACACCACTAAATGCATTTATCTTATTAACTTCTTCCCTTATTTGTGATTGGCCCTCAAGGGCAGGGCTTTGATCCCAGCATGTAGACCTGCCAGGTACCCAGTGGTAGGACTAAGTAAGTAATCCTTTGTTGAATAAAAGAGCCAAGCACCTGGCTCCCGCAAAACCCAACATTCTTAAAATCCTAATTTCCCTGGACTTTCCTGCATCTCTCCCTTAAAATCATTTCGCTTTTATTTTTTAATGTTTTCATTTTATTTGTAAGAGAGACAAAGTGCAAGTGGGGGAGGGGCAGAGAGAGAGAGGGAGACACAGAATCTGAAGCGGGCTCCAGGCTCTGAGCTGTCAGCACAGACCTGATGCGGGGATCGAACTGATGAACCGTGAGTTCCTAACCTGGGCCGAAGTCAGATGCTTAGCCGACTGAGCCATCCAGGCGCCCCGAAATCATCCTGCTTTTAAAAGTGAGTGTCAGTGTCTTTCTCTGCTCCTTGTATGCAGAAGAGCCTCATCCAGAAGCCAGCTCCACCCCTCTTCAGCTTTATCTTTACCGCTCTCATCCCAGACCTTACTCTTCAGCCAAATGGGGTTCTTGACCTCCTCCATACATGCCTGCCTCTGCCAGAAAGCCTCCTCGCGCTTCTGCTTTCTCCCTTTTGCTCTTGTCATCTGGCCCCTGAGATGCAGACTTTACCTGTCTTCAGTCCAGCTAGAATGTCACCACTCCTGGGAGCTGGTCCTGTCTTTGGTGGCAAGAATGATCTTTTCCTCTCCTCTGTACTCAGGTGACACTTTATCTTTTCCATGCTTGAGACATCAGCATGTTATACTTCCAATATTGCCATTTGTATCCCTCGCTTAATCTTTCCTACCAGATTGTGAATTCCTTGCCAGCAGAGATTATGGCTTGTTCACTTTTTATAACAGTTAACGTCGAGAAAATGCCTTGCATACATTAGCTCTTTTAATCCTCACCAGGACACTCTGAGTTGGGAACTGTGAGTAACCTCATTTCACAGATGAGGAGGCTCTGGGAGTTTAAGAAACTTGCCAAAGATTACACAGCTTGGAAGTGTGGAAGCTGGGATTGGAACCCACAGCCTGAAGCCTTAACAGTGAAGCCAAAGCAGTTCATCTTGGTGTATGTCGCAAAAACCTCTTTGTTGTTTTCCTTCTCTCTCCACAGTAGCTGCAGGCTCTCAGCTCCCAAACCCTAGGGCCTTTGAAGTGCAGACCCACAGGGATTCTGTTAGTGTTCACGAAAACAAATCAAAGGACTGAACGCTTGAATCAAAATCTGAGTGTCTGCCTGCGGGGCTCTGCATTGTTACTCGCTGATGATTCAAGAGTCAGGCTTGAGGAGCCAGGCAGGGAAGGGTGATTTCTAGGACACTGTTGCACTGAAGAGTTTCTCTAAATTATGGCCATGCCTCCATTTCTCCCTCCTTGTCCAGCTGGAAATGCATTTGGCAACTTCTGTTACTTTTTGTGACTCTCCACCCTTC